>NC_091077.1:91282500-91620000 GCF_032405125.1 Capricornis sumatraensis
AGTTTTTCCAGTAGTCATGTATGGATGTAAGAGTTAGGCCATAAAGAAAGCTGAGTGCCGAAGAATTAATACTTTTGAACTGTGGTGTTGGAAAAGACTCTTGAAAGTCCCCTGGATTGCAAGGAGATCCAACCAGTCCATCCTAAAGGAAATCAACCCTGACTATTCACTGAAAGGACTGATGCTGAAGTTGATGCTCCAATAATTTGGCCACCTGATGCAAAGAACTGACTCATTAGAAAAGACCCTGATGCTGGGAAAGATTGAAGCCAGGAGAAGGTCACAACAGAGGTTGAGATGGTTGTATGGCAACACCAACTCACTGGATATGAGTTTGAACAAGCTCTGGGAGTTGGTAATGGACAGGGAAGCCTGACAAGCCGCAGTCCATGGGGGCTGCAGAGTCAGACACGACTGAGTGACTGAAGTCCCAAATAGTCTTTTTTCATGTTTAAAGAATAATCTGTTTTATGGTCAGCATGATTTTCAAATACAACATGGATGTATTTAAAACATCAGAAATTTAGTCCACTTATCCACTTTTATCAATTTATCAATGAATTATCAACATGCTGTGCTATGCTTACTCTCTCGGTCCTATCTGAGTCTTTGTGATCCCATAGACTGTAGCCCACCAGGCTCTTCTATCCATGGGGATTCTCCAGGAAAGAATACTGGGGTGGGTTGCCATGCCCTCCTCCAGGGAATCTTCCCAACCAAAGGATCGAACCCAGGTCTTCTGCATTGCAGGCAAATTATTTACCATCTGAACCACCAGGAAACCCAAGAATACTGGAGTGGTTAGCCTATACCTTCTCCAGGGGAACTTTCTGATCCAGAAATTGAACCAGGGCCTACTGCATTGCAGGTGGATTCTTTACCAGTTGAGCTACCAGGGAAGTACCGTTATCAACATGACTTAGCATTAAATCATTTCTACCTAAGCTATTGACAATGGGATACTATATGGTCCCTCTCTCATTCCATACTTACCATCAGTTGTTAAGTGAGATTTCTCACTCTGCAGTGTCAGACTCATAGAGATGGAGCATTTAGGAAAAGAGCACATCCTTGGCAGGTGGCAGATTAAACTAATGTTTGTTAGGGTTTCTTTGATTCCTCAAAGATTCCTATTTGTATTACCTATGGCAAATATTTCTTGGTTCTAAACATTACTTGTCCCTCTTTTTATAGTTCCTAGGAGCTGCTGCTGGGGTGATTCTGTCCCTCCAGGCAGTGTTATCATCCTGAGTCCCAGATGATCATAGGTTAGCACTCAGCCCTCATGTATGACACACCTGCTGTCATTGGAGACACTCAAATATTATGTGCTCTGGCAAATTCAGAACATATGGTCCATCTCAGTGCAAAAGCAACTCTTTTGATCTCTTGCTTTGTCACCAAATAAGCATGTCATCAACTTAATTCCTATGTGTTTCAAGGAAGAGGGAAGACAGAATTAAATCCATCATACTACTCTACCAACCACATGAATCACAGATCAAGTCTCAATGTGTCCTTGTTAAAAACTATTCTTCCCCACTTGAAGAAGTGGGACTCAAGCCACTTCAGTAGTTCTCTACAAAAATACTTCACAATTTTTTTCCCAGTTCTTTTAAATCTTTTTGTGAATGCCAGAATCATTCTATTCATGGTTCTCAAGGGGTAAATAGACAAGGAATAAAAAGACAGTAAACAGGCAAGACCATTTTAACTATCACAAAGACAGGGGTGTTACAGTTATTTAGTCCCTAATGTATCAGCAAGGATCAGTGCTATGAAACATTCATAACAATTCTATTGCCACCTAAAAAAAAAGTGTCCACCAATAGAGAAATACTAACCAGTTTAGTCATTTTCTTTGAAAAAGTTCATATTTTTATCCAGCATTACACTTTGTTGTTTCATAACTATTGCATTTCATCACATCGGTACAAATTTAAAACTTTGCAACCGTGAACCATGTATATATTTTTAAGAAAAGTAAAATCTGCTCTGGAGCTTAGGGATGGTAGGAGAGATAATATCCAGTTGGGCAAATTTAGAGAGGCTTCATGGAGATGGATTTCAATTGAATGATGCTGACAGGTACAGATATTTACAAGTAGTGGGAACAGGGCTATTTGTACTGAACTCAGTTTTTGTAACTTATACTTCAAAAACCTAGATAAAACATGCATTTACATAAATCTGTATGCAAAGGTACTCTTGAGATTAATAGTTTATGAGTATAAAAAAGACCCACACAAAGAGCTGTTTTATTGCCTAGATTTATACTACTATGCTCATTAGGTAATCTCTATACATACATAGTTGTCTGAAAACTATGATTAATTCTCATTTTTGATCTTTGTGGGATTAGAAAAACTTTAGGGTCATTTTAAATGCATAATAGCATTCCATCTCTGTAACTATAGGCTCTTTCAATGCTAGATATATTTCTGAAAATGACTAAAATATACTTCTTTTAGTTCAGAATTTTCATTGAGTATTATTTGCATTGGGCCTTTTATAGACACTCACTGCATGCCTTGTACTTATGTTCTCTTTGTTTACCTTGGACTTTATTTACACATACCATTCCCCCTCACCACCAACAGGATAAAGGCACAACTCCTTAGCAAGGCTTACAAAATCCTATTTTCTTCTATCTCTAGTCTCATCTCTAATTCCATCCCTCGGTCCCCAAAACTTTCTTCCAAATGGGATTATCTGCTTGTAGTTTCCCACAAGAAATGCATTCTTTATCTGCACTTATAGTACAACCATGATCACACCTACCAGTGCCCCATTCCTCAATCTTCAGGTTGATTACATGCCAATTTCTCATAGATGCTTTCAGTGACTTCCTACCTCTGAACCTCATACCATATTGAGCATTCCTTTTATATATTTTTTGGTGTTAATTCTATAAGGTCTTGTAGGTCTTCATAGAACCGTTCAACTTCAGCTTCTTCAGCATTAGTGGTTGGGGCATAGACTTGGATTACTGTGATATTGAATGGTTTGCCCTGGAAATGAACAGAGATCATTCTATCCTTTTTGAGACTGCACCCAAGTACTGCATTTTGGACTCTTTTGTTGACTGTGAGGGTTATTCCATTTCTTCTAAGGGATTCTTGCCTGCAGTAGTAGATATAATAGTCATCTGAATTAAATTTGCCCATTCCAGTCCATTTTAGTTCACTGATTCCTAAAATGTTGTTGTTAACTCTTGCTGTCTCCTGTTTGATCACTTCCAATTAACCTTGATTCAAGGACCTAACATTCCAGGTTCTATGCAATATTGTTCTTTACAACATCCGACTTTACTTTCATCACCAGTCACATCCACAACTGTGCATTGTTTTCAGTTTAGCTCAGCCTCTTCATAAGACTCTTATCCATCAGAGGGCAGACAGAATGAAAACCACAATCACGGAAAACTAATCAAAATGATCATATGGACGACAGCCTTGTCTAACTCAATGAAACTATGAGCCATGCCACATAGGGCCACCCAAGATGGATGGGTCATGGTGGAGAGTTCTGACAAAACGTGGTCCACTGGAGAAGGGAATGGCAAACCACTTCAGTATTCTTCACCCAAGAACCACATGAACAGTATAAAGGCAGAAAGATATGGCACTGAAAGATGAACTACCCAGGTTGCTAGGTGACCAATATGCTACTGGAGAAGTAAGGAGAAATAACTCCAAAAAGAAGGAAGAGACAGAGCCAAAGCAAAAACATCGACCAGTTGTGGATGTGACTGGTGATGGAAGTAAAGTCTGATGCTGTAAAGAACAATACTGCATAAGAACGTGGAATGTTAGGTCTCTGAATCAAGGTTAATTGGAAGTGGTCAAACAGGAGATGGCAACAGTAAACATCAGCATTTTAGGAATTGAACTAAAATGGACTGAATGGACAAATCTAATTCAGATGACTACTATATCTACTACTGTGGACAAGAATACATTAGAAGAAATGGAGTAGCCCTCATAGTCAACAAGAGTCCAAAATGCAGTACTTGGATGCAATCTCAGAAACAACAGAATGATCTCTGTTCCTTTCCAAGGCAAGCCATTCAATATCACAGTAGTAATCCAAGTCTATGCCCCAACCAGTAATGCTGAAGTGGCTGGAGTTGAATGGTTCTATGAAGATCTACAAGATGTTCTAGAAATAACACTCAAAAAAGATGTCCTTTTCATCAAAGGGGACTGAAATGCAGAAGTAGAAAGTCAAGAGATACCTGGAGTAAGAGGCAAATTTGGCCTTGGAATACAAAATGAATCAGGGCAAAGGCTAACAGAGTTTTAAGAGAGCATGCTGTTGATCATAGCAAACATCCTCTTCAAGCAACATAACAGAAGACTCTACAAATGGGCATCACCAGATGGTCAATACTGAAATCAGATTGATTACATTCTTTGTAATCAAAGATGGAGAGGCTCTATACAGTTAGCAAAAACAAGACTGGGAGCACACTGTGGCTCAGATCATGAACTCCTTATTGCAAAATTCAGACTGAAATTGAAGAAAGTAGGGAAAACCACTAAACGATTCAGGTATGACTTAAATCAATCACTAACAGTTATACAGAGGAAATGACACATAGATTCAAGGGATTAGATCTGATAGACAGAGTGCCTGAAGAACTATGGATGGAGGTTCACGACACTGTACAAGAGGCAGGGATCAATACCATCCCCAAGAAAAAGAAATGCAAAAGGGCAAAATGATTGTCTGGGGAGGCCTTGCATATAGCTGTGAAAAGAAGAGAAGCTAAAGGCAAAGTAGAAAAGCAAAGATATACCCATTTGAATGCAGAGTTCCAAAGAATAGCAAGGAGAGATAAGAAAGCCTTCCTCAGTGATCAAAGCAAAGAAATAGAGGAAAACAGTAGAATAGACAAGACTAGAGATCTCTTCAAGAAAATTAGAGATACCAAGGGAACATTTCATGCAAAGATGGGCTCAACAGAAACGGTATGGACCCAACAGAAGCAGAAGATATTAAGAAGAGGTGGCAAGAATACACAGAAGAACTGTGCAAAAAAGATCTTTATGACACAGATAACCACAATGGTGTAATCATTCACCTAGAGCCAGACTTCCCAGAGTCTGAAATCAAGTGGGCCTTAGGAAGCATCACTAGGGACAAAGCTAGTGGAGGTGATGGAATTCCAGTTGAGCTATTTCAAATCCTGAAACATGATGCTGTGAAAGTGCGGCATTCAATATGCCAGCAAATTTGGAAAACTCAGCAGTGGCCACAGGACTGGAAAAGGTCAGTTTTCACTTCAATCCCAAAGAAAGGCAATGTCAAAGACTGCTCAAACTACTGCACAATTGCAATCATCTCACACACTAGCACAGTAATGCTAAAAATTCTCCAAGCCAGGCTTCAATAGCACATGAACCATGAACTTCCAGATGTTCAAGCTGGATTTAGAAAAGGCAGAGGAACCAGGGATCATATTGCCAACATCCGATGGATCATCAAAAAAAAACAAGAGAATACTAGAAAAAACATTTTCTACTGCTTTATTGCTTATGCCAAACCTTTAACAGTGTAGATCACAACAAACTGTGGAAATTTTTAAAGAGATGGGAATACCAGAACACATTACCTGCCCCCTAAGAAATCTGTATGCAGGTCAAGAAGCAACAGTTAGAACCAGACGTAGAACAACAGACTGGTTCCAAATCTGGAAAGGAGTACGTCAAGGCTGTATATTGTCATCCTGCTTATTTAACTTCTACGCAGAACACATCATGCAAAATGCCAGGCTGAATGAAACACAAGCTGGAATCAAGATTTCTGGGAGAAATACAATAACCTCAGATATGCAGATGACACCAACCGTATAGCAGAAAGCGAACAACAAAAGAGCCTCTTGATGAAAGTGAAAGAGGAGAGTGAAAAAGCTGGCTTAGAAATCAGCATTCAGAAAATGAAGATCATGGCATCTGGTCCCATCACTTCATGGCAAATAGATGGGAAACAGTAGAAAGGTTACAGACTTTATTTTCTTGGGCTCTAAAGTCACTGCAGATGGTGACTGCAGTCATGAAATTAAAAGATGCTTGATCCTTGCAAGAAAAGCTATGACCAACCTAGACAGCATATCAAAAAGCAGAGACATTACTTTGCCAACAAAGGTCTGTCTAGCCAAAGCTATGGTTTTTTTTCAGTAGTCATGTATGGATGTGAGAGTTGGACTATAAAGAAAGCTGAGCACAAAAGAATTGATGCTTTTGAACTGTGGTGTTGGAGAAGACTCTTGAGAGTCCCTTGGACCGCAAGGAGATCCAACCAGTCCATCTTAAAGGAAATCCTGAATATTCTTCGAAAAGACTCATGCTGAAGCTGAAACTCCAATACTTTGGCCCTCTGATGTGAAGAACTGCCTCATTGGAAAAGACCCTGATGCTGGGAAAGATTGAGGGCAGGAGGAGAAGGGGACAACAGAGATTGAGATGGCAGGGTGGCATCAATGACTTGAAGGACATGAGTTTGAGCAAGCTCTGGGAGTTGGTGATGGACAGGGAAACCTGTCATGCTGCAGTCCATGGGGTTGCAAAGAGTTGGACACAACTGAGCAATTAAACTGAACTGATCACAGTTAAATAGTCATTAAAGAGTAAGGTAAGTATTATTTTTAAATGTTATTTAAGAGCTATTAGAAGACAAGTTTATTTTAAGCATTCTATTTTTAAAAATGTTAGGCATCAAGTTGATGTTTGAGGATTCTGTGTTCCTTATCTTGATGAAAAACCTACAAATTTCATCCTTTAGCCTTAGAGTCTTTAAATTTAATAAATTTAAGATAGACTCAAATATATACACACACACACACATGCACAAACATACACACAATCCATATGTGTATTTAAATATGTGGGCTTCCCAGGAGGCTCTACTGGTAAAGAACCTGCTTTTCAATACAGGAGCCACAAGAGGCACAGGTTCGATCCCTGGCTTGGGAAGATCCCGGACAGGAGAGCATAGCTACCTACTCCAGTATTCTTGCCGAGAATCCCATGGACAGAGGAGCCTGGTGGGCTACAACCCACAGGGTCACAAAGAGTCAGACGCAACTGAAGCAATTTAATATGCACACAATGCACACATGTAAATATGTATGTCTACACAAACATATGTACAAGAAAAGAAAAATTTACTGTACATGAGCAGATAGAAATGAAAAAAAAGAGAAAGAGATGGACTGACAAAACTATTACTACACTTAATGTCTCCAGTGATTCAGAAGGGCTTTTAACACCAGCAATATGGGGGCCTGAAGGAATCACTTCTGTGTGTTTCTGATGGAAACAATAGAATTTATTTCCACCAGGGAGACTCAGAGATAACAATCTTATTCTATTTTACTTAAGGCTTTCTAATTGTGTGCTGCTCTTGAGAAATTTTATTTCCAAGATTACATTTCTATAAACCTGAACAAATTTTATGATAATAGAGCTTTGCTCCACTTTTACTGAATACCCGCCCCCTTTCTTTCCCATCCCCCAATATATTGCAAGCAATTAAATCTTAAAATTAGGGAGTTTTTTCCAACTAGGGAACATAATGAGGATGTATATCCATGAAGATCTCAGGGTAAATATTGATATGCTAATTACATAGGTAGATGATTAATCAATGAAAAATTCAAGAAAATATGTACTTATTTCATCTACAAACATACAGAATTTTAATAATTGAATTAGATATATGGGAATGGTCATTTGATTTGAATATGTAGCTAGCACTAGGATTTCTTATAATTTCTGACCGCTTATTTGATGTTTCTGCTGCTTTGAGGAACTTACTGAACATCACTGATCTCTATCTGAATCGTCATTTTGTAAGCATGTAATGGGTCAAATGGTTTTCTGGTGTTCTCCTGGACACTTCCCTCTAATCACTCAATTATTCTTATTCATCTTTAATAACTTTGTGTGTTGTCATTATTAAATGACCCATCAAGTTCTTGAATACCAGATACTGGTCATACAGGTATATGCTATAAATGTAAGATGTTTAATTTTCTCCATGAAGTCTGGAAGATACATTGCTGCCTAGATCCCAAGATATCTTAGCTTACATTAAGGGCAAGTAACTTATTTAATAAATTATGAGTCTTTTCAGTGTCTTATTTTCTCTACACTTTACATGTACAGTTAAAGCACTTGAAAAACATTAAAGGAGCCAAGGAATGAGCCTTAAATTTATTACAGATCACATTTATGTGCTTCTCTGGCCTCATGTACTAAGTTTTGCTCCTTATAGGATAATACAGCCTAAACTAAACAAATTTCTGGATTCTGTGGGATCCAGTGCCACACAGTATAGAAAGTGAGTATTTCTAATCTTCAAAGGTATTTCTGTCATTTTGAGGACAAGCTTTATGTGTTTTATACATATTTAATATATTTATTACTTAAGTTAGCACAGATCTAAGTGGTAATAGACACTCAAAAAAAGAGTTATTTTTTGGTTGTCATTTTTATGACAATGCTGAAATGTATTGAGTCACACTGTCCTTAATTTGCAATGAGTGCTTTATGAATAATAACAAACCTGCCATAACAATCCTATGAGATAGATTTTATTATTAACTCCAATCTATAGGTGTTGAAACTAAAGCACAGAGAGGTTAAGTAACTTACCCAGAGTTATACTGTAAATAAGGGGAGAAGTCAAAATTAAAATACAGACTGTCTGACTCCAGAAGTTATGATCTTAACCATGATGGTATGCACCATTTACATTTTCATAAGAGGTGATATATCACTTATGCATTAATATTATAGTCTTTCCATTTTATATTTAATATTGATTATAATGGTTCAATTTACACTATGAATTTTAACCATCATGAAAATAAGTTTCCAGGGAAATTAACTAGCATTCATGAGATCAACTTATTAAATTAAAACTAGTCTTCTGAAACACATCCCATATTTTTCACCTTGTGTCACAGTACTTTCCAGGACAGCTCTGGTCCTGTTTGCAACTGGCACTCTCTAGTTCCTACACTGGGACCTTGATATTACAGTGCAAATGATACTCAAATGTTTTAAAAACAACACAATCTTAAATTATAGTCATGCCTTAGGCTAAATTTGCAGACCAAGCAGTACAATGTCTATAAAGATTTAATTTGATCAGAAATGCAATAACTAAAAAGCATAAGGGCCTGAAAATAGGCACTAGTGACTTCGCTGTGAACTTTTGTACTCATACAAAAAAAGGAAGTAAGTCCTTGAACCTCATGAGGGAAGCAAGCAGATAAAACTTAGACTAGTATTTAAATTGTAACCTCAATGGAAAAAAATATGTATTTTTTCCCTTAATAATGCTTTAAGATTAAAGTATATTTCACCTAATCATATTATTAGTGACACTAATATTATTTCAGTAAGTAATTTGGCCAATATATCTTTTTTTATCCCTTTGCTTTCAAATATTCTGCCATGATATTTTAGTTACCCTCTTGTATGTAGCATAAGGCTTTTGTAGGCAAATAATGGCTAAAAGACTTTCATTTCATGAGATCTCATTAATTTGTGAATGCTACCATACATGGAAAAGAGAATTTTGCATGTGTGATTGAGGTACTGGACTTTTAGGATGGGGTGATTAGAATGGATTGCTTGGGTAGGCCCAACCTAGTCAAATGATTCCTTAAAAGAAGACAAACTCTTCTGGTTGTGGTGAGAGAAAGACACAATAGAAGATGGGTCAACAGATGCAACATGAAGAGAACTTTACTTGTCATTGTTAATAAAAATATTTAAATAAATATATAAGTAGTATTTATATAATATTATATTAAATGTTTAATATCATTTTAATAAAATTTATTTTTTTCTTTACCATCTGAGCTACCAGGGAAGGAGAATTCCATGGACATGGACAGAGGAGCCTGGCAGGCTACAGTCCTTGGGATCACAAAGAGTTGGACACAACTGACTGACTAACACTGTACTTTCATTTTTTTTTTCCTTTAGAAAAATTTGCTGTTGTTGTGAAAGTTAATGAACCATGATACAGGTCATTTATTTGTGCTTTAAAAAAATTAGGTTTATTGAGGTATAATTAGCATACTAAAACTTCAGCTTTAATGAGATAATTTCACATAAAAATTTCAACTTAATGAGGTACAATTGACATGTAAAATTGTAATTTTTATCTTTAACTTCCTTATGTATTTATTTTTAAACATATATTGATCTTCAATACTAATTTACTTATGTATTTGCTTGTTTGTTTTTGTATTTTTGTTCTTCTTTCTTGACTTCATCTGGTTTCATTAAGATTTTTATTTGTCTTTCTTCCCTTCCATTAAATGTCGTTTTACTCATTAAGTTGTGTCTGACTCTTTTGCAACCTTATGGACTATAGCACACCGGGCTTTTTTGTCTATGTGATTTCCTAGGCAAGAATGCTAGAGTGAACTGCAATTTCTTTCTCCAGGGAATCTTCCAAATCCAGGGGCTGAACCCACATCTCATACATTGGCAAACAGATTCTTTATCACTGAGCCACTAGGGAAGCCCTGTTCCATTAAAGAGAGGGAAACTTTATGTTCACTTTGTATTATTTTTAATGCTATTATTTTCAAAACTCAAACTTATTTTGTATATTTATTTTAATCTTGAACAATACAAAAATAAGATATGTTTTCACTAATCAACTAAAACCTGTTATTCTAGTTACTGTTTTCTCCTTGCATTTAAATATTCTACAAATTGTTTATTATTGTCATTATGATTATATTAGTCAATGATAGTTTGATTCCCACCCCCACCCCCCCAAGTTGTAACTCTTTCTTTGCTTGTAATTGTTTCTTTCAGCTCACTTTCCTTTTGGATATGATTTTCTTCTCACTGAATTCTAGTGTGTTTACCACAAAAAATCAACTAAACACAAAATGAGTAAGATAGAAAATGAAGAGCCAAAATATACAGGACATACAGAATAAAATAGCAAAATGGCAGAAGAGTGGCCTTTCTTATCAGTAATTACATTAAATGTAAATGGATTCAACTTTCAAATCAAGAAAGGAGTGATTGACAGGTGGATTTTAAAGAATGATCCAACTTATATGACATCATATATGTGGTCAGATTGATAAAATGGACACTAAGAATGAAGCCTAATGTAAAGTATGGCCTCTGGGTAGTTATAATATGCTGATACAGGTTCATCAATGTAACAAGTGTACCCTCTGGTAAGGGATGTTAGCAATGAAGGAGGTTACACCTGTGTATGGGCAGGAAGTATATGGGAAAATTTATATACATTCCTTTCAATTTTGCTGTGAACCTAAAACTGCTCTAAATTGACTTAAATATCTTATTGAAAGTGAGCACATAGGTTCAAAGTGAAGAGAGGCAAAAAGGTATTCCATGCAAAAGGGAGCCAAAAGAGACCTGAAGTGGTTATACTAATATCAGACAAAATATACTTTAATGGAATGACATTATCTGCTGATAAAAGGGTTAATCATTAAGAAGTTACAAAAATTTTAAGTATACATCAAGTTAAAGAGCCCCAAACCACAGGAAGTGAATTTCAGCAGAATCAAAGGGAAAAATGGATGATTCTACATTATTTAAGGGATCCCTTTAGTTCAGTAAGTGATAGAATATCTAGAGAGAAAATCAGCATGGAAATAGAGTGCTTGAACAACATTATAGAAACCAATGCGGCCTAGTAGACAAATATAAAACTCTAGTCTACAACAATGGAATATCACCACTCTAAAGTACACACAGAACACTCTCCAGGAATGAACATATTTTAGGTCACAAAATAAATGTCAAATATTTTTCAAAAGTGAACTCATATAAGGTATCTTCTCCCAAAACAATGGTAAAACACTTGAAATCATGACAGAAGAAAAACTGAAAAAAATCAACAGATTTGTGAAAGTTAAAGAATACATTCCTTAACAGCAAATGGGTCAAAGAAACCATAAAGGAAATTATAACATGAAAATGGAAAAATGAAATTGGAAACACAACTTGTCAAATCTTAAATAATGCAGCAAAAGCAGTACTCAGCAAATTATAAAGTTATAAACACCTACACTCAAAAAGAAGTGTGAACTCAAGTCAATAACTGAATGTTATACTTAGAGGAACTGGAAAACTAAGCCCAAGGCTAGAAGGGGAGAAAGACAATAAAGATTAGGGTGTAGGTACTAAAACAGAGAAAAGGAAAACAAGTGAATAAAATCTAAGATTCAAAAAAAAATTGACAAACATTTAACTAGACTGATGAGAAAAAGAGTAAAAATAAGTAAAATCAGGAAGAAAAGGAAAGACTATTAACTACCAAATTTAAAGAAACAAAAGTGTTTATAATAGAATATTGTAAATATTTATATGCCAACAAATTAGAATATCAAAATGTACTAGAAAAAATTTCTGGAAACACAAAAAATATAAACTTGTTCAAGAAAAAGTAGAAAATATCAACAGACCTAAAATAAGAGATTAACTTAGAATTCAAAAACCTACCAAGAAAGAAAAGTCCATTTCCAGTTAGCTTCATTGGTACATTCTATCAAACTTCTAAAGGAAAATTAATACCAATTCTTCTCAAACACTCCAAAATACAGAAGAGGAGAGAACCCTCCCTAACTCATTTTGTGAGACCATCATTACCTTGACAACAAATTAGATGAAGAGATCACAAAGAAATTTCCTGAATAACAATCTTTAAGAATATAGACTCAAAAAATCTTCTAAAAAATACTAACCAACCAATTCCAAAGGTATATTAAAATAATTATACATCATGATTAAGGGAGATTTATCCAAGGAATGGAAGTCATGATTCAATATAAGAAAATCAATCAATATATCACTTCAATAGAATGAAAAAAAAATGATCATTTCAATAGATACAGAAGAAAGCTTGTGACAAAATTCAATGCACTTTCATGATAAGGGGAAAAAAAAGCAATGAGCCTAGGAATTGAAGGGGATTTTCACCATGTGATAAAGGACATTTATGAAAAACCCAAAGCTAACATCATATTCAGTGAGGATTGATCTTTAGATGCCTCTTAAAATCAGGAAAAAGACAAGGATATCTCCCTTCACCACTGTATTAACTATTCTTTTGGAAAGGTCTGGCCAGAGCAATTAGCCAAGGGAAAGGAAGAAAGCCATTCAAATTGCATAGAAAGAAGTAAAACTACTTCTGTTCCCAGGCGACATGATTTTATATATATATATTTTTTAAAAATCCACAGAAAGATACCAAAACTAAGTGAATTTAGCAAAAGGTGCAAGTTACAAGATCAAAACTCAAAAATAAGTTATGTTTCAGTAATAATAAACAGTTCATAAATAAGAAAAAAATTATACTTTAGCATCAGTTCAGTCGCTCAGTCGTGTCTGACTCTTTGCGACCCCACGAACCGCAGCACGCGAGGCCTCCCTGTCCATCACCAACTCCCAGAGTCCACCCAAACCCATGTCCATTGAGTCAGTGATGCCATCCAACCATCTCATCCTCTGTTGTCCCCTTCTCCTCCTGCCCTCAATCTTTCCCAGCATCAGGATCTTTTCAAATGAGTCAGCTTTCACATGAGGTGGCCAAAGTATTGGAGTTACAGCTTCAACATCAGTCATTCCGATAAATACCCAGGACTGATCTCCTTTAGGATGGACTGGTTGGAACTCCTTGCCGTCCAAGGGACTCTCAAGAATCTTCTCCAACACCACAGATCAAAAGCATCAATTCTCCGGCGCTCAGTTTTCTTTATAGTCCAACTCTCACATCCATACATGACCACAGGAAAAACCATAGCCTTGACTAGATGGACCTTTGTTGGAAAAGTAATGTCTGTGCTTTTCAATATGCTGTCTAGGTCGGTCATAACTTTTCTTCCAAGGAGTAAGCATCTTTTAATTTCATGGCTACAATCACCATCTGCAGGGATTTTCGAGCCCAGAAAAATAAAGTCAGCAGAATGTGGTCCACTGGAGAAGGGAATGGCAAACCACTTCAGTATTATTGCCTTGAGAACCTCATGAACAATATGAAAAGGCAAAAAGATAGGACACCGAAAGATGAACTCCCCATATCAGTAGGTGCCCAATATGCTACTGGAGATCAGTGGAGAAATAACTCCAGAAAGAATGAAGGGATTGGAGCCAAAGCAAAAATAACACCCAGTTGTGGATGGGACTGGTTATAGAAGCAATGTACTTTAGCATACAGAAGATTAAAATACCTAGGGATAAATTTACCTAAGAGCTTTTACCTAAGAGTCTTGCATGCTGAAAACTATAAAGCACTGGTTAAAAGAAAATTAAAGAATGCTTAAACAAATAGAAAGGAGCCTGGTGTTTTGGCATTATAAAATAATACTGTTAAGATGTCAATTTTACCAGTAGCAACCTATAGATGCAACACAGTTCCTATCAAAACTCCAACAGTCTTTTTTCAGAAATAGGAATCTGATGTTTAAATTCATATGAAGTTTCAAAGAGCCCTGAATTGGCAAACCACTCTTAAAGAAGAAAAAAGCTGGAATGCTCCCACTTCCCAATTTCAAAACTTACTACCAAATTTCAACAATGAAAGCAACATAGACATTTCTCCAAAGAGGATATCAGTTCAGTTCAGTCGCTCAGTCGTGTACGACTCTTTGCGACCCCATGAATTGCAGCATGCCAGGTGTCCCTGTCTATCACCAACTCCCAGAGTTCACTCAGACTCACGTCCATTGAGTTTGTGATGCCAACCAGCCATCTTACCCTCTGTCGTCTCCTTCTCCTCCTGCCCCCAATCCCTCCAACAACAGAGTCTTTTCCAATGAGTCAACTCTTTGCATGAGGTGGCCAAAGTACTGCAGTTTCAGCTTTAGCATCATCCTTCCAAAGAAATCCTGGGGCTGATCTCCTTCAGAATGGACTGGTTGGATCTCCTTGCAGTCCAAGGGACTCTCAAGAGTCTACTCCAACACCACAGTTCAAATGCATCAATTCTTTGGTGCTCAGCCTTCTTCACAGTTCAACTCTCACACCCATACATGACTACTGGAAAAACCATAGCCTTGACTAGACGGACCTTAGTCGGCAAAGTAATGTCTCTGCTTTTGAATGTGTTATCTAGGTTGGTCATAACTTTTCTTCCAAGGAGTAAGCGTCTTTTAATTTCATGGCTGCAGTCACCATCTGCAGTGATTTTGGAGCCCCCCAAAATAAAGTCTGACACTGTTTCCACTGTTTCCCCATCTATTTCCCATGAAGTGATGGGACCGGATGCCATGACTAATAAACATGAAAAGATGCTCAACATCTCTCATTATTTAAGACATGCCAATCAAAAGTATAATGAGATTATTACCTCACATGGGTCAGAATGGCTATCATCAAAAAAATCCACAAACAAAAAATGCCGGAAAGAAGGGAATCCTCCTACACTGTTGGTGGGACTGAAAATTGGTACAGCCACTACTGAGAACAGTATGAAGGTTGCTTAAAAACTAAAAGTAGAGCTACCATATGACCTGGAAATCATACTCTTGGGCATATATCTGGAGAAATACTTGATCCAAGAGGATAATGCACCCCAATGCTCGTTGCATCACTGTTTACAATAGCTGAGACATGGAAGCAACCTAAATGTCCATTGACAGAGGAATGGATAAAGAAGACATGGAACATCCACACAATGGAATATTACTCAGCCACCAAAAACAAGGAAAAAATGCCTTTTGCAAAAACACGGATGAACCTAGAGAGTGCCATAGTGAGTGAATGAAGTAAGACAGAGACAGAGAAATGTTGTATGACATCCTCTATACATGAAATCTAAAAAGAGGAAAGAAAAGAAATTAAGTTACCCTCAAAAGAGAGTGAGACTCACAGAAAACAACTTATGGTTGCTGGGGGATAGGGATAGTTAGGGAGTTTGGGAATGTCATGTCCACACTGCTATATTCAAAATACACAACCAACAAGGACCTATTGTATAGCAAAAAATAAACAATCAAAGCATTATGGCACTGGTATGAAGAGAGACATACAGGCAAAGGGAACATAATTGAGAATAAATAAACCCATGTACCTATGACAAAGTTTTTGACAGTTATTAAACCTATTTAATAAAGAACAGCTCCTTAAACAAATGGTGCTAAAACTATTAAAAACTGAAATTGGATCCTTACTTCATGAAAATTAATCAATAGGAATCAATGACCTAAATAGTACAGCTAAAAACATAAACCTCTTGAAGAATATAATATAAACAAATCATGACCTCCGGTCTGGCAATGCATTCTTAGATATTAATACCAGAAACATAAGCAAAAAAGAAGGAGTAGATAACTTACACTCTTTCTAAATTAAAAACTTTTGTTTAACAAAGAACATTACCAAGGAAATGAAAGGACAACTTACAGAATGGAAAAAAATATTTAAAAGTTACATATTTATAAGGGTTAACATCTAGAATTTTTACTTAAAAACCTCCTACAAGTCAATAACTGAAAGAAAACAGCCCATTAAAAAGTGGACAAGTGAACAAAAGGCTTTCATAGATACTTCTCCAAAAATACAAATGAAAATGGTCAATTAAATAGGAAAAGATGCTCAACATCACTTGTCACTGGGGAAGTGTAAATCAAAATCACAAGATACCACTTCACACACATGTGGATGGCTAGAAGGATTTATTTTTAATCAAAAATAACTAATGCTAGTGAAAGTGAAGTGAGTGAAGTCGCTCAGTCGTGTCCAACTCTTTGCGACCCATGGACTGTAGCCCACCAAGCTCGTCCATCCATGGGATTCTCCAGGCAAGAACACTGGAGTGGGTTGCCATTTCCTTCTCCAGGGGATCTTCCTGACCCAAGCATCGAACCCAGGTCTCCCACATTGCAGGCAGATGTTTTAACCTCTGCGCCAGATGCTAGTAGAGAAGCAAAGGAATTGGAACTCTCATATATTGAAGGAACATATAATAGTATAGCCACTGTGAAAAATGGTTAAATATTTCCTCAGAAAGTTTAACAGAATTATCATATAATCCAGCAACTCTACTGGAGAACAACTTATAGAATGGATACCCCCAAAGAATTGGAAACAGGAATTCAAGCAGATACTTTTATGCCAATGTTCATTATAGATTATTACGATAGTCAAAACATAGAAACAACAAGTGTTCACCAACAGATGATGGATAAATAAAATGTGGCATATATACACAATAGAATAGTATTCTATAAAAAAGAATGTTGTTTTTACACATGCTACAACACAGATGAACCCTGGCAACATTATACTACATGGAACAAGCTAGACACAAAAGGACAAATAGTGTAAGATTTCATTTACATGAAATATATAGAATAGGTAAATTCGGAGACATAGAAAGTAGATTCAAAGTTACCAGTGGCTGGAAGTAGAGGGAAATGGGGAATTATTGCTTAATAGGAACAGAGCTTCTGTTTGAGGTGATAAAAGTTTAAAATAGTAGTGATTGTTGCACAACATTTAAATGTAATCAATGTTATATTGTACATTCAAAATGCATGAATTGTACATTTAAAATGCAAGATTTTAGGTTGTATATATTTTATCACAATAAAAAGCTTTAATTTTATATATATACAAATATACAGATATACATATAAAACAATTCCTAACAGAGAGTAAACTTCTGGGGAGTGGGCAAAAGAATTTGGAGTATCAAGCGGACTTAAGTATTCACTTTATAATTTTTGAACCATTTTTATTAAAAAACAGTACATTTACAATTTAAAATGTAATTTTAAAATAAAACTATATATTTGATAATTCTGAAAATGAAAATATGTCATCTATTATTTAAATTTAATGATGAAGAACATGGAATAAAACATAAAGCTAAAATATATAAAAGTTGATTAAGATTTGACTAAACATTTTTGTGATCACCTCATAATGTGCTGTTTCTACAATAGGTCTTTTCCACTTTTATTATACTCTATTTATTTATACGTGGTCTTAAATGTATTCAACATGTATTCATTTATTCAGTGTTTACTGCATGCAAAGCTCTGTGCTGGCAATTTTCACATTTGGTACCTCATTAAGAAGAAAGTACTAGATTTATATTCAAAACTATATTTCTCACCAACCATCACTTGACTCTCTCTTCTAGCCCCAGTAGTGGCTCTGTTTTCATTTTGACTCTGGGTCTCCATGAAAGTAGATAGGTTCAAAAGCTGCCGTATAGATTCAAGTATTCTAGTCAAAAACATTCACTGTGAGTTTTAGATAAAACTTACATCTTCAAAATTATATTCAAAATGACAAGCTAGTAACGTGTTGATTCGCAACAGGGCTCAGATGGTAAGGAGTCTGCTTGAAATTCGGGAGACCTGGGTTCGATATCTGGGTCAGGAAGATCCCCTAGAGAAGGAAACGACAACTAACTCCAGTATTCTTGTCCAGAAAATCCCATGGACGGAGGAACCTGGTGGGCTACAGACCATGGGGTTGCAAGAGCGTCGGACACAACTGAGTGACTATCACTTTCACTTATGAAACTTAAGGCACACTGTTCAGGAGATAATAAATCTCCCCTTTGAAACAGGTCTTGTACTTGTTCTTAAAAGACGCAGAGATTAAGTTATTCAGCATCAAAACTTGAACACACAGAGTCCAGGAAAAATAGTTTCTAGTTTAGATCTTGCCTGCATGCTAAGTGTCTTCGGTCATGCCCAACTCCTTGCAATGCTACGGACTGTAGCCTGCCAGGCTTGTCTGTCCATGAGCTTCTCCAGGCAAGAATACTGGAGTGAGTTTTCATGCCCTTATCTTATGCAAGTAAAAACATATCATCACAGTCTAGCCTCCTTTAGAAATTAATAATAGTCATCACCAAAAGAATCTTAAAAAGCACATTTTCACTTTTTTTTTTTTTAAACAGATGAGGAAGCACAGATTCTGAGTATAGGACCTGACTAGAACGGTGACCTCCCAAGGGCTGCATGAGGACATTGAGGCTGGATGTGTGAACCATGCTGATTTATCAGTTTTCAGTTATTTTTATTATGTTCCTGTGTGCATGCTTCTCACAAAGTAAGCAAGACACAGCAAAGTTAAATAAGTTACAGATACCACAAATAAATGCATATGTAGCTACTTTTTCTTTTACACGGGACCAAAGCTTCAACACAGTCTTTTCTAAGACATAGAATATACAAAGAAACATCAGTATTTTTAATCATTTATAGCATTTTTCCTTATCATATTTGGTTATCTCTAATAAAGACCATGTATATATCTGATGTCTCCTCTGTGTTCTCATAGACAACTCAATTCCTAGATTCAGGTTACTCTGTTATTCTTTATTATTAGGCACAGATTTTATTTAATGTGCAGAGGATACAAACTAGAGGTTTAATATGATTAATTTGAATTCAAATAACAGAATTTTTTCTTTGGTAGTTATTCAAACAGTTGCATGAAAGATGGGAACTAAGTCTCGACACATTGTTCTAACTTCACACAATCACACAGGGTAGACCCTGGGGCCGGTTTTAAAGCAAAGAACTTCCTTGTGACAGCTAAATGCCAAAGCTGTGGTTTTGAAAATATAAAACCATTATTTGTTTTCTTTATCCCCTTCCCCACTTTTATATTTTCTGCTTCTCCTGCCCAATTTACAAGACTCTAGGCTTCAAAGACAAAGTATAACAACAACAAAAAATGCCTCAACCAGCATTGATTTTCATTATTCATATTTTATAAGATAAAAATTAGCTGACACAACTGAATAGTGAATATAGCAAGAGGTGAATAAACAAACATAATCAGATTTTCGTTTGTTTGTTTGTGGTCATCTCTGATAATGTTATTCGGCATAGATTTTTCTACTCAGGTAGAAGCTAAAAGCACCAACTGAAGAGAAAAGATTTTCGGTGTCAATGAAGTTAAAACATGTCAGCAGCAGTTCCTTCTGTGAATATTGTCTCACATGAAAGAAAGGATGGATTGAATTCATATCTGAAGCAAGACAAGATTTTCCATCTGACCTCATTATGTGCTTCTCTCTAGTGGATCCCTGGGTTTCTGCCGGAACTGCAATGTGTTGTGTGGAAACCAAATATAAAACACCTTAGTACTGCTGTTCCTGACGCATCTTAATAGGAGGGGGTATTTACTGTTAAGCCACAGTCATCTCTTAACTCTAAATGTCATAACGATGTGCTGGATCTCTTTGCTAAAGCAATCCCCTTAAGTGAAGGCATGTGCTAATGAGAAGGGTTTATGCCATACTGCTGGAAGCAAAGATAAAGTAGCATTACTGTGTATCACAAAGATTTACATGGAGATTTTTTTATGGAAAGATTTTTAGAAATTTGACGGTTGCACCCTTATAAATAATTAAACATACAAATTATCACTGTTACATACAGCTGGCTTCCTTTTCTGTGAGCACTGGTAATTGATTCAACAATATATTGCTTAACAGGTTTGTAGCATTTTTCTTTATTCCTAATCAAACTAGAAAATTATCCAGAGGTCAGAAATAATAGGCAAGTTTTCTCTAGATTAATTTTGTGCTACATGGAGAGATTTCCTGTGTGATCTTGTACCATAAAAAAGGCATCTATTTTTTCAGTCTTGTTTGTGCAAAGGCTTTAATGTACATATGCATGTATATATTTGCCTATGTCATACTAATGGATAAAGAAACACGCCAGTGTTTATATCATTATTGTATGTAAATATATATGTTGTTATATATGCATCTATGGTTTATTTTTTAAATATAGTTAACACAGGGAACAGAGAAGGAAATGGCAACCCACTCCAGTATTCTTGCCTGGAGAACCCCAGGGACAGAGGAGCCTGGTGGGCTGCCGTCTATGGGGTCACACAGAGACGACTGAAGCGACTTAGCAGCAGCAGCAACACAGGAAAAGTAATTTTGAATTTCAAAATGTATCATTGCTAAAACGTTTCCATAATATCTGAGCTAGTCTGTAAATTAATTATCATTATCCTTTAGAATGACTCACTGGCAGTAAATGACTCAAAAGAGGTCATTACATAGATGTCTATAGATACAGATTTAGATATAACACAGATATAATTAGATGTACTATTTTAGTGAAACTGATATCAATATTCTATAGTTCCACTTAATAAGTTGACATATAGTTTACATTTTTAGTAGCTACAGCAATATATTGTTAAATCAATGTTCACTTTATAAAATAATAAATAATAAAACTACAGAATCTAATGACTAGGTTAACTTGAACAAATTTTGAGGACTTAATGGAATCTTTTGGTCATTATGTTTGGTATGGAGAAGGCAATGGCACCCCACTCCAGTACTCTTGCCTGGAAAATCCCTTGGATGGAGGAGCCTGGTAGGCTACAGTCCACAGGGTTGCTAAGTGTCGGACACGATTGAGCGACTTCACTTTCACTTTTCACTTTCATGCATTGGAGAAGGAAATGGCAACCCACTCCAGTGTTCTTGCCTGGAGAATCCCAGGGACGGGGGAGCCTGGTGGGCTGCTGTCTCTGGGGTCGCACAGAGTCTTAGCAGCAGCAGCATGAACTCTAAAAACCTCTGGCCTGCAGTGAGTCTTAAATTTATCTCCTGAGGAGAATTAACTTTTTGAAAACTGAAAGGCCATGTGATCTGTGACATGATTTACTTTATTTTAAAAAGTAACTACTGTATTTCTTTTTTGAAGCAAATTCTAATTAAATGCATACCACATCCCAAGCATTGTTCTTAAGTCTGGGAAGCAGAGATTAAGGTAAGTTTCCTCCAACCAAGAGGCCACCCATCAAATAGAAAGCTCCCATCTAATGTGGAGCTGTTGTGAGAAATTAAGTTAAACATTTACATACTTGATAGTTTACCTTCTAGGAAGTGGCACGTCATCCCCGACCCTTGAGGCACATAACTCATTTCCAAATATGAGAATCAGACAGAAAAATACTTTACAGTGGAGAAACCTAGTAAACACACCCTCAACCAATCCATGAAGACTAGCACTATCAGTGATGCCATGTGGATAGTAAGTTTCTCCAATATGTGATAAGAATAGATCTTTATATTTCTTATATTCTTTCCAAAATTTATAACCCCAGACTAGTGTTGGAAAAAACTGAATAAACCTAGATTTAAGTGATGGTCCTTCATGGTATTTAGCCAGTACTCCTTGAGATTATCATGATAAGCAGGAAAAGCCTGAAACTCTTTCACAAACCAGAAGATACTGGAGAGCCAAAATAACCAGATGTAATGTAGTTCCCCGAATTGGGTTTTGAACACAAAAAGGACATTCAGGAAAACCTGCTGAAATGCAAAAAAAGTCTAGCAATCAGGTGAAAAAAATTTTTTTTAATTACATATAAATTTAAATTCGAAGAAATAGCTCTGTGAAATTAAGAGGAACTGTCATTACACCAATAGCAAGTCAATTTTAAACTATCTTGCCGTGAAGAATGGGGGAAACTCAGCATTCCATGTAACCAAACCAGTGTCACCCAGCAAGTATGCTGTCATTGATGTTACAACATGTGAGTCCATATGAAATATCCTCAGCCAGTGGTTTGCAAAGTGCTTTTGGCAGAACAGTAGAAACTTCTGAAAGAGCAGTGTTGATTAACCTAAAGACATGGCACCAGGTATGTCTCTACCTCTAATTCAACTATACTATCTCAGAGTCACACAATATTATATTTCACAAGAAGGATCCATGGCTTAGAACAAAACAGAAGAAAACCCATATGAATCTAGGTAAGTGCTTACAGAACTTTTATGGGTATACACATCACAGGGCATCTTGGTCAAAGCAGACTCTGATTCAACAGATCTGGGATGAAGTCTGAGATTTTGCATGTCTAACAAGTGATACCCACCCCAGGTGATGAGAGCACTGTTTGTCCAAGAAGGGCACTTTAAGTAAGAGGGACGTAAATCAAAATTTTAAATTGCTACCTTATCCATAATTTCATAGAGGGAAATTTGTTGTTATTTTTAAGTGAGCTTTATAAGTTTCACTAACACATAAAAATTTTTATTGATAGCTAATTTTTAGTTGAAAAAAATATGAAATGGAATTTTTTGAGCTACAGTCTTCTCCATTTCTGATCCCTCATACTCCCAATCTCATTCTTATTTCTCCTAACAACCCCCAGAAACTTCACCTCATATAACCAACTTCCCTTGACCACAGCCATCCCAGCCATCTCATCCTATAGCCAGTCATTTCAACAATAACAATAACTGAGATATTCCTATGCTAATTACATTTTCTCATAGCCCATGCCAAACCTGGTCTCAGGCAGTACTATCAGTTACATCTTTATAGAAAAAGGAGAAAAGTGGATGTTTCAATTCAGTTACATCACTCAGTCACGTCTGACTCTTTGCAACCCCATGGACTGCAGCACGCCAGGCCTCCCTGTCCATCACCAGCTCCTGGAGTTTTGCTCAAACTCATGTCCTTTGAGTCGGTGATGCCATCTAAGCATCTAATCATCTCTCATCCCCTTCTCCTCCCACCTTCAATCTTTCCCAGCATCAGGGCTTTTTCAAATGAGTCAGTTCTTCACATCAGGTGGCCAAAGTATTAGAGTTTCGGCTTCAGCATCAGTCCTTCCAATGAATATTCAGGACTGATTTCCTTTAGGATGGACTGGTTGGATCTCCATGCTTTACATTTCATCTAGGCATTTGCTGCACATTTTAAAAATGTACTTCATGTTGATTCTTATTCCATTCTCAAAACTTTCTGCAACTTCACAGGCAAAATTTTATTTCAAAACTCTTAGGACTCAATCTATTTTCTGCTTCCCAGATTCTTGATCTTAAAACATCTTTGCCTCAATACTGATATCTCAAATAACTGAACAACACATTTCCTTCAGAACAGATGATCAATCAGTTTTGAATTAATGTCACTTCCTGTCCTTGTTTTCCAAGAAGGTCACCAATGACCATTTGCCAATTCTCATGACATACTTTTTTGCTCATTTTAGCATCTGACACCATGGGATAGCTGCTTTAAGAAATACTCTTGGATTTCTTCAACTTCAGATTGCTTTCTAAACTTCTACCTAGTTTTCTTATACCTGCTTTGCTGGCTTTTTAAAAAACTTTTGCTGTAAAAAGCAGTAGTTTGCAAAAGTTATATTTGACCTGTAGAATTCAATTACCTGATTTTGAATCTTGGTACAAAAGTTTTCTAGCTGTATGATTTTAAGCAAGTTACTACACTTTAAGTGTTTTCATGTTTTCATCTATAAAATCTGGTTGCTCTTATCTATCTCATATGGCTGCTTTATAGATTACATGAGTTAATATGTAAAATGCCTAGAACTATGTCTGATACATAGTGAGTGCTAGATAAATTGGAGAAGGCAATGGCACCCCACTCCAGTACTCTTGCCTGGAAAATCCCATGGAGGGAGGAGCCTGGTAGGCTGCAGTCCATGGGGTTGCCAAGAGTCGGACATGACTGAGCGACTTCACTTTCATTTTTCATCTTCCTACAATGGAGAAGGAAATGGCAACTCACTCCAGTGTTCTTGCCTGGAGAATCCCAGGGATGGAGGAGCCTGATGGCCTGCCATCTATGGGGTCGCACAGAGTTCAACACGACTGAAGAAGACTTAGCAGCGGCTAGATAAATGTCAATTAGTACTGTTACTTACCTGCAATCATTCTTTTACATAGTTTATCTGCCCTTCTTTCCTCAATCATCTTCTTTAAATGTTTCACATTTATCTGCACCTTTAACTAAAGAGTTTTTCAACATTACCAATATTAACAACTGAAGCTGGACAGTGCTTTATCATGAGACACTGTCCTGCAGATTGCAAGATGGTTGGCAATATCTCTAGCCTTTATCTGTTAGATATCAGTAGCAACCCCCAAATGTCACACACACACACACACACACACACACACACACACACACACACACACACTTAATTGTTTCCAGACACTGCCAAATATCTCATGGGGCCAAAATAGCCCATAGTAGAAAATCACTGTTCACATTCCTTTTTGTCTAAGGATATTTTCTAGGAATGTCTCTTTGATGCTCTGACATGTCCAAAGGTGAATTTACCATATTCTTCCCCCTAGACAAGTTTACATATTGTTTTATCTACTCTGCTAAATAAGTGTGGTAGAAAGCATAGTAATCTTAATTTGTTTTCTCTCTCTTGCTTTCTATAACCTAGTAAATTGTGTTAACTATGCAATCCCAGTATTTGTTTTTCACCATTTATCCTTTAGGCATGCCCACTGAAATTATTAGAATCAGCCCTCATTTTTTCAACAGTGTTATGCCAACACCCCTCTCAGTGGTAGACATACTCTAATGTCAGTAAGACAGAGATCCAGGCATCATGAACTTCATATTCTAGTGGGGGAAATAGGCAAAAAGTAAATAGATTAATAAACTGTGTGATTTACAGCAGTGATATATTTCATAAAGAAAATAAATCAGGGTGAGGGGATTAAAGAAGAACAAAAGATAGTCTTTTAATTAGGAGGTTAGTAAAGACGTCTTGGAGAAGGTGACACTCAAGCACTTTCTGTGAAGAGTTACATTACAAAAAAATATGGGGATGGCACCAACCGAAATCAAAACCTTGGGGCGGCAATGAACTTGGCAGTTCTGAGAGAGAGCAGCAAGATCAAGGTGTTGGAGATTATTCAGTATCTGAGGTACTTCTTCAGATTTTAAAAGAAAGACAGTAACCAGATTCTAAAATAAATGCACAAGCAAAAAAATCCTTCATGTTGCCAAAAATAGAGATGGGGCTAAGGTAATGAAATTTCAGTAAGCCATCTGATTACTTTGATTTTCGTATTTTTATTTTTAGCAATAAAAATATATTGTGATTGCATATAAAATAAAACATCTTCAAATTTATTTACGCATTTTATAAAAATTCTCCATTTATAGAAGCTATATTCAACTCCTAGTTTAGAAAGCCAATATTCAGATTATATTTATAAAATGTCGACAGTTGTGTAAATAAATATACCTCCAGAGGTACTTCTAAAGCATTTAAAAGAGAAAATATTTTTAGATAATTACTACAGCACTAGAATTCTCCATGAAAAACATGTGAATTTTTGTGTAATACTCTTAAAATTAGCTTTAAAATTCAAACAATGCAACCAAAGAAATGATTTCAACATAGCAATTACGTATGGTACTCATGTTATGTAATGGATTTAATATGTAAATAATATACTTTTTAAAATTAGCATAGTCCAAAAAATTAGTTCCAAATGTTAGCAGTGCTTGAAACAAGAGTTACAATTTAGGGTGTATCAATATTTTGCGTTCAAAACTTTTTTTTGTCCCCTCCAAACTCTCCTTGCCCCTGCTCTAAGAATTCATTATTCAAACACTAAAACTTCCTTTGGGAAAAAATACAATTTAAAAAATTGCCTGGGATGAATTTTACTAAATCACTCTGTCTGTTTTATGGTTATCGTTTTGTCACCTTTACTTTTTAGACTTGAGTTGTATGTACCCAGTTTCTCCAGGAGAAAGGGTAAATTAAGGGCAGAATGGCAGACCCAGTTTAGAAATCTGCTTTTGGTATTTAAGTCACAAATTCTTAATTCAATTTGAAGGTAGAGTTTTTTTATTTACAGATGCTCTCATTAGCCTTCTTGCTGTGGAGACAGATACCTTCCCCTTAGTCCCCACCAGATTAAATTACTTATCAGTTCAGTTCAGTCGCTTAGTCATGTCCGACTCTTTGCTACCCCATAAATCGCAGCATGCCAGGCCTCCCTGTCCATCACCATCTCCCAGAGTTCACTCAGACTCACGTCCATTGAGTCCGTGATGCCATCCAGCCATCTCATCCTCTGTCGTCCCCTTCTCCTCCTGACCCCAATCCCTCCCAGCATCAGAGTCTTTTCCAATGAGTCAACTCTTTGCATGAGGTGGCCAAAGTACTGGAGTTTCAGCTTTAGCATCATTCCTTCCAAAGAAATCCCAGGGTTGATCTCCTTCAGAATGGACTGGTATATCAGGGCATTTTTACACTTCTACTCAAGCTGGTGCTATGTAGTGGTGGCGGGGAGAAATACTGGTAATGGAGTGAATGGTTATCAAGAGAAAGTTTACTTTCAGTGTTAAGAATTAATTTAACTGAATTGGTGCAGTGAACGTGGTAAACACAATCCCCTCACTGTTGTTTGTCAGGGTGTGTTAGATCACCCTGGATTGCTTTGTCAATAATCTGCCTGGCCTGCGAGCTAAAAATCTAAGATTGCTCAGATGACTGACAGGCTGGAGATAGCTGATAATTCTAAGGAATTGGAGGTGTGAAATCTTTAAGGACCATGTCTACAGTATAAATGCCAGGGTATCTCCACATCACTCTGTACTTACAAAGGCAACAGCATTGTTAATGGCAGCCTGTCTGTCCATCAAGTTCGCTACCAGCGGATTTATCCCTCTTTCACTCCTTATCTTTCTTTGCTGTGTTTATTTCGAAACCAGCTGCAGAATAAATTGCCTCTTGTCTTCACCTCCTACACTGAGTACAATGATATGTTCTGTAAAGCTGAAAATCATGGTGTTTTTCGAGCACTCTTTTTCAGAACACTGACTTCTAATTTTGTTTGTTTATGAATATGTATCGTTTTTTTTCTCCTGTGGGGGCTTTTAGCAGAACACTAAAAATGACTCTTATTTACTTGGCAAATGCTCAGGATCTAGATAAAGGTATGTGTGTGTGTGTGATATCTCATAGAGAAGAAATAAATAGAATTAAGATAATCATTTTGTTATTACCTTGAATAATTCATTAGATCCACTCTGTTTTAATCAAATAATTAAAATTAATAAACAGCCAAATAAGCTGAAAATTTATGTTTCTATTAAACAAGTTTCAGAATTTAATGTTTTAGGTCTCCTTCCTTTATGCACATCTGCCCATTTGTACATTTTTAACTTATGAGTGGGAGTAAAGAAGATGATTGTGGTTAGGCATTAAAATTTATATAATGTCCAAGTTCTGCCTATAAACCTGAACCTTCTCATGTTGCTGGTGGGAGTGTAATTTAGACAAATTACTTAGGAAACTTTTTGCTAAGCCTACTGTTAAGATGATCACACACATACTTTTGTACTAATAAAGCCTCTCCCCCAAAATATACAGATATGCATTCTCTCAAAGACATGTAAAAAACATCAAGAAATATTTGTAAAAGCCAAACAATGCCCATAAAATATGTAAATAAATTATATACATAAAATATGTATAGTACATGTATAAACACTATTTTCAATACCGATAAAAGCAACTGAAGTGTGACCAGCACTAGGGTGGATTAGTAAAGTGCACTATATATATATATATTCATCCAATGGAATACTATATAGTGATAAAATGAAGAGCCTACAGCTATCCATGACACATAACATGGATCTCACAGACAATGTGGAGTTGAAGGAGCCAGACATGTACACTCAATGGTCCTGTTCATGTAAAGTTCAAACCCAGTCACAAAAAAACAAGCTAGAAGCGATCCCTGGGCATGCACTGAGCATGAGCAGACTCTGGGACTCTGGTAATGTCCTGTTTTTTTCACATGGAGGTGCTTAGATGTTGGGTTTGTTTATTTGTCTGTTGGCTTAAAATTTATCAAGATGTATACTTTACATTGGTAAATATTTCTGCATTTATGCTAATATTACAAAAAAGTTTAAAGCTTTTAAAATGTGCATATATTTTCAGATAGCAATGCAACTATATGCTAAAATATGATTATCAACCATCTTCTACATTCTCACTAAATTGTGTTTCTTGGTTATTTGCAAAGGAAGACAAAGATTAACAAAAAAAAAAAAAAAGGTGAGGTGGGGTAAGAGGGCTTTAGATAAAGGTCACAGAGTATAGCCTATGGCCATACCACCCTGAATGGGCCTGATCTCATCAGATAAAGGTCATAATTTATGAAAGGTGCATATATATGATCTGGATAACAAACAGTTTTCTATTATGTCATGAGTGTTTAGACACACACACTGTGCATAAACACATGCACATTTATTTGTGTATATTTAAATGAACATTGTGGTCTCCTAAATTGGTAAATAATGAAGGCAAACATTCATCAGGCATTTTACAATACAAAAAATTATAATTTAATTTTGCTAATTATCTGATAGTCAATAGGCAGTCATTGTTATGACTGGATATTATATGCAGTAACAGAAATACCATTCTTTCGTTCGTAGAACCTTTTTGAGCACATATACTTCTAAGCTGAGCATTGTGCTAAGGCCAAGGATATGAGTATTGATAAGATGCAGTCTTTGCCTTTCATGAACACAATGACCTTTTTCTTTCTATAAACTCGTCAGCTATTTAATATTTACCAGTATCTTAGAGCTATTTCAGCATGTTTCACTGACTGCAATGTCTGACTTGAAACATTGCCCAGTGGTTCACATACATTTTTAAAATCTGAACCTTAAGAGGTACATTAGTCAACTTGGGCTGCACACACGAGATGGTTTAAACAACAGATATTTCTCACAGTTCTAGAGTCTCCTTCCTGGCTAGCAGATGGCTGACTTTTCTTTGTATTTTCCTCATATGGCTGAGACAGAGAATTAATTGTCTAGTCTTTTCTGCTGAGGACACTAATCCAGTCATGAGGACCCCACTCTAAAGACCTCATCTAAACCTAATTACTTCCAAAGACTCCCATCTCAACATACTGTCACACTGGAGGCTAGAGCTTCAACAGATGGATCTGAGGGGGCAAACAGACATTCAGTCCCTGATGAGAGGCAATATTTGACAATGACATATTTTAAAAGAACTGTATTTCTCTGTATGAGGCTCCTGAATTTACATTACTGCCCTCCCCCCTCCCTTGGCTGTTCCTCTTTAACAATGACATGAAAAAAGTAGTAAAGAATATATTTGCCGATTCCAATTCATTTTGTACCTGTGACAGTAATTATGCAGGTAAATTCATTATTATCATTAACACTAGACTTTTCTCATTACCACTGGTTTGATATAAAATGAATGAACAATTAGAACATAAATTTATTATCACAATTGTCTGGTACATCAAAAATGATTTTATTCCTTAGAACATCATCTCAAATTGTCAAGCTAAATGGAAGAAGTAGTTTTTAGAATCTAAAATTTGATTTAATTTTAGTTAATATTTTGTTTTTCAGAAAAGCAAGATCTCTGTCATTTTGAAAGTTTCAGTAACTTTTTTTTTTCCAAATTTTTTGTTTTGTATTGAAGTATAGCTGATTAACAAACAATGTTGTGATAGTTTCAGGTGAACAGCGAAGTAACTAATTTTTTTTTAATGTGGAAACTTTTAAGGAATATTTACCATCTCAATTTTGTCTTAAATAAACTCTTTTCTAGTTGAGCTACATTTATAACAATGCAAAGTTAGATCTCCCTATGGATCTTTCTAGTAGTAATCCTACCTCACTATTAAATAAGCCATCTTCCCTGGTGGCTCAGTGGTAAAGAACCTGTCAATGCAGGAGATGTGGGTTCATTCCCTGGGTCAGGAAGATCCGCTGGAGAAGGAAGTAGCAACCACTCCAGTATTCTTGGTTAGGAAACCCCATGGACAGAGGAGGCTGGCAGGCTACAGTCCATGGGGTCACAAAGAGTCAGACACAGCTTAGCAACTAAAACAACAACAAAAACAGCAGCAATTAAACCAAACATATGCATTTAATATACTTCAGTATCTTATATTATGTCTGGCTGTATGTCATCAATGCCAAATTTTGTAAAGGTCTGAAATATTTGGACTGCATATGTTTAAACATACAAATGTTAGAAAAGTGAAAATCATGTGTGTCTCCATGTATCTGTTGGGGTATAATCAGAATAGATCTGAAACAAATCTTTTATTCACAAAAACTTACAGTATGTGTGTGTGTGTTTTCACATCTCAATTATTTCAGAAATCATGCTCTGTCAGATCAGTGTGTAGAATGAACACTGTGAAGACAATTGGTTTGTTTTTTTTTTTTTTCTCCCTTGGGCTTTGAACAAGTTGTGGTATGTATTGGGAAGCTTCCATCACCTGAGTCATCATTTCAAAGAAGCGGCCAAGGAAGACACAACTAGTTGGGTGTAGATGACATGCTAAATTAAACCAGTTTGCTATCTTTACTGCTTCTGTGATTGCTAACAGATAATAATGGCTGGTGAAAAGTGAAAGTGAAAGCTGCTCAGTCACGTTCAACTCTTTGTGACCCCACGGACTATACAGTCCATGGAATTCTCCAGGCCAGAATGCTGGAGCCATTCCCTTCTCCAGGGGATCTTCCCAACCCAGGGATCAAATCCAGGTGTCCCAAAATGCAGGCAGATTCTTTACCAGCCAACCACCAGAGAAGGCCTAGAACACTGCAGTGAGTCATCTATCCCTTCTGCAGTGGACCTTCCTGACCCAGGAATTGAGCCAGGGTCTCCTTCATTACTGGTGGATTCTTTACCAACTGAGCTATGAGGGAAGCCCCATAATGGCTGCTGAGTCTTAATAAAAGATGTGAAAGGATACTGTGAATGAGGGAACACAATATGCACAGGCATGGAAATGAGAGATGGTGTCCAAGAAACTTTGATTAGACCAATCTGGCAAATAAACCGAGCTAATTTAAAAGGGAGTAATAGCAATAGCCGAGACAGTGGAAAAGAATCTGCCTGCCAGTGCAGGAGACCCAGGAGACAGGGCTTCAATCCCTGGGTCAGGAACATCCCTTGGAGAATGAAATGGAAACCCACTCCAGGAATCTTGGAAAATCCCATGGACAGTGGACCCAGGCAGGCTACAGTCTATGGGGTTGCAAAGTGATGGACGTGACTGAGCACACAAGTTGCTCAATAGTGTCCACCTCTTTGTGACCCCATGGAACGATCCAGGCCAGAATACTGGAGTGGGTAGCCTTGCCTTTCTCCAGGGGATCTTCCCAACCCAGGGATCCAATCCAGGTCTCCGGCATTCCAGGCAGATTCTTTACCAGTTGAGCCACAAGGGAAGCCCAAGAATACTTGAGTGGATAGCCTATCCCTTCTCCAGTGGATCTTCCCAACCCAGAAATTGAACCAAGGTCTCCTGCATTGCAGGTGGATTTTTACCAACTGAGCTATCATGGAAGCTCAATCATCAAAAAAGCAAGAGAGTTCCAGAGAAACATCTACTTCTGCTTTATTGACTATGCCAAAGCCTTTGACTGTGTGGATCACAACAAACTGGAAAATTCTGAAAGAGATGGGAATACCATACCACCTGACCTGCCTCTTGAGATATCTGTATGCAGGTCAGGAAGCAACAGTAAGAACTGGACATGGAACAACAGACTGGTTCCAAAAAGGAAAAGGAGTACATCAAGGCTGTATATTGTCACCCTCCTCATTTAACTTATATGCAGAGTACATCATGAGAAACGCTGGGCTGGACGAAGCCCAAGCTGGAATCAAGATTGCCGGGAAAAATATCAGTAACCTCAGATATGCAGATGACACCTCCCTTATGGCAGAAAGTGAAGAAAAACTAAAGAGCCTCTTGATGAAAGTGAAAGAGGAGAGTGAAAAAGTTGGCTTAAACCCCAACATTCAGAAAACTAAGATCATGGCATCTGGTCCTATAACTTCATGGCAAGTAGATGGAGAAACAGTGGAAACAGTGGCTGACTTTAATTTTCTGGGCTCTAAAATCACTGCAGATGGTGATTGCAGCCTTGGAATTAAAAGATGCTTACTCCTTGGAAGGAAAGTTGTGATCAACCTAGACAGCATATTAAAAAGCAGAGACATTACTTTGTCAACAAATGTCCATTTAGTCAAGGCTATTATTTTTCCAGTGGTCATGTATGGATGTGAGAGTTGGACTATAAAGAAAGCTGAGCGCTGAAGAATTGATGCTTTTGAACTGTGGTGTTGGAGAAGACTCTTCAGAGTCTGCTGGACCGCAAGGAGATCCAACCAGTCCATTCTGAAGGAGATCAGCCCCGGGATTTCTTTGGAAGGAATGATGCTAAAGCTGAAACTCCAGTACTTTGGCCACCTGATGTGAAGAACTGACTCGTTTGAAAAGACTCTGATGCTGGGAAAGATTGAAGGCAGGAGGAGAAGGGGATGGCAGAGGATGAGATGATTGGATGGCTTCAGCGACTCAATGGATGTAAGTTTGAGTAAACTCTGAGAGTTGGTGATGGACAGTAAGGCCTGGTGTGTTGCGGTCCATGAGGTCACAAAGAGTCGGACCCTACTGAGAGACTGAACTGAATTGAGTTGAGCACACAAGACATAGAAACAACCTAAGTTTCTACTAACAGATGAATGGATAAAAGACTGGTATTTGTAGCAATGTGGATGGACATGGACGACATGCTAAGTGAAGTAAATCAGAGAAAGAGAAATATTGCATAGTGTTGCTTATAGGTAAACTCTAAAAAATACAGCTAGTGAATATGCCATGAAAGGAGTTTCTTCACTTTTTGATAATAGGGACATTCCTAAAGGGCAAGTGCCAATGTCCAAGTGCTTATCAAGTGTCTATTTTCATCCCCTATGTTGATATCATACTGTCAGTTAAATCAGACTGCCAAAGCTAGAGTCATTGTTGGAAGGGATCAGACAAAGGAGTTGGACTCATGGAGGCCATTACTGTAACAAAATATTACAATAGCCTATTGTGGATTAGATGAAGTAATACACAAAAAGTCATTACTGTATGCCTAATACATAATAGGTACTCAATAAATGTTGACTGCTATTAACACTTAGTAATGTTATCCATGATTACACATTTAACTGTCATCCTCACAAAGGAGCTATTTTACTTACTCCTTATAAACTGGTTTTAACAATGCTCTTGTGGTCTGCCTATTCTTTCCCAATACCCAGTCTTGACTCAAGACTTGGTATTTGGATTCAGCTCCTAAAGAATTTCAGTTTCAAAATGGATCAATAAAATGTAGATATTTTACCAAATATTCTTTAGGGCAATAGATAAAATTTATACTAAATGCCATATCCTGAAACATACTTAAATTCTTCCTTAGGATTTCTTTAGCTTTCTCGAATTCTTCTGTCCTGTCCTATGCTTTATCTCCTCTCTTTATTAAGCCTCCAAATTGCTTTCTTCTGTCCAAACCTGTTCTCATCTTCTCCAAGTATCCATTACTCAGGTAAACAAAGGTCTGATTGGTAGTCTTAATTAAAATTATATCTTTCTTCTCTCAGATATGTCCCCAGTCACATCCCTCTAACCTATTCAAGGAGAAGAGGGAAAAATCTCAGAGTTTCAAGTCAGATATTGCTTAAAATAAAGAAAAACAAATTAAAACAATGTTAGAGATCAGACCGTCTAATAAAATGCAAGGTAGGTATTAAGGAAACAGAGAATAACAAGATAGTTTCAAAGAAATTATTAGTTCTCATGTCCAACTTTTCCAGCTGATCATAAACAAAGTACTAAGAGAATCAGTCAACACAAATATGTTCAAAGTGCTCCAGGAGCACACAGTAGGAAGTGCCTCTGAACGTCCATGAAGTGGGCTTTTATTCCTGGTAGAATAGGCCAGCATCCTGTGTCGGTAGTGTCACGCACAGTGCTTTCTTGAAGCCCTCTACTTATTAGAGTGTTTTCTTTTGTGTTTCTCTTTCCCTCTCTCTCTCTCTCTGAACTTGAACTGATTGCCTCTGTTGTGTACTAACTGCAGACCTTCCCTGTGATCCCTGACACAGAATCAAACCCACAGTTTCTACTCTCACACCTGCTATTACCCTTTCCTTCAAACACACCATTTATCCTGACAGTAAGTAAACCCTTCTGGAGAAGTATTCCTTGTGGAACTGTAGTTTGTCTTTCAGATTATCTGAAAGATCAGTTTTTAAGTTCTCCTTTGATACTAAACATAGGTCTATTCCTTCTATGAACAAGCTTAGAATGGACCTTTTTATTGCCAGTGGAAAGCACACCGGAGGAATAATAGTAAGCAACATTTTAGTTTATGTATAGAAACTATTTTTGAAATCTCCTATTTTGTCACATTAGTCTGATGTGAAAGATAAAGTTGCTCAAGAAATGCTATAAAACTGGCCTCTATATACTTCTAAGTGCAAGAGACATTGGCTGTTGGAATAAATCCTCTGTTGATCAGCACCTTTTCCTTTTTAAGGAAAAAAACAACAGAAAAGAGTTGAGAAAACTTTACAAGGTAGGCAAGTTGCTGGGTTTTTTTTTTTTTTTTTGTATTTTGTGAAACACAGGACTTCTAGACAACATAGTTACCATTGGATTGAGGAAGGAATAATGTTTTGTTTTATACATACTTGATGGATTTGAAATGACATAAAAAACTATTAATAACACTTTTCTTTGTTGAAAGCACTTGTTAACTAGATTGTTTATAACAAGATTATCTTGTAAGTGAGGTTAATACCACATTTTGGACCTTGATAAATTAGCACAACTAAGAGAGAAACTGTAGAGGCAAGGACATGAGCAAATTGGTATGAAAGGTCACAATCCCCTATAATGCTCCTATACTCATAACTTTGCATTTCTGTAGGCTTTTTATGTTCCTCAACATCACTCAGTTTATTTGTATGCTCAATGTAATTAAGTTATTTACTCATATGCAAGATATCAGACTATGTATTTACTAATTTATATACTGAAAACAGTTCTTCCCTCTAATTTCCAGCTAACATTTAAATGATATATACTTAGCACATATTGTGAAATGTGGGGGTTTTTTTATGAGATTTTACATTTTCACCGAGGTTTCACACATAATAAAAGAATCAGTAATCACTAAACTAGTGAGGGGAAATGAACAGATATTCAGATTTCCAAGAAAATTTTAATCTGAAGTTAAGAAATTGATCCTTTAAATGTCAGAGATGATTGCAACTTTATACCATACACAAAACAAAGTCAAATGTATTACAGAATTGAATATCAGACCTGAAAACATAAAACTCCTAGAAAAGAACACAGGCAGTAAGCCCTTCACAGTCTTAGTATTGATTTTTTTTTTATTTGACACTAGAAACGAAAGCAAAAAATAAATAAAAAGGACTACATAAATCTAAAAAGTTTCTGCATAGCCAAGGAAACCATTGACAAAAAGAAAAAACAAATTATTTGATAGAAGAAAAAATTTATAAATCATTCACCTGATCAGGAATTAGTGTCTAAAATACATAAAGAACTCATACAACTCAGTAGCAAAACACAAATAACCTGGACAGAGGATCTGAGTTAATTGATATTTTTCTAAACAAGACATACAGATGGCCAAAAGGTACATGAACATGTGCTCAACATCAGTAATCACCAGGGAAATATAAATCAAGTCACAATGAGGCATCACCTCACACTTGTTAGAAATAGATATTATGAAAAAAATAAGAAGTGTTCATGAGAACATGGAGAAAAAAGGAACCCTTGCGCACTCTTGGTTGTACAACCACTATGGAAAATAGTACAGAGGTCCCTCTAAAAAAATTAAAAATAGAACAATTGTATGATCCAGCAATTCCACTTCTGGACATTTGTCCGAAGAAAATGAAAACACTAACTTGAAAAGATATCTGTACTCTCACATCGTTAGCATTATTTACAATAACCAAGATATGAAAACAGCCTAAGCGTCTACCAATGAACAAATAAAGAAACTGCGGTACAAATAGGCAATGGAATATTATTCATCCATAAGAAAGAGTAAATCCTGCCATTTGCAACAACATGGATGGACCATGAAGGCACTGTGCTATGTGAAATAAATCAGAGAAAAACAAAGCCATATGATGTTACTTATGTGTGAAATCTAAAACAAAAAGAAGAAAAACAACAAACTCCCCCAAATGAACTCATGGATACAGAAAACAGGTTGGTGGTTGTCAGAGGCGGGAAGCGGGATTACAGGGTGGGAGACGTGAGTGAAAGTGGTCCACAGGTACAAGCCTCCAGTTATAAGTCCTGGGGATGTAAGGCACAGCATGGTGAGTCTAGTTAAAATCCCATCCTGGATATTTGAACACTGCTGAGAGAACAGATCTGAAAAGTTCTCATCACAAGCAAATAATTGCAACTGTGTGGTGATGGATGTTAATTAGATCTAATGTGGTGATCATTTTGCAATATATACATATATTGATACATTACATCGTACACTTAAAACTAACATAACATTATGTTAATTTTATCTCAATTTTAAGAAAAGAATTGAAGAAGAACTAAGTTAAAAGTTGAATACTGCTTGATGTAAAAACTGATTATGAAGCTACAATATTCAAAACAATGTGGTATGGATGCCTCATAGGCAAAGACACCAGTGGAATAAGAGAAAATATAAAGACAGATACACACACACACAGCTAACTAACTTAAGGCAAAATTACTACTGCAATGAAATGGAATCTGAAAAATAAGCATTTTTGGCTCAAAGTAATCCATTTCGGGAAAAATTATTAAATCCAACCTCACCTGATACACAAAAATCAAGTAACATGGATCATAGACCTGAATGTGAAAGGCAAATAGTAAAGCTTCTAGAAGATAAAATAAAACTATCTTCCTGACTGAGAATAGACAAAAATTTCTTTAATAGGACTTTAATCATGGAAAGCAATAATCCTAAAAAAAAAAAAAAAATAGAGGTTGAACTACATTAAAATTAAGATACTATTTTTGTTTTAAAAGGTAGAAAATTAAAATACAAGATATAGAGTGGGAAAAGGTTTTTATATACATAAGATGGACTTGTACCTAATACTACATTTAAAAAATTCCTGCAGTAAAAATAAAAGATAACTGATAACTCTATAAAAATATACAAAGGACTTGAAAAATACTTCACAAAAGAGGATATGTGTACTGCTTCTATGCATGTGAAACTAAGGCATGAGGTAGATGCGCTCCACAACCCCTGCCCCAACTCTAATGGAAAGAAATTTGAGTTGATTTCCTATGAGCAGAAACTTCAAAATATCAAAACAGGACAATGGAGAGGGGAGGCTGGGCCCTACCCAGATAAAAGACAAGAGGCCGTATATTTTTCATTCTCAAAGTCAAGGAAGCCTTCCCAACTAGAAAATTCCTTGGATGTCAAAAAGGAGTATACCACCACACAGTAAGTGATCTTGGCTATGAGATGAATATACATACATGGGAGAATCCTGAGATAAGCCAAATACAGACTAAGAAGCAGGCAAATTAAAATGGTTCCCCAAAGGAAACCTAGAAGAAATGCTCATAGCAGATAATTTAAACTACCACAAGGGCGTGACTCTCTTTCTCTGAGTCCGCCTGCGGTCTATCCGCACTTACTGTACTCTTCTCTTCCTAATAAACTTCTACTGGTCTCACTACTTTCCATCTTTGTGGGAATTCTTTTCTGAAAAACCAAAGAGCCACGGTCTTGTCACTGAGCCCTGGTCTAGTGGTTGATTCAGTGCTCTCACCCCAGGGACAAGAACTCAATCTCTGGCTGGGAATCAAAGTCCTGCTTCAAGCTGCTGCAGGCGCAGGCCACTGGAGATCAAAATGCTGATCAACTTAATTCCTTGTCAGCAAAGCGCAAACTAACTACACACCCAAAAGAATGGCTGAAAAGTATTGGCTACACTGAGCTTTAACAAGACTGTAGAGCAAATGGAATTCTCATTCAATGCTTGTAGGAATTGGAACAAATACTTAGAAAACTTATTGAGCATACCCACTAAACACTACCTATGATCCATTATTTTTTTAAAATGAATGTACCAATATATGGTGTGTACAAAACAGTTTGAGAAAACAATGCCATTAGATTAATATAAACATTTTAATTATATATATTAGTCTTTAGAATTTAGCGATCACATGCAAATCTCAAAAATGTTATAAAAGAGAAGTGTAATTAATGAAATATAACCTACCATATCTGTTGACATCTTAAACTATTTCTTCCCAACATTTTTCCAAGTGGAGAAATATGCTATTATAACATGTATTTTTAAAAATTGAAACCATGCTGTTACTAGACACACAGTGATGTTCCTGGCTTTTATCACTTTTACACATTTTATAAGCATTTTATAAGATTTTTATTTTGTTTTGGATATGTGTAAAATTTACACATTTTAAACTATGAATAACAAATATGAGTGGAATTGTTATTCTACAGTAAAGAATAGAAACATTTTAAAGCTATGAAACATTTTATAAAATCATACAGTGTTAAATTTATAACAATTTTATGCCACTCAGTATAGTAGAACCCAGACCACATAATATACAAAATTGTTAGCTATATATATTTTTTTTTACATATTTTTTTAGAAATGAGGTTTTGTTTTTGTGACCCTTCATAGCTCTCTCTTATTTTTATGAATGATTATTGTTCAATTTACTCACTGGTGGTTAAAACATTTTTATAAATGACTAGTGAGAGTCTCTTATAAATTACGGATATTAACATTTCCTGTAACACTGAATATAAATTTTATTTCTCATCTTGCTAATTTAAAAACTTTTAATGTAACATAGTTGAAGTGGTTTATTTCTGTGTCACCTTAGCCAGGGTAGGAATGTTTCAAAATCTCCAGTACTATGTGGTTCTAGATTCATATTGGCCACAAATAAAATCTGAATGAATTTGGAAGGTAGAAGTGAAGCAGCAACCATATTTCTTACGCTCAGAAGATGACTGCAGAGTACCACACACTGTGGCATCTCACACTGTACTCACTCATCTGCAGTCTCATTCTGATGATGCGGGGAGCCTCCTTCCAGCTTCCTATGGTTCTGGGCCAGGTGGGGGTACAGGCCATGGTAAAGGGCTGCAGCTTCCCCTGCATGTTTACCCTGCAGGAGTTGGAGACAAAGAATGATGTTGATTCTTGTTCATTATAGTGACTCTTTTATCCTAGGTATTGTGTGTATCCAGCTTCCCTTTCTACTACTGATCTGACTGATACCTAATGGCTAATAGCTAATGGTTTCACTCTCAATATCAGAGCATCACAGAGATGCCTATTCCAATTTAAATAAGTGTGTGAGTTCTAATCCTCATATAGAAATGTCTTATTCTGTATTACTTTTGTTCTTCTGCTTCTTTAATCAAACTGATGCAGAAACTGTGGATGGAAGGACTTCTAGATATGTGTTATCCTGCACAGAACCCACTACCCACATGTGGCTGTACAGCTGATATAAGACTCATCAGAACCAAGATGTGTTGCATCTATAAAATACACAGGAGATTTCAAAGGAATAAGAAAAATAAAAACATCTCAGTTTTTATATTGACTACATACCAAGATGCTAATATTTTAGATATGATGATTTAAATTTAAAAAATTATTAAAATTAATTTCACTTTTAAAAATTAATATATGGCTACTAAATATTTTAACAATACAGACGTAGTTTGTATTTGTGGGTTACATATCTTTTTTTTGGATAGGAACATTCTAAAAGGTAGAAGACTAGTAATGAGTTCCCAGAATTGGCTCTCAACTATATGGAATTGGTCTTTGATCTGATAAGATGAAAGGTATCAAGCAACTTCCCTGGTAGTCCAGGGGCTAAGATTCCATGCTCCCAATGCAGGGGGCCCAGGTTCAAACCCTGGTCAGCGAACTAGGTCCCACATGCTAGAACTAAGAGTTCTAAGACCACAAGTAAGATCCAGTGTAGCCAAATAAATATTTTTTAAATGTTTGGGAACACATGTAAGAATTAAAGATTTTAAAATTAAATTAAAAAAAATTAATTTAAAAAAATAAAAAATAAAGGTTTTATGACTATTTTAATTGGTAAATGGAATACACATAATGCAAGGAAATGAAAGTCACTCAGTCATGTCTGACTCTTTGTAACCCCATGGACTATAGAGTCCATGGAATTCTCCAGGCCAAAATACTGGAATGGGTAGCCTATCCCTTCTCCAGGGGACCTTCCTGATCCAGGAATTGAACTGGGATCTTCTGCATTGCAGGCGGATTCTTTACCAACTGAGCTATCAGGAAAGTATTGGTAATTTGTATATTTAATCATCAGCTGTAGACAACTGTAGTAAAGTACCTACAGAAGGCAATGCTTTGGGAGAGCAAGTAGCTAGCTATTGAATATCATAGTAAAACTAAGGCATATGCCTTATTGGCATGGGTGGTTTCTTCTGAATACATTGAAGAACTTGGGGAGAAAATTGTTAATACAGGGCTTGAAATTCTCATCCCACGATCTGGGTAAAGGACAAGAACGCTATGGCTGCTCCCAAATGCTACCTTTTGTAGTGACAGGGTCAAAATTTTTGGAAAAGAAATGAAAACTCTAATTCTGAAGATGACTGAGTTTCAGTGGAAATTATACTGCCAATACTATGGGTTCTGCGATGCTAAAGTCTGAGCAGTCATTGGGAAGAAGTCAGGCACTGAAAATGAAATTGACACAAGTAGCCTGACTTTAGTGAAACTGAAGACATTAAATCCCTAAATTCTGCTGAGCTTCCTTTGCCAGTAGATGACACCTTTCTTCCCCTAATTGAAGAAGCTTGCCTGTCTTTGAATAGAGAACATTGCAAAGATTTGGACTCAATGTTTTAGCTCAGGTAGTTGGGAGTGACTGGAGAGGACTGATTTACTGACTGAAACCAAGAACTAAATGAGGTCTATAGGCTTGTTATGGCAAAGGATTTGCATAATTTAACAAAGCTATGAATCATGCTGTGCAGGGTCAACCAAGACGGATCGGTCATAATGAAGCATTTCGACAAATCATGGACACTGGAGGAAGAAACAGCAACCCACTCCAGCATTCTTGCCTGAAGAACCACCCCAGGAAAAGTATGAAAATGCAAAAAGATAATGACGCTGGAAGGTGAGCCCTCCAGGTCAGAAGATGTCCATATGCTATTGGGGAAGAGTGTGGGCAATTACTAGCAGCTACAGAAGAATGAACTGGCTGGGCCAAATCAGAAACAACACTGCTTTCCAGGTGTCTGGTGGTGAAAGGAAACTTTGATGCTGTAAAGAAAAATAACACATAAGAACATGGAATGTTAGGTCCATTCATGGTGAGCTGGACATGGTCAAGCCCAAGATGCCAAGAGTGAACATCAACATCTTAGAAATTAATGAACTAATAAACTGGATGGGAATGGGCAAATTTAATTTAGATGACCATAATATCTCTTACTGTGGGAAAGAATCCCTTGAAAGTAAAGAAATAGCCCTCTTAGTCACCAAAAGAGTCCAAAATGCAGTTCTAGGGTGCAACCTCTAAAATGACAAAATGATTTTGGTTTATTTAAAGGCAAACTATTCAACATCACAGTAATCCAAGTCTATGTCCCAACCACTGATCCAAAGAAGCTGAAGCTGACTAGTTTTATGAAGACCTACATCCCCTTCTAGAAGTAACAACAAAAAAGATGTCCTTTTCATCACAGGGGATTGGAATGCAAAAGTAGGAAGTCAAGAGATAATTGGAATAACATGCAAGTTTGGCCTTGGAGTACAAAATGAAGCAGGGCAAAGGCTAACAGAGTTTTGTCAAGAGAACATGCTGGTCATAGTAAACATGTTTTTTGAAAACACGAGAGACAACTCTACATATGGACATCAACAGATGGTCAATACCAAAATCAGATTGATTATATTCTTTTCAGCCAAAGATGGAGAAGCTCTATACAGACAGCAAAAAAAAAAAAAAAAAAAAAAAGACCTGGAGCTGACTGTGGCTCAGATCATGAACTCCTTATTGAAAAATTCAGGCTTAAGTTGAAGAAAAAATGGAAATCACTAGGTCATTCAGGTTTGACCTAAATCAAATCCCTTGAGATGATACAGTGGAGGTGATGAATAGATGCAAGGGATTAGATCTGGTACACAGAGTGCCTGAAGAACTAGGGAAGGAGGTTCCTAACACTGAACAGGAAGTAGTGACCAAAATCAGCCCCAAGAAAAAGAAGGCAAGAAGGCAACATGGTTGTCTGAGGAGGCTTATTAATAGCTGAGGACAGTAGAGAAATGAAAGGCAAGGGAGAAAGAGAAACTCTCTGGATACAGAGTTCCAGAGAAGAACAAGGACATATAAGAAGGACTTCTTAAATGAACAATGCAAAGAAGCAGAGGAAAATAATAGAATGGGAAAGATTGAGATCTCTTCAAGAAAACTGGAGATGTCAAGGGAACATTTCATGCAAGGACTGGCATGATAAAGGACAGAAATGGTGTGGACCTAACAGAAGAAGAGATTAAGAAGAGGTGGCAAGAATAACAGAAGGACTATAAAAGAAAGGTCTCAATGACCTGGATAACCACAATGGTGTGGTCACTTCCTTACATCTGGACATCATGGAGTGTGAAGTCAAGTGGGCCTTAGGAAGCATTACTATAAGCAAAGTTAGTGGAGGTGACAGAATTCCAACTGAGCTGTTTAAAGTCCTAAAAGATGATGCTATTAAAGTGTTGTACTAAATATGCCAGCAAATTTAGAAAGCTCAGCAGTGGCCACAAGATTGGCAAAGTTCAGTTTTCATACCAATTCCAAAGAAGGATAATGCCAAAGAATGTTTAAATTACCACACAGTTGTACTCATTTCACACACTAGCAAAGTTACACTCAAAATCCTTAAAGCTAGACTTCAGCAGTATGTGAACCAAGAATTTCTGATGTAAAAGGTGAGAATAGAAAAGGGAGGGGAACCAGAGATCAAATTGTCAACATTCCTTGGAAAATGAAGAAACCAAGAAGAGTTCCAGAAAAACATCTACTTCTGCTTCATTGACTACACTAAAGCCTTTGACTGTGTGGATCACAACAAACTGTAGTTTATTCTTAAAGAGATGGGAATACTAGATCACCTTACCTGTCTCTTAAGAAACCTCAAGAAGCAACAGTTAGAACTAGACATGGAACAACTGGATCAAAATGGGAAAGAAGTACAATAAGGCTCCATATTATCACTCTGCTCATTTAACGTATATGCAGAGTACATCATGTGAAATGCCAGGATGAATGAATCACAGTCTAGAATCAAGACTGCCAGGAGAAACATCAACCACCTCAGATATGCAGATGATATCACTCTAATGGTAGAAAGTGAAGAGGAACTAAACAGCCTCTTGATGAGGGTGAAAGAGGACAGTGAAAATGCTGGCTTGAAACTCAACATTAAAATTCTAAGGTCCTGGCATTCCTTCCATCTCTTTATGACAAAGAGATGGGGGAAAAGTGGAAGCAGTGACAGATTTTATTTTCTTGGACTCCAGCATCACCATAGTTGGTGATTTAACTACAGCCATGAAATTAAAAGATGCTTGTCCTTTGAAGGAAAGCTATGACAAACCTAGACAGCATACAAAAAAGCAGAGACATCACATTGCCAACAAAGGTCTGTATCAAAGTTTGGGTTTTTTCCGTAGTCATGTATGGATGTGATAGTTGGGGTAAAGGATCAGAATTTAATCACCAGATATAAGTTAATTACATTCACCATATTTAGAAGAAGAGCCAAGTATAATTAGAGAACTCTGGTGTTGGCTAATGGACCATAGCATCCCTAAAATTGAAATAGATCATCAGTTTACTAAAATCTTAGTTGATTTTTCTAATTGGAAAATCACTGGGTCTGGCGAACAGGAATCTGACTTCAGTCACAACACAAGAGAATCAAAGCTTTTTCACAAATTGCAAATTTCATCAGTTTATCAGCTCAAAGCTGGATTAAAGAGGCCAAGTACTCTTGGAGAAGACATAGCTACACAACCAAATTTTAATACTGTCAACTTTTTCTTCTTATTTTCACAAAGATATCTGATGTTGTTTACCAATGTGGCTATGCTTTGAAAAAGAGGAAAGAAAAAGACTTTTCCAGGGTTACAGAACTCTGGCTCTATATTGACACTAATTCCTAGAAACTTACAGTGCTGAAGTTCACCTCAAAGTGGGCCTGAAAGCTCTCAACTCCAACTTTGGTTGTTTTCCCACTTTCAGAATGAACAATTGGAATAAAGATATTCAGCAACAGGTGGAATCTCACATTTGTTCCCTCACCTATGGAGATTGTGCTATTATAATAGCAAAGGCTAAGTAAAAGTCATTAACTAGAATTGCCTCTACTTGCTTCTTGGAAGAAAATTTATGACCAAAATAGATAGAATATTAAAAAACAGAGACATTACTTTGCCAACAAAGTCTGTCTAGTCAAAGGTATGGTTTTTCCAGTAGTCATGTATGGATGCGAGAGTTGGACCATACGGAAAGCTGAGCACCAAAGAATTGATGCTTTTGAACTGAGGTGTTGGAGAAGACTCTTGAGAGTCCCTTGGACTGCAAGGAGATCCAAACAGTCCATCCTAAAGTGAATCAGTCCTGAATATTCATTGGAGGACTGATGCTAAAGCTGAAACTCCAATACTCTGGCCACCTGATGGGAAAAACTGAGTCACTGGAAAAGACCCTGATGCTGGGAAAGATTGAAGGCAGGAGGAGAAGGGAACAACAGAAGATGAAATGGTTAGATGGCATCACTGATTCAATGGACATGAGTTTAAGCAAGCCCTAGGAGTTGGTGATGGACAGGGAAGCCTGGCATGCTGCAGTCCATGGGATCACAAAGACTCAGACACAGTTGAGTGACTGAACTGAACTGAACCAAAATAGTCAACTGAAAGTAGTAAGACAGGATTTAATTCCACCAAGCTTGGTGCCAAAATCAATGGTGCAATGATAGTGATTCTTAATATATACCCTTCAACTCACCTATTTGACGGGTGCATATAAAATGGAATTTAGGGAATTAGAGTGGACTATGGGCTTCCCAGTTGGTGCAGGTGGTAAAGAAGTCACCTGCCATTGCAGGAGATAAACGAGACACGGTTTGAACCCCTGGCTTGGGAAGATCCCCTGGAGAAGAAAGTGGCAGCCCACTCCAGTATTCTTGCCTGGAGAATCCCATGGACAGATGAATCCAGTGGGCTACAGTCTATAGGGTTGCACAGTTGGACATGACTGAAGCAACTTAGCAGGCATGCACACACACACACAGTGGGCTGTATTACACCTGATCATATGGTAACTCTAATTACAACTGCTTTTTAAGTATGATTTTATTGCTGGAGCAACTCAACTTATCTTTTGACACCTGATTTAGTGAATGATGTTTTTCTACACCTCTGCTGTGAGTGCTATGTCACTTATTAGAAGTAGCTTGCTTTCAACTGACAGGATCATTAATACACTTTTTTTTTTTTTTCACTTCAGGGCTACATCATCTTCAGTCTTATGTAAATATCCAGCCTATAGGATCCCTAGTCACCTCTCCAATCCATAGGATGTTTCACTGTGCTTTATACTGATGACACTGTGCTGATTGCAACTGGTGAAAAAGAGAAAGCAATATGGTATGATACATGCATACCAGGGGGTCTGGAATAAATTACACAAAGATTCAGAGGCCTGTGATCTCAGTGTCTTGGTGATTACTTACTGTAGTCTTTCCATAGTGGAGAGCAGCCTACTCTTTGTTCCACTAAGCAAGAGGCGTATCACCTGCTGGGATTTTTTGAATTTTTAAAGAAAATACATATTTCACTTGGTGGATTAATTCCATTCATATGTCAAGTTATCTGAGAGGCTGCCAATTTTGCATGGACCCCAGAGCAAGAGAAGTCTCTGTTATAGTTAACAGTGCAGACTTTTAGGGTTTGGGAGCAATGCTATGTCACCCTCTGCAGATAGCTCTCCATCTTTTGAGAAACAGCTTTTGGTTTGAGACTGGATTATAACAGAGACTCTACGTATTGCCACAGTGAGCCCAAATCACTGACTACTTTATGCTTCACAGAAGCAGCTAGCTAATATGAGTCAGACACTAGTTTAAGTATCCTCAGAACTCCAGGAGATACACATTAAGTTATCTGTGTAGACCAATAAAACCCAGGTTTGATCCCTAGGTTGAGAAGATCCCCTAGAGAGAAGGGCATGGAAACCTACTCTAGTATTCTTGCCTGGAGAATTCCATGGACAGAGGAGCCTGGTGGGCTACAGTCCATGGGGTCACAAAGAGTCAGACATGACTGAGTAACTAACACTTTCCTAGGTTTTTAAGTAGGAAAAATTACCCCATAAGAAAGAGGTAGGAAAAAGAATAACCAGAGGAGAAGTAGGTGAGGTATAAACGCCCACAGCTTCCTAAACAACCCTTTTTTAATATCCTCCCCCAACTATGATATATGCACAATTTGGATGAGTAACTAAGAGGCACCTTGTGAAGGCGGTGCAGTGGTAAAGGACCTGCCTGCCAGTGCAGGAGACATCAGAGGTGTGGGTTTCATCCCTGGGTCGGGAAGATCCCCTGGAGAAGGCAATGGCAACCCACTCCAGTATTCTTGCCTGGGAATTCCATGAATAGAATAGCCTGGTAGGCTACATGAGGTCCATGGGGTTGCAAGAGCCAGACATAGCTGAGTACACACACAGTGAATGCTCTAATGTGGCATTCAGATCTCTCTTCAAGGAATAAAGGACATGTGTTCCTATCTTCTGGAACTGTAGCCAGTTGACGGTCTTCTGTATCAGCCTTCTTAGTAAATTGCCCAATTTATCAGCAATAAATTGGAGAGAGGTGACTCACCAAAGTTCATGCCCCCTGGAAATAATAGATCTACACAGGAGTATAAATGTCTGGCCATGTACCAACTGTGGACAATTCTGAAGGGTCAACTAAGGGTCAGAATTCCCCAGAAATGTGTTTGCCACCAACTCAACTTCTCCATCTACCCAATTCTTTCTCCTCCTTTCCCCGACAGTGGTTGATCCTGAAATGTGCTTTTACATGTCCTCAGGATCCAGTGGAGCATATGCCAGGATAAGGTTTTGGACTAAAAACCATTGATAATATGTAAAGCACACATAGCCCCTGGTAGAAAGTAGCAATGTTATGGCTACAGTTTTCTTAAGTGAAGAATAGGGATGAGATAGTGCCAGAGAGAATTACACTCATGAGTACCACAGGAAAAATATTGGGAAAATATGGAAGATATGGTAATGAGGAAAATAAAATGTATTGGCTCATCTGGGGATAATTATTGTTCATGAATGTTCATAAAAAACATTCAACATAATGAAATATTGTTTATTATTTGTCAATTAAAAGCTTACTGTGAAAGCGGGCAACCACTCGGCAGCATATGAAAAGACTAGTTTCCTGCAGCTGAAGGGCACAGAAGGCTAGAGGGTCAGCCTAGGGCTTAGTGGTAAGAGTAGTAGAATTCTAGAGAAAGTTAAATTCTAAACCTGGATCGATATGTTATATCAAGAACATGGCTATCGACTAGAAACTTGAGATATTAGAGGAAGACATCTAGGTGGACAGATTGGAAAAGTGGTGAATCCTCATATTTTCCTGAACCTTCTGAACCAGGAGAACTGGCTCACTAGTCTTTTTTAAGGCTAGTGCATCCTCTTCTTAGACACTTCTCCTGACCAAGGCAGCATGTGACTTGCTTCAGGATCTCCATCTACATATATTCCTGGCCCCTAGGCTAATAACTGAGGTAGGTCATTGCATAACCCCGCAAGGGATGTGCTGAGATGGAAGAAGAGGAAAGGGACCAAAGCCTAAAGGAAATATAAGACCTAGCTAACATGTACTACCTGGAATCGAGAGACTGCATAAAGAATTATATCCTAAGGGTGCTGCACCATGGGGAATGGAATATGGATAATGGAGAGTTTACTAAAATGGGTTCAATCTTCCAGGATAAAAAGGTAACATTCTTTCAAGGACTCCAGAATACAGGTGAATAAACACACAGCTTCCAAAACTTAAAGACAATAGTAGCCACAGGAAGTAAATTGAAAGATTGCAATGGAAGTGTCAAATAGAAGGGTAAAAGGCTCAAGGAATTTGTAGACCTGTTTTTGGCCACCTTAATTACCTGCATTGGTAGTCTACCACTTCATTTTGGAATGAAGAGAGGGCTGACACATATTATCCTTATGTCTGAAAGTTCAGATAAAAATAGTCAAAGTCTGACATCCTGTGACTAGCAAGCCCTTCGTCTCCCTCCCAGTACTTGAAATAAAGATGAGCAATAATGTATAAGAACATTTTCTAAATCTACTTACTTGACTATATTGTTCTGCCCTAGGTTCCCCAATCCAAACTTCTCTTTTTTGGAAACTCATTTATCTATACATATCATTCCTAGTTTTCAGTATTATTAGAATTTATAATCTCATTTCTGTGTAATCTCTTGAGTATATAACTAAATTTTCTATACCTGAATTTAGAATACAGCTATTTTTTAGGTTATTAGTTTCTTCCCTATTCATTGACAGATTAAAAAAAAACTAATTACTTTTATTCAATTAATTTTTGCAAGGTTCATGTTAAAAAATTGTTCAGATTTGTGAATTTTTGAGTAATATTCCTTTGAATTTTCTTGTACCTGTGGCATGTAAGCTTCCTGAAACTCTTTTTTCTATTTTCTTATTATATATTTACATTAAGTTATATAGAGGATTTGGGGCTTCCCTGGTGGCTCAGATGGTAAAGAATCTGCCTGAAAGGCAGGAGACCTGGGTTTGATCCCTGGGTTGAGAAGATCGTCTGAAAGAGGGCATGGCAACCCACTCAAGTATTGTTGCCTGGAGAATCCCCATGGACAGAGGAGCCTGGAGAGTCTATGAGGTTGCAAACAGTCAGACATGACTTAGCAACCAAGCACAGAATATAGATGATTTATAACTTGCATTTCCTATGGATAAAATAATTTGATGAAAGATTAGAGTTAATTATACTTTGTTTTCTAAATTAAAAATTGGTTTTATTGTTTCTTTGAACTTCAAAATACTATGTGTTTATAGTGTAAACAATATACTTACTAAAGTGAAAGAAAAAAAATCAGCCAATCTTACTGCTCAGAGATTATCACTATCAATCTTATCTGTCTATATTATTCTGATTTGATTCATAGCTTTATAAAAATTAAATTCTACTGTTCATGCTGTTCTGACATGGTATTAGGAAGTTCTCTATGTTAAAAATACAGAAATATATTATTTTAATGCCTGAAAAAAAATCTTAATCTACTAAACTAATTCCATAACAATGAACAGTTATAATTATTTTGTAGCACATGCCACTAAAAATTCAAATCCCTCCCCATTGCTGCTATTTGCTCCTACTCTAGCCCTTCTCCTTATTCATTTAACATATTGTAAGATAGGCTACTGATTTTATTTCTATTCCCAAATTGTAACCATCATTTTAAAAGTTTCGATGTATATTACACACTTAAAAATTTCTCATTCCTTTGACCCTTACCTTTCCAATGACTTAACTCTCACACTCTCACCTACACACTCTTGCGATCAAACCCATTGTTTTCATCAAATGAAATGAACAAATCTCCAACAAACTTCTCTTATTTCAGATCACTTGTTCACATTCTTCTCCTATTGCTTTTGAACTCATTGGAACCTTGCGTGCAGTGACTCCTCAACTTTCTTCCTATTCATAAATACTCATTTTTATTTCAGAAGTATATCCAAAGCATCATGATTTAAGTCAGGCTTTAAATTTAATATCTTAAATTTTCTTATTCATATACTTATATTACCTTGGATAAATAACCCAAATTGTTTACTTTACCTCTGCTTTGAAGAACATAACATAACTGTGAATATGACTACAAGTACTATAAATTAAGTGTCTAACTTTTATAGTCTTCAATACTTATGCACTAGTCAGAGAAAATACCTCACTCACCTTTTCCACTTTCCTTCTCAGTGGACCTACTTCAAAAGAATAGTAAAAATATATCTATTCTTTAAAGCCTATGCTACAAAACTTCCTAGTATTTTTTCCCAGAAAAAAATAAAAAGTTATATTCACCTACACATCATAACTTAATTTCTCAATTCTGCTTTGGATATCAAAACATACCCAGTCTCTGCAATCTCACTCCCACTTGCTGTGCCTATATCGCCAATTTATTCCTCAAATCTTGTCACTTCCCTGTGTTTAATATCTATCAGGTTTCTGTAAACCATCTCAAAATGTAATGGTTTAAAACAAAAGGGTAATGACTTCCGCCATGACAGCATGAGGAGTTCTATCTACCCACTCCACAGTTAAGCTGGTAAACGTTATAAAAATGACACAATTAGATGAATTCTCTGGAAGTGATCCTAAAGGCAAACAGTGGATAAATAAATGTATATTCAAGAAAACCTATAAAATATCAGTAAGAAAGGTGAATATTTGAATCAAGGTAATATTTGAACCAAGACTGCCACAGATGGCCTCCCAACAAACAAGTCTAGGGCCAGATGGCTTTACAAGTAAACTGTACCAAACATTTATAGAAGAGTTAACACCCATCCTTCTCAAACTATTTCAAAAAGTTGCAGAGGAAGGAATGCTGCTGAACTAATTTTGAGTTCAGCTTCACTCTAATACCAAAATCAGATAGAGAGATCTCCAAAGAGCAAATTATAGGCCAATATCACCAAGGAACATATATGCAAAATCCTCAACAATGTATTAGCAAGCCAAATCTAATAATATATTAAAAAGATCATACACAATGAACAAGTGGGATTTATTCTAATGATGCGAGGGATTTTTAATAGCTTCAAATCAATCCATGTGATACATCACATTAACAAATTGAAGCATAAAATCATATGATTATCACAATAGATGAGGGAAAAGCTTTTGGCAAAGTTCAACATCCATTTATTATTAAAAAAAAAAAAAACTCTTGAGAAAGTGTGAATAAAGGAAATATACCTTAATATCATACAGGCCACCTATGACAAGCACACAGCTAACAACATAGTCAATGATGAAAAGCTGAAAATGTTTACTCTAAGATCAGGACCAAGGTAAGAATGCCCATTCTTGCCAGTTTAGTTGAAAACAGTATTGGAAGTTCTAGCCACAGCAATTAGACAAGAAAAAAATAAACGAAATTAACATTAGAAAGGAAGAAGTAAGACTGTAACTGTTTGTGGATGACATAATATTGTACAGAAAAAATCTTTAAAACATATCCAAAAAGCTGTTCCAGATCATCAGTGAATTCAGTAAAGCTTCAGGATATAAAATTAATATACATAAATTTGCTGCATTTCTATACACTAAGAGAACTATTGGAAAGAAATTAAGGAAACAATCTTCTTTACAATTGCATTAAAAAGAATAAAATAACTAGGAATAAACCTAAGAAAGCAAAAGACTTGTACTGAGAAAACTACAAGACAGTCATAAAAGAAATTAAAGATAAAAGAAACAAGTGGAAGGATATACCATGTTCTTGAAGGGGAAAAATTATTATCATTAAAATTACCATACAAACCAAAGCCGTTTACAGATTCAATATAACCTCTATCAAAATATGAAGTGCAATTTTTAACAGAACAAGAAAAAATAATTTTATATTTTGTATGGAAACACACACAAAAACCCAAAATAGTCAAAACAGTGTTGAGAAAGAAGAAAAGACTTAGAGGAATTGTGCTTTCTGACAGCAGACTAAACTCCAAACTACCATAATCAGAACAGTATGTTACTGGCACAAAAACAGACACATGTATCAGTGGAACAGGACAGAATGCCCAGAAGTAAACCCACACACTTCAGGTCAGTTCAGTCGCTCAGTCGTGTCCGACTCTTTGCAACACCATGAATCGCAGCACGCCAGGCCTCCCGGTCCATCACCAACTCCCGCAGTTCACTCAAAGTCGCATCCATCGAGTCCATGATGCCATCCAGCCATCTCATCCTGGGTCGTCCCCTTCTTCTCCTGCCCCCAATCCCTCCCAGCATCAGAGTCTTTTCCAATGACTCAACTCTTCGCATGAGGTGGCCAAAGTACTGGAGTTTCAGCTTCAGCATCATTCCTTCCAAAGAAATCCCAGGGTTGATCTTCTTCAGAATGGACTGGTTGGATCTTCTTGCAGTCCAAGGGACTCTCAAGAGTCTTCTCCAACACCACAGTTCAAAAGCATCAATTCTTCGGCACTCAGCCTTCTTCACAGTCCAGCTCTCACATCCATACATGACTACTGGAAAAACCATAGCCTTGACTAGACGGACCTTAGTCGGCAAAGTAATGTCTCTGCTTTTGAATATGCTATCTAACCCACACACTTATGCCCTACTAATCTAGAAAAAAAAAGACAAGAATATATAATGGAGAAAAGACAGTCTCTTCAATAAGAAATGCAGGAAAAACTAGACAATTACATGCAAAGCAATAAATTTAGAACATTTTATAAAGTCACTTATAAAAATAAACTCAAAATGGATTAAAGTTGCAAATTAGAAACCATAAAATTCCAACAGGAAAACAGAGGCACAAAAGTCTAACATAAATCATAGCATTGCATTTTGCGGCTTATTCTCCTAAAATAAAGAAAATAAAAGCAAAAACAAACAAATGAGACTGAATTAAATTAAAACCTTTTGAATATCAAAGGAAGCCATTGATAAAGCAAAATGACAACCTACTGAATGGGAGGAAATGTTTGCAAATGATATGACTAATAAAGGGTTCATATTCAAAATATGTAAACATCTCATACAACTAAACATCAAACAAAGAAGCAATCTAATTAAAAATGGGCAAAATATCTGAATAGACATTTTACCAGAAGCAACATGCAGATGGCCAACATGTACATGAAAAGTTGCTCGACAATGTCAATCATCAGTGAAACACAAAATGAAACCACCATTAGATATTAACTCACACCTGTTAGAACAGCTATCACATAAAGAACACACAAATAACATGTTGGCAAGAAAATGAAACCCTTATACACTGTTGGTGGGAATGTAAGTTGGTGCAGCCACTGTGGAAAATGAAAAGGAGCTTTCTCAAAAAGTTAAAAATAGAACTACCATGTTGTTGTTCAGTTGTTAAGTCATGTCCAACTCTAAGAGACCTCATAGAATGCAGCACACCAGCCTTCCCTATCCTTCACTATTTCCCAGAGTTTGCTCAGACTCATGTCCATCGAGTTGGTGATGCTATCCAACCATCTCATCCTATGTCGTCCCCTTCTCCTCCTGCCTCCAGTCTTTCCCAGCATCAGGGTCTTTTCAAATGAGTCAGCTCTTCGTATCAGGTAGCCAAAGCATTGGAGCTTCAGCTTTAGCTTCATTCCTTCCAATGAGTTTTCAGAGTTGATTTCCTTTAGGATTGACTGGTTTGATCTCCTTCCTATCCAAGGGACCCTTAAGAGTCTTCTGTAGCACAATTCAAAAGCATCAGTTCTTTGATGCTCAGCCTTCTTTATGGTCCAACTCTCATGTGTGTACATGACTGCTGGAAAATTCATAGCTTTGACTATGTGGACCTTTGTTGGCTAAGTAATGTCTCTGCTTTTTAGTACAGTGTAGATTTGTCACAGCTTTCCTTCCAAGAAACAAATGTCTTCTAATTCCACAGTTGCAGTCACCATCCACAATGATTTTGGAGCCCAAGAAAAAAATCGGTCACTGTTTCCACTTTTCCCTATCTATTTGCCATGAAGTGATGGGACCGGATGCCATGATTTTAGCTGTTGTTGTTGTTGTTTTTAACGTTGAGCTCTAAGTCAGCTTTTTCACTCTCCTCTTTCGCCCTCATCTGGAAGCTTTTTAGTTCCTGTTTGCTTTCTTTTTTTTTTTTTAGGCTTTTCATAATAGTGTTTATTTTTTCCATATATTTAGAGATAGCACCCTATACAGCTGTATGATTCACATGTATCTTTTTTTAAATTTTTATTTTTACTTTATTTTACTTTACAATACTGTATTGGTTTTGCCATACATTGACATGAATCCACCACGGGTGTACATGCGATCTGCTTTCTGCCATTAAAGTGATATCATCTGCATATTTGAGGTTGTTGATATGGTAGAGAACTATCGTGTGACCCAACAATTCTATTCCTGAGTATATATATCCAAAAACACACAAAAAAATTCCAAATTAGTGTTTGGAAATGTGCATGCACCCCAACATGCATAGAAGCATTATTTAAAATTCCCAAGATATGGAAGCAACTTAAGTGTCCATCAACAGGTGAATGGATAAAGCAGATGTAATATATATGACGGAATACTACACAACCATAAAAGTAAAATGAAATTTCTGTGTTTGCAACAACATGATAGATATGGAGGAATACTAAGTAAAATAAGTCAGAGAAACACAAACATTTTATGATATTACTTATTGTGAAATCTAAAAAAAATACAGCAAATCAGTGAATATAACAAAAAATAAGAAGACTCAGAGATAGATAGAACACACTAGTGCTTAGTGGGGAGGAGGTGGAGGGGAGGAGGAAGATAGGGGTAAGGATAGGTAACTAAGAGGTATAAACTATTATGCATAAAATAAATTAAGCTACAAGGATATAATTTATAACATAAGAATTAGATAATATTTTATGATAACTATAGAATATATGCTTCAAAAATTGTGACTCATTTGGTCATACACCTGAAATTTATATGCCATTGTACATAAACTAATGCAATGAACATATAAAGAAAGAAAGGGAGGGAGGAAGAAAGAAAGAAAAGAAACAGATTGCTACGGACACAGATGTGCGTCTCCTTTCCTCACAGCTCCCTACTGGGAGACTTTCCTTACAGGGAGAGTAGGACCTAAGCATTTCTCACCCTTTCCCAGCTGCTTGTTTCTGAGGCTATGTCATGCAGTGAGTGCCATCATGATGCGAGGGCTCCCTTTTGCCAGCTAATCTCTAGTCATGATAATTTTAGCCCACATAGAAAAAATAAAGAACAGTGGTAACAGTAATTAGCAAAAAATACCACATTTTTCTCTTTTATTCTCACAACTGATTTTAAAAAGCAATGGTATGAAATAATATGTATATAATATAATGCTGAGCCTATAGCATATTTCACTGTAACAGATAGAGTGTATTTGCCAATAATAGCACAAATAAAATGGGGGTAGCAATGCTTTAAATGGCTAAGGAAATGGCTAGAGACAGCAAAGTAATAGTGAAACAATGCATTGTTGGGTTTGTATCATTAGTAGATACAACACGCACAAAAATAACAGTAACATTAAAAATGGAAAAAAGGTAATAGGAGCTATATTGGGGTAATGCTTTTATATGTCACTAGATTCACACTAGCATAACGCTGAAGTCAATTCTGATAATCTGAAACATATATAATAAAGCCTAGAGTAACCAGAAGAAGCAAAACAAAACTTCACAATATATGGAAAAGAGCCATTAACAAAATTAAACTACATTAGAAGATATTTACTTAATGCAAAAGAAAGTAGTAACAGAAAACTAGAGGAACAAAATAAAAGACAGAATATATGGGAAAGAATATAAAGTGTTATAAAATATATCCTTGTAGCTTAATTTATTTTATACATTATAGTTTGGACCTACCTACCCCTACCTCCCCCCTCCCCTCCTCCTTCTCCCCACTGATAAGCACTAGTTTGTTCTCTGTATCTGGAGTCTGCTTATCTTTTCTTATATTCACTGATGTGTTGCATTTTTTAGACTTTACATATAAGTAATATCTCACATATTTGTATTTCTCTGTCTGACTTTATCCAGCATAAATTTGCATAAATCCACAAAGCTGAGAAAAGAAGAGAAGCTAAAAGCAAAGGAGAAAAGGAATGATATACCCATTTGAATGCAGAGTTCAAAAGAATAGCAGGGAGAGATAAAGTCTTCCTCAGTGATCAGTGCAAAGAGATAGAGGAATACAATAATATGGGGAAGACTAGAGATCTCTTCAAGAAAATTAGAGACACCAAGGGAACATTTCATGTAAACATGAGCACAATAAAGGACAAAAATGGTATGGACCTAACAGAAGCAGAAGATATTAAGAAGAGGTGGCAAGAATACACAGAAGAATTATACAAAAAAGTTCTTCAAGACACAGATAACCACGATGGTATAATCACTCACCAAGAGCCAGACATCCTGGAATGCAAGTCAAGTGGGCCTTAGGAAGCATCACTATGAACAAAGCTAGCTAAAGTGAAGGAATTCCAGTGGAGCTATTTCAAATCCTAAAAGATGATGCTATGAAAGTGCTGCACTCAGTATGCCAGCAATCTGAAAAACTCAGCAGTGGCCCAGGATTGGAAAAGGTCAGTTTTCACTCCAATCGCAAAGATAGGCATTGCCAAAGAATGTTCAAACTACAGCACAATTGCACTCATCTCACATGTTAGCAAAGTAATGCTCAAAATTGTCCCAGCCAGGCTTCAACAGTACATGAATCATGAAACTCTATTCATGCTGGATTTAAAAAGGGCAGAGGAACCAGATATCAAATTACCAACATCCTTTGGATCATCAAAAAAGCAAGAAAGTTCCTGAAAAACATCTATTTCTGCTTTATTGACTACACCAAAGCCTTGACTGTGTGGACCACAACAAAATGTGCAAAATTCTTAAAGAGATGGGAATACCAGAGCACCTGACCTGCCTCCTGATAAATCTGTATGCAGGTCAAGAAGCAATAGTTAGAACTGGACATGGAACAACAGACTGGCTCCAAATCAGAAAAGGAGTATGTCAATGTTTTATACTGTCACCCAGTTTATTTAACTTATATGCAGAGTACATCATGTGAAATTCCAGGCTGGATGAAGCACAAGTTGGAATCAAAGTTGCCAGGAGAAATATCAATAACCTCAGATGTGCAGATGACACCACCCTTATGGCAGAAAACAAAGAAGATCTAAAGAGCCTTTTGATGAAAGTGAAAGAGGAGAGTGAAAAAGTTGACTAAAAACTCAACATTCAGAAAACGAAGATCATGGCATCCGCTCCCATCACTTCATGGCAAATAGATGGGGAAACAAAGGAAACATCGAGAGACTTTATTTTCTTGGGCTCCAAAATCACTGCAGATGGTGACTGCAGCCATGAAATTAAAAGATGCTTGCTTCTTAGAAGAAAAGTTATGACCAACCTAGAGAGCATATTAAAAAGCAGAGACATAACTTTACCAACTAAGGTCCATTTAGTCAAAGCTATGGTTTTTCCAGTAGTCATGTATGGATGTGAGTTGGCCTATAAGGAAAACTGAGCTCAGAAGAATTGATGCTTTTGAACTGTGGTGTTGAAGAAGACTCTTGAGAATCCCTTGGACTGCAAGGAGATCAAACCAGTCAATCCTAAAGGAAATTAGTCCTGAATATTCATTGGAAGGACTGATGCTGAAGCTGAAACTCCAATACTTTGGCCACCTGATGTGAATAGCCAACTCATTGGAAAAGACCTTGGTCCTGGGAAAGATTGAAGATGGGAGAAGAAGGATACAACAGAGGATGAGATGGTCGGATAGCATCACCAACACAATGGACATGAGTTTGAGTAAGCTCCAGGAGTTGGTGATGGACAGGGAAGCCTGGTGTGCTGCAGTCCATGGGATCGCAAAGAGTTGGACATGACTGAGAGACTGAACTGAACTGAACTCTATAGTATAACATTAAATGCAAATATATTAAACAATGTAATCAAAGGCAGAGATTTTACAACTGGTTTACAAAAACATTATCTAACTTCATACTTAATGATGAAAGAATGGAAGATTTTCTCCTAAGTTTAGGAAGAAGACAATGTCTGTCTTCACTTCTTTTCAATCTTGTACTGGAGGTTCCATTCAGAATAATTAGACAAGAAAAGAAACAAAAGTGATCTAAATTAAAAGTATAACTCTGCTTATAGGTGACATGATCTCATATAAAGCAAATCCTAAGGAATCCTCTCAAAAGTATTAAAATAGAAAAGTAAAATCAGTATCCTCAGGTTGCAGGCTATACGATCAATATGCAAAACCTAATTGCCTTTCATACACTTGTTTTGTTAATTTGTTTTGCAGATGATTAGAAGTGTACTCACAGTAACATCAAAAAGAATAAAAATATGTAGGAATAAAAAAATATATACTCAAACTACAAAACATCGTTTTAAGAACTTTTTAAAATCTGAAAAGTTTTTTTGTTTTTTTTAACTTTATGTTCGTCAGTCAAAAGACTTAACATTAAAGTGCCAATATTCCTCAAACTGATTCTATAGATTCTATGCCATCCATACGGGAGTCTCAGCTGACTTTATTGTAGAAACTGGTAAGTTCATTCTAAATTCGTATGAAGTGGGAGGGATCCAAACTTGACAAAACAATCCCCAAAACAACAACAACATAGGGGAACTTGGGCTTTCTAATTTCAAAACTTTCTAGAAGGCCATAATCATCAAAACAAGTACCATGTACCTGTCATGGTATGGACACAAAAATAGGTATATGGATCAATGGACTAGAATGAGACTCCAGAAGGAGTCCCACGGTAAATGGATTTTTGACAGGGATGCACAACCACTAAATTAAAGAAGGAATAGTCTTTTCAACATGTAATCCTGGGATAGACATGTGGAAAAAATAAAATTGGACCATTTTCTTACACTATACACAAAAATTGACTCAAAATGGATCAAATATCTAATTATAAGAGCTAATTGTATAAGACTTTTAAGAGAAAACACAGGAGCACCTCTTTATGACTTTAGATTTTGCAAAGGATTCTTACAAATGATACCAAAATTATGGGCAGCTGAAACATCAAAAATAAGTAAGACTGGACTTAGCAAAATTAAAAACTTTTGTGCTTCAAGAGATACCATCAGAAAGATTAAAAGAAAACCAATTAAATGAGATAAAATATTTGCCAATCATGTATATGATGAAGAACCTGTGTCTAGAATATACAACGAATCCTTACAAAGATAAGGATAAGAAAAAATAAGAAATATAAATGATCCAGTTAAAATTGGAACAACATCTGGAAAGTTAGTTATACATCTAAAAAAGAAATAAGTGCTGAACAAGCACATAAATTGATGCTCAACATCACTATTAGCAAAATGCAAATCAAAGTCACAAGCTGATACTACTTTACACCTACCAGCATGGTTATAATAAAGAAGACAGTAGAAGGTATTGGTGACAATGTGAGGATTCTCTAACTCTCATACACTGCTGGTAAATGTAAGAGAGTGCAGTTGCTTTGGAAAAGAGACTGACACTTGCCCAAATGATTAAGCTTATTGCAGCATTATTCAAAAGATACCATCAGAAAGTGGAAGCAACAAAATCCTTTGTGACCCCACGGACTATAGCCCACCAGACTTACTGTCCATGGGATTACCCAGGCAAGAATACTGGAGTGGGCTGCCATTTCCTACCCCAGGGGATTTTCCTGACCCAGGGATCTAACCCACATCTCTTGTAATTCCTGTTTTGGCAGGCAGATTCTTTACCACTACACCAACTGGGAAGCTAGCCACCCACAAAAGTCCACATATCATAGCATTTCATTCATATGAATCTCTGGAGCAGGGAAATTTAGGATACAGAAAACAGATTGCTTAGAGCTAGAGAGAGTGGAGAAGACAATGGCACCCTACTCCAGTACTCTTGCCTGGAAAATTGCATGGACGCCAGAGCCTGGTAGGCTGCAGTCCATGGGGTCGCGAAGAGTCAGACACGACTGAATGACTTCACTTTCACGCATTGGAGAAGGAAATGGCAACCCACTCCACTGTTCTTGCCTGGAGAATCCCAGGGACAGGGGAGCCTGGTGGGCCGCCGTCTATGGGGTCACACAGAGTCAGACACGACTGAAGTGACTTAGCAGCAGCAAAGAGAGATGAAGGATCAGGGGATGACAGCTAAAAACTGTGAGGTTTTATTTTTGAGGTTATTCAAATTTTTAAAAAATGTGTGATGACAGTTGCACTTATCTCTAAGTATACTAAAAACCAATGAATTGTATATGTAAATGGAGAATTTTATGCTGTGTAATTTACCCATTCTTGTACATTTTAGTTCACTAATTCCAAAGATGTTGCTGCTCATTCTTGACCATTATATCTACTCACTGAGGGCAAGAATCCCATTGAAGAAACGGAGTAACCCACATAATCAACCAAAGAATCTGAAATCCAGCACTTGGGTGCAATCACAAAAACAACAGAATTATCTTGGTTTGTTTCCAAGGCAAACCATTCAACATCACAGTAATCCAAGTCTATGTCCCAACCACTGAGGCCAAAGAAGCTGAAATTGAATGGTTCTATGAAGACCTACAAGACCTTTTAGAACAAACACCAAAAAAATTTTAAAAAAGATGTCATTTTCATCATAGAGGATTGGAATTCAAAAGTAGGAAGTCAAGAGATACCTGGAGTAACAGGCAAGGTTGGCCTTGGAATACAAAATGAAACAAGGCAATGGCTAACAGATTTCTGTCAAGAGAACATGCTGGTCATAACAAACATCCTTTTCTGACAACCCACAAGATGATTCTATCTATACATGGATATCACCAAATAATGGTCAATACAGAAATCATATTGCTTATATTCTTTGTAGCTGAAGATGGAGAATCTCTATACAGTCAGCAAAAATAAGACCTGGAACTGACTGTGGCTCAGATCATGAGCTTCTTATTGAAAAATTCAGACTTAAATTAAAGGAAGTGGGGAAAACCACTAGGCAATTCATTTGCCATGACCTAAATCAAATCCCTTGTGAATATACAATGGAGGTGATAACTAGATTCAAGGGATTAGATCTGATAGACAGGGTGCCTGAAGAACTATGCACAGAGGTTTGTAACACTGTATGGGAGGCAGTGATCAAAACCATCCCAGAGAAAAAGAAATGAAAGAAGTCAAAATGGTTTTCTGAGGAGGTTTAACAAATAGCTGAGGAAAGAAGAGAAGCAGAAGTCAAAGAAGAAAGGGAAAGATACCCAAACTGAATGTAGAGTTCCAGAGAATAGAAAGGAGAGCTAAGAAGGCCTTCTTAAGTGAACAAGGCAAAGAAATAGAGGAAAACAATAGAATGGGAAAGACTGGAGATCGCTTCAAGAAAATTGGAGATATCAAGAAAACATTTCATACAGTGATGGGCATGATAAATGACAGAAACTGTAAGAACCTAACAGAAGCAGAAGAAATTAAGAAGAGGTTACAAGAATAAACAGAATAACTGTGTATTCACAAAGAATTTAAAAAAGGTCTTAATGATCAGGAAAACCACGATGATGTGGTCACTCACCTACAGCCAGACATCTTGGAGTGTGAAGTTAAGAGTGGGCCTTATGAAGCATTATTACAAACAAAGCTAGTGGAGATGATGGAATTCCAGCTGAGCTATTTAAAACTTAAAAGATGATGCTATAAAGTGTTACACTCAATATATCAGAAATTTGAAAACCTCAGCAGTGGCCATCAGACTGGAAAAAGTCATTTCAATCCCAAAGGAGGGCAATGCCACAGAATATTCAGACTATCAGATAATTTGCTCATTTCACAAGCTAGCAAGTTTATGCTCAAAAAACTTCAAGCTAGGCTTCAACAGCATGTAAACCAAGAACTTCCAGATGTACAAGCTAGATTTAGAAAAGGCTTAATAACCAGAGATCAAATTACTAATATTTGTGGAAAATTCTGAAAGAGATGGGAATACCAGACCACCTGACCTGCCTCTTGAGAAACCTGTATGCAGGTCATGAAGCAACAGTTAGAACTGGACATGGAACAAAAGACTCGTTCCAAATAGGAAAAGGAGTATGTCAAGGCTGTATATTGTCACCCTGCTTATTTAACTTATATGCAGGGTACATCATGAGAAACGCTGGGCTGGAATAAGCACAAGCTGGAATCAAGATTGCCGGGAGAAACATCAATAACCTCAGATATGCAATGACATCTCCCTTATGGCAGAAAGTGAAGAGGAACTAAAAGGCCTCTTGATGAAAGTGAAAGAGGAGAGTGAAAAAGTAGGCTTAAAGTTCAACATTCAGAAAACGAAGATCATGGCATCTGGTCCCATCACTTCATGGGAAATAGATGGGGAAACACTGGAGACAGTGTCAGACTTTATTTTTTTGGGCTCCAAAATCACTGCAGATGGTGAGTGCAGCCATGAAATTAAAAGACGCTTACTCCTTGGAAGAAAAGTTATGACCAACCTAGACAGCATATTCAAAAGCAGACACACTACTTTGCCGACTAAGGTCCGTCTAGTCAAGGCTATGGTTTTTCCTGTGGCCATGTATGGATGTGACAGTTGGACTGTGAAGAAGGCTGAGTACCGAACAATTGATGCTTTTGAACTGTGGTGTTGGAGAAGACTCTTGAGAGTCCCTTGGACTGCAAGGAGATCCAACCAGTCCATTCTGAAGGAGATCAGCCCTGGGATTTCTTTGAAAGGAATGATGCTGAAGCTGAAACTCCAGTACTTTGGCCACCTGGTGAGAAGAGTTGACTCATTGGAAAAGACTCTGATGCTGGGAGGGATTGGGGGCAGGAGGAGAAGAGGATGACAGAGGATGAGATGGCTGGATGGCATCACTGACTCGATGGACGGGAGTCTGAGTGAACTGCGGGAGTTGGTGATGGACAGGGAGGCCTGGCGTGCTGCGATTCATGGGGTCGCAAAGAGTCGGACACACCTGAGCGACGGAACTGAACTGAACTGAACTGTTGCATCATAGAGAAAGCAAGGGAATTCTCCCCCACCCCGATCCCCTGGCAAATCTACTTCTGCTTCATTGATTACGCTAAAGCCTTTGACTATGTGCATCACAACAAACTGGAAAATTCTTAAAGAGACAGGAATACCAGACCACCTTACCTGTCTCCTGAGAAATCTATATGAGGATCAAGATGCAATAGTCAGAGCCGGACATGGGACAACTGACTGGTTCCAAATCGGGAAGATCTTCAAGGCTGTATATTGTCATCCTGTTTATTTAACTTCTATGCAGAGTACACCAGGCAAAATGTGGGGCTGGATGAATCACAAGCTGGAATCAAGATTTCCAGAGAAATATCAACCACCTCATATCTGCAGATAATACCACTCTAACGGCAGAAAGAGAAGAGCTAAAGAGTGTCTGAATGAGGGTGAAAGAAGAGAGTGTAAGAAGCTGCCTTGAAACTCAACACTTAAAAAACTGACATCATGACATTTACTTCTATCATGTCATGGCAAATAGAAGGGGAAAAAGTAGAAGCAGTGATAGATATTATTTTCTTAGGCTCCAAAATAACTGTGGATGGTGATCATAGCCTTGAAATTAAAAGATGCTTGCTCCTTGTAAGAAAAGCTATGACAAAACTAGACAGCATATTAGCAAGCAGAGACATTACTTTACCAACAAAAGTCTGTATAGTCAAAGCTATGGTTTTTCCAGTAGTAATGCATGGATGCAAGAGTTGGACCAAAAGGATGTTGGGCACTGAAGAACTGATGGTTTTGAATTGTGCTACACAAGACTCCTGGGAGTCTCTTGGACAGGAAGGAGATCAAACCAGTCAATCCTAAAGGAAATCAACCCTGAAAATTCATTGGAAGGACTGATGCTGAAACTGAAGCTCCAATACTTTTGGCCACCTAATGTGAAAAGCTGACTCATTGGAAAAGATCCTGATGCTGAGAAGAGGGTGCCAGAGGATGAGATGGTAAAATGGCATCACTGACTCAGTGGACATGAATTTGACCAAAGTCCGGGAAATCGTAAAGGACAGGGAAGACTGGTGTGCTACAGTTCATTGAGTTGCAAAGAGTCAGACACAACTTAGTGATTGGAGGACAACAATGTTGTATAAAATATCTACAAAGATTGCTTAAAACAGCAGTGCTGTACAAATTATCTCAAAAGATTATTTAAAACAATAACCCTTTTAGTTCCGTTTAGTTCAGTCGCTCAGTCGTGTCCAACTTTTGGCAACCCCATGAACTGCGGCATGCCAGGCCTCCCTGTCTATCACCAACTCCCAGAGTTCACTCAGACACATATCCATTAAGTTGGTGATGCCATCAGCCATCTCATCCTCTGTCGTCCCCTTCTCCTCCTGCCCCCAATCCCTCCCAGCATCAGAGTCTTTTCCAATGAGTCAAATCTTCTCACCAGGTGGCCAAAGTACTGGAGTTTCAGCTTCAGCATCATTCCTTCCAAAGAAATCCCAGGGCTGATCTCCTTCAGAATGGACTGGTTGGATCTCCTTGCAGGCCAAGGGACTCTCAAGAGTCTTCTCCAACACCACAGTTCAAAAGCATCAATTCTTCAGCGCTCAGCTTTCTTCACAGTCCAACTCTCACATCCATACATGACCACTGGAAAAACCATAGCCTTCACTAGACGGACTTTGTTGGCAAAGTAATGTCTCTGCTTTTTAATATGCTCTCTAGGTTGGTCATAACTTTTCTTCCAAGGAGTAAGCGTCTTTTAATTTCATGGCTGCAGTCACCATTTGCAGTGATTTTGGAGCCCAAAAATATAAAGTCTGACACTGTCTCCACTGTTTCCCCATCTATTTCCCATGAAGTGGTGGGACCGGATGCCATGATCTTCGTTTTCTGAATGTTGAGCTTTAAGCCAACTTTTTCACTCTCCTCTTTCACTTTCATCAAGAGGCCTTTTAGTTCCTCTTCACTTTCTGCCATAAGGGTGGTGTCATCTGCATATCTGAGGTTATTGATATTTCTCCCGGGAATCTTGATTCCAGCTTGTGCTTCTTCCAGCCCAGCATTTCTCATGAGGTACTCCACATATAAGTTAAAACAAGCGGGGTGACAATATACAGCCTTGACGTACTCCTTTTCCTATTTGGAACCAATCTTTTGTTCCATGTCCAGTTCTAACTGTTGCTTCATGACCTGCATACAGGTTTCTCAAGAGGCAGGTCAGGTGGTCTGATATTCCTATCTCTTTCAGAATTTTCCACAGTTTATCGTGATTCACACAGTCAGAGGCTTTGGCATAGTCAATAAAGCAGAAATAGATGTTTTTCTGCAACTCTCTTGCTTTTTCCATGATACAGCGGATGTTGGCAACTTGATCTCTGGTTCTGCTGCCTTTTCTAAAACCAGCTTGAACATCAGGGAATTCATGGTTCACGTATTGCTGAAGCCTGGCTTGGAGAATTTTGAGCATTACTTTACTAGCATGTGAGATGAGTGCAGTTGTGCAGTAGTTTGAGCATTCTTTTGCATTGCCTTTCTTTGGGATTGGAATGAAAACTGACCTTTTCCAGTCCTGTGCCCACGACTGAGTATTCCAAATTTGGTGGCATATTGAGTGCAGCATTCTCACAGCATCATCTTTTAGGATTTGAAACAGCTCAACTGGAATTCCATCACCTCCACTAGCTTTGTTCGTAGTGATGCTTTCTAACACTTTAGCTACTCTCAATTCCAAAATTTAGCCAGGATACATGTGAACAGCCAGTCTCTGCTCTATATGGTTAAAATCAGGGCTATTCTTATTACCATTTTCAATTGAGAGCTCAGTGGGTTTGGGGGAAAAAAAAAGCTGATATTGCTTTCATCATTTCTATAAGTGGCTACAACAGCTAGGGACTGATTAAACCTCTCTCTCCATCAGCAAACCTGAGCTTCTGTATAGGGACCCTTGATCCTGAGGGAAGTGGGATGCATACGTGCATACATGCTCAATTGCTTCAGTCGTGTCCAACTCTTTGCAACCTCATGGACTGTAGCCTGCCAGGCTCCTCTGTCCAGGGGATTCTCCAGGCAAGAATACTGGAGTGGGTTGTCATTCCCTCCTTGAGGAGATCTTCCCCACCCAGGGATCAAACCCACATCTCTTGCATCTCCTGCATTTGCAGGCAGGTTTTCTTTTCTTTTCTTTTAATTTTTTTTTTACCACTGAGTCACCTGGGAAGCCTTTGGAGAAATAGGATATGCCAACCTAATATCTATCTCTTTGGCATGTGGATTGTTTTGAACTGAAGGTAATTATGACCCAGCAGACCCAGAAAAAGCTTTTTACATCTCCCTTAAGTGCCTATAAATATTCATGCAGGGGGCCTGGATCAGGACGAGAGCTATTACTGAAGATAACTTTTTATATTTGACTTATCTGTATGGCTTGGCAGACATTTATTTGCCAAACATTTGCTTTTCTCCTCTTCCTGTGAATTGTCTCCCTTTCATTTGAATCCCCTTAACCCACCTCCTTTTCAGATCCCTAACCCCTTTTTCCTAACTCAGGATGGTATATAAGCCTCAATTACCTGACTACGTTGGATTCTCATCTATTTGCAGGACTCCCATACATATGTAATTAAATTTCTTTTTTCTCCTTTTAGTCTGTCTTATGTTGATTTTGTTATTAGACCAGCTAACAAAACCATAAGAGAAGGAAAGATGTTTCCTTCCAAGAATTCCAAGAGGGTGAAAGTGGAAGCTACAAATCTCTTAAAGCTGGTGTTAAAATTCTAGACTGTCACTTCCATCATATCTATTGGTCAAAGCAAGTCACAAGGCTACCCCAAATTCAAGGTGTTGGAAACTACATTCTACCTCTTCATGAAAGGCATGAGAGATGGGAACACAAAGAAAGGAGGAAAATTGTTGGTGGTCATAATTAGTGAAATTTGCCGCCGTATTCCATCTTTAAAAACTCAGCAACCAACAAGGCAGTGCAGAAGCAGACCTCCTAGAATCCATATCTTTGGTCTATTCCCCATCTCTTTCTTTCTCTTTATAGCTAATCTTTCTGAGAACTCTTCCTATAGTCTCTCTCCCTATTTCTTCACCTACCACTCACATATTGACTTATCCTAAAATGATGCACCAAGTTTAATAATAATCAAATATTAAGCTCATCTATTTCAATTTTCTTTTTAATTAGTTGTATTGCAGCTTCTCCTCTGACTCAGTCAGGAAGCATAAAACCATAAGTTATAAGGATGATTTTAGAACTTTTAACAAGACTAAATTTGAAAGTCATCTTAATGAAAAGGAGAGATTCATCAAGTTTGCATTATCACAGTCAAAGACTGGAAGATTCAGTTCATAAAGTTCACCTATGTATATAAAAGAAGGAATGATAATAAAAATAACATATTGTAACATTTATTGTACATTTGCTATCGAGGGCACTTTGTAAATATTTACTTCACTCTTGTAACATTATATGGGGCTTTCCAGGCTTCCCTGGTGGCTCAGTCAGTAAAGAATCTGCCTTCAATGCAGAAGACCAGGGTTTGATACCTGGGTTGAGAAGATCCCCTGGAGAAGGAAACGGGGCTTCCCAGGTGGCACTAGTGGTAAAGAACCCCCTGCCAATGCAGGAGGCTCAGGTTCAATCACTGGGTCAGAAAGACCCCCTACTCCAGTATTCTTGCCTGGAAAATCCCCCTGGGAGGTTACAGTCCATAGGGTCACACAGAGTAGAACATGATGGAAGCAACTTAGCAGACACAGCGTTACTACGAGTAAGCAGTTTTATAGTTTACCATATTTTATCCATTATGGAAGTTCAAGAGATTGTGTTACATGTTACACACACTTAATATAGCTTAATATACATCGGTATTATCTATCTGTGTATCTAACTATGCATCTATAAATCCAGTTACTCTATTTTTAATCTCCTACCTACTACTAGAATGACAACTCCATGAGAGCAGGAGTTTGTATACTCAGTGAAAGGTACTCAGTAACTATGTGCTCTGGAAATAAATAAATATATTTACTAGTTAATTTTGGTTACCTGAGTGTTTTTTTTCTATCTTCTGTTTTAAAATTTTTTTTTTACAAAATTAAGATTATGAATTATACACATTTACATCCTGCTCTTTATCATGCAGAAAACATTCTTTATTGTTACTATTCTTCAAAAGCCTGAATTTTTAAAGAGTAGATAATATTCTATAACATGAATAAATAATTCTTGATATCTAATTACTGATTGCTGGTCATTTGCACGAACTTAATACTAATATAAGTTATAGTGTAGCAAATATTCACATAAAACATTTTAAAATTTTTCTTTAATGATCATTAATTCTTAAGAATAGCATAAATATTTTTTAAAATTTAGCATGATAGCAAGTTGTCATCCAGATATTTTACACCAGCTAAGTAGTGAATGAGACTATATCTTTTATTTTACTTTTAGCAACATTGGTATTAGAATTTTAAAATAAATTACAAATTCACTTATTTAAGAGTGTTTTCCTTGCTTTGGCTTCATATTTTCAAACACTATTAAAGCGACATATGAAGACATTTCAAAGATAGAGTTTTCCTTGGAAATATTTTTACTTTGGATTTCACAAATGATAACTGACCAAGAGTTACTATCTCTGGTTTCGAGACTGTCTTCTTGAATCTTGCAGAGTAATTCAATTTATTATTGTTGCAAGAAGATTAAAAAACTGTATCAGCCAGGACAGGTAGTATGTTGAGGAGTTAGAAAAGTGGCATAATAATTGATAGGAATTATTCCATCTATAACTGAATTATTCTAACCAGTCATTCCTAAAGGAAATCTATCTTGAATATCCATTGGAAAGACTGATGCTGAAGCTGAAACTCCAACACTTTGGCCACCTGATCTGAAAAAGTAACTCATTGGAAAATATCCTGATTCTGGGAAAGATTGAAGGAAGGAGAAGGGGATGACAGAGGATGAGATGTTTGGATGGTATCACTGACTGGATGGACATGAGTTTGAGCAAGCTCTGGGAGTTGTGTGATGGACAGGGAAGCCTGGTGCACTGTAGTCCGTGGGGTCACAAAGAGATGGATACAACTGAGCTATTGAACTGAAGTCTATCCATAGGCATAGGAATTATTCTATCCCTACCTCATTTCTGTCCAGGATTTGTTAATGAGTTTTTGTCTTCTACTGTTGGAGAAGACACTTGAGAGTCCCTTGGACTGCAAGGAGATCCAACCAGTCCATCCTAAAGGAGATCAGTCCTGGGTGTTCATTGGAAGGACTGATGCTGAAGCTGAAACTCCAATACTTTGGCCACCTGATGCGAAGAGCTGACTTATTGGAAAAGACTCTGATACTGGGAAAGATTGAGGGCAGGAGGAGAAGGGGACAACAGAGGAGGAGATGGTTGGATGGCATCACCGACTCAATGGACATGGGTTTGGGTGGACTCCAGGAGTTGGCAATGGACAGGGAAGCCTGGAGTGCTGCAGTTCATGGGGTCACAGAGAGTCAGACATGACTGAGCAACTGAATTGAACTGAATACATACTTAAATTCACAACAAGATCTTCAACTTTCATTCTGATCTTGGCTGAACCTTTCATCTTTAACCACCTACTCCCACACTGAACTATCAACCTCTGTTCTTGAAAGTCCACTCCCCCACATGCTTATCCATGCTACCCTAGATCTAATAATCCTGGTACATCATATCTATTCACATTAACCTTCAGCTTTTCCTCTATGGCAAACTCCCATAGCAGACATCTCTACATCTTCTCATCTTCCTTGTTTCCAGTTCCTCTTTTGCACTGTGCTGGAATTTGTGCATATTTCCCACTGTCTTACCATGTCTACTTGGAATTCTTAGGTCCACTATTCACTCAGTTCTCCTTGTGTCATAATTGAACTATTCATAATTGTTAACAACAATTCTTGCCTATAGTAAGGTAAGGGGACTCAGGCACAGTGTATCTAAAATCCCTGAGAGAAAATAAAATTAGTATCCTATATCTGACTTGGGCACCCCTGACAGATCACCGAAAGGTTTGTCCCCATGGGCGGATGGTATTTTCAATCAAACAAGTAAGACCCAAACATATGTTCATAAAAGGACAAACAGTCTTGTTCTCCATATATAATAAGATTAATTTTATTGGACATTAAAAAGGCATAATAGTTGGGCATTAAAAAGATATCATTGAGCATTAAGTGAAACATGAAATTTCCTTTTAGTTAAGATTTTCAGATATGTAATACTTTTAAATGAGACAAGGTTATTATTCAAATATATGCATCTAGATCTTTAAGAAAAGAAAAGAAAGATGGCAAACTGCTCAATATCTGGGATACTTGAGGAGCAGCCAAACTTGGAGCCAGAGCATCGGTCTTAATAATCCTAAAGTCTTTTTGAATGGAACTCTACATTGACAATTCTATTCTCTGTGTTTGCTTTTCGCGTAGACCCAATGAACCTGGCAAAGCTACTGTAATTAGAAATTACAATTTGGAGCTGGAGCAAAACAGAATGTTTAATGCAGACACACCTAGGCAGCAGGAGGCCCTTCTGGCAGTCTGTTCTATTGTGTTTTCATCATGATTTCTAATCCAATTGCAAATTTAAGAAACTTAAACATTTTTAAAACTGAAAGTACTCAAGAGAGAATTCTTTTTTTCTTTTATGGGGACTTGTTATCTTCAAAAGAAAAGCAAAACTCTGCCAAAGGAAAATGTTTTTGTTGTATTTTAGTTTTATCCTTACATGTGGGTGGGAGGATGGAAGGAACCCAACATGATTTTTGCTGTCTTATTTCCTTTTCCATTCTTTGTTTTAAATGCTGTCATTGAGTTCAGGGGCCAGGAGAGGGAGACGTTAATATGAAGATCATAACGTGAATCTTTTTAGGGGTTTCTTTTGTTCTTGGTTCAGTTTCTAGCAAGTTAGACTGGGGAGTATTGCTGAGAAGGCCACAGGATTGAGGGGCCGTAAAAGTCAAGAATCTTTGTTTTCAGTGATAATCTTATAACAAATGGGAGCCAGGTGTGCAATATTTGAGTTGGCTGCCTCTCAGAGTTTTTATTTATTTTTCTTTACGTATGCAACAGCTAGGGAAGCTAAAATGAAAATGCAATCTTGTAGTATCTATTTTGGGTGGTGTTTGAAATTACCAAAAATTACAGGGAAAATATGAATAAAAACACAAGCCCTTGGGACAGCACATGAACTCTGGAATCCTCCCAAATACAATAAGTCTTTCTTCCTCAACTATTAAAATAACATGATGTCATTCTTTTTGTTAGTACGAGGCCACCCATCTGGTTTAAACTCCTTCAGACGTATATTGTAATAGGTCATTGACAGTATTCAGGGATCAAAGAGGTGAAAGAGACCTAGAAATGACCTGATCAACCTCTTCTTTTGACTACTCAGTAAAGTATTTGACCCAGTTCAATGGCAAAAATGAAATTTGTGATTATTTCTTATACTTCCAATTGGAGTCAGCTCTTTTCTCCTTGGAACACTTGCTTCCATTTCATAATGTGAAATCAGTAGTTGATGGAAAAAATAATTTTTAAATAAGCACAGATAAATTCATATTTATATCAACTCTCAACACCTTCTATTTCTCAAAATATCAGAACTTGTAGAGGAGGAATCATTTGTCTGCCAAGCATCTATTTTCCCATCTTTTGATTTCTGCACCCTGATTTCTCCTAGATACATTTTCTACTAATTAGCTTCACACATTTGCTGGCCCCATTCACAATCCCATTTGAGTCAGGACAGTTCATTAAGAATGTCATATGTCTGTTCACTACTGAGTCATGCTACTATCCCTAAAACAAATCAATCTAAAATAACTGTTGGGCTTTTGCAGATATAACCTTAATGCAGTGATCTCTTAATGCTATGGTTGTTGACAGGCCACAGTTAACATGCATTGCTTCTGAAAACCATCATGTGAGCAAAAGAGAAAACATCTGAAAATAGGAGCTATCCAATGAAAGAGTTCATAGGAGTACACAGAAATAGGTAGGATAGGGGCACAGTGCTTGAAGAGTTGTCAAATTATATGAAAGTTCAAAGAGGCATTAATGTTGTTTAGATTCTATTTTATTACACATTCTTCTGGACTCTTGCAGTAATAAAATTCTACATTCGTTACATGTTAGACTGGCCCTTTCAAAGCATCATTTTTCAAAACAATGAGGTAAAAAATAAAGGTAAAAGTGCCTTTGGAGTGACTTGCATTTTTTCCTTCTACCCCCATTGAATTCTTCGTATTAATGTTTTTAAAGAATTAGTCTGAATAAGAGTTATTCTAAGATAGAGGTATTTGTGAACCAGATTAACTGCATGAGAAACGGAAGTAAAATCATTTTTTGATATTTTTTTAACATTCCAAATCTGTTTGAGGCTTAGAGAATCCAACATGAAGTTAATCCCATCTCACTACAAATGTGTGTATTCACAGAACAAAAAGCATTCCTATACTTATTGAGAAAATAATGTTGATTTGTGTACAAAACTAGTTTTAAATGCATCCAAGTAGATTTTCTTGTTCTTTCCTTTTTAGCAAATATCCATTCTTTATGTGCTTGAACTATGTTCTTTTTTGTTTTCCTGTTATTGACACAGTATGTACTAAGATTATAAAGGAGATAATTTAAGGGCAACTTCATACCTGAAAAGTTGAAATCATTGGTTTCCCCTTACAGAAGACTCCCTGAGGAACATAATACAGGGAATCATGGGCAATTTACTACTAGTTGTGATATGTATCTGTCTGATGTAAAAAAATCAATGGTTTCTCTTTTTTAAAAAAATGGCCTCCCTGGGGAACAGAGCGTAGAAGGTCAGAACAGCTTCCTAGTTTGCATGCTTGGCTATTTGTTTTCCAATGGCAAACAATAGCTCTTCAAGCAATGGCACTTTGGTCTCTGGTGCAGTGGATGCAACCCTGTGTTCTCCAGCACATCTACCACTGTGCTGCTATTATATACAGGTTCTTACTTGAAAGAGAGGTGGAGGATTTTCAAGAGGCAATTACGCCCTGTTCACCTGCCATGCTCTCAAACTTTTGTGTGTGATACTCCTCAATGCCCCACCCCACCCTTACCTCAGGAAGGGAAAATCATTATCACATTTGTACACAACACTTAGGGCCTGCTTTTTCTTTTTCCCTTGTACCAAAAATATAGAAAATAAAGCATGGCAGCATGGTAATGCATTAGTGACCTATATGTTTTCCTGGCCAAATAGCTTAATTTAGTGCCAAAGCAAATTTGTAAACACTATCTCTAAAGGTGCTGGTTGTGCATTAATGGGTTTATGTGTGTGTGTACGTCTAGGGAGAGGAAGGGGAAAGACTACATATACTGAATGAAAAAAAAATGTAGGATTTATAATTGGCTTTTAAAAGATTTTGTTAACAACAAGTGTAATAGTGGACAACCTGAAACATTTCAAACATAGCTGAGACACTTGATAAATTATTGGGGCTTATTACCAAAATACATTGCATTTTTAGTAGAAATCAGCATCCTGAGCCCTTCCTCAAATTCCTTGCATTCAATAAAGCTACATGGCTTTCACAGTAGAAAAGCCAGCCCAGTTCCTACAACCTTATTTGAGAAATAGGCAAGGAATATGTGGGAGTAGGATGTATAAATCTTCTGTCTTATTGTTAACATGGAGATCCTCAAATTGCAAGAAATTTCAAATACTAAGAAATTAGGAAGAAAATTGAAATTCTGTGAACATTTTCAATGAAATTTAATGTAATATTCGATAGTACTAACTAGGACCCTTTATTCTGCATCCATTTTACAATCTTTGCCTTGTTTTCAATGGCTGAGTAAAAGTTTTCACATATAATGATAATCAATTTTATAGCATTATAGTATTCTATTTAGTTTGGGCATGCAAAAGCTAATGCTTCATAATGAAGTTAAGTGACATGTATTACACAGAATATTTTGAAAAAATTGAAATGACATGAGAAATCTGATAAAGGTGAACAATTATACAGAAATACACTGTAAAATCATTAATCTCTAAGAATGGTGAAACAATTTTCCTATGGTATGTAGGCATAAGATAAAAGTCTAAAAAAATTAGTATTCTGGTCTCATAAATATTATTATTTAAATTTTTTCCAAGTAATTTACTTATTTTTTAAAATTTTATTTGGAGGATAATTGCTTTAAATATCGTGCTGGTTTCTGCCATACAACAATATAAATCAGCCATAGGTATACATACGTCTCCTCCTCTAGAACATCCCTCCCACCTGCCACCCTATGCTACCTCTCTAGGTTGCTTATTAGAATGTTTTCTCTTTTACCTTCATACATATATTGTGTGTATATATATATATATATATATATGGACTTATATAGTACATTATATATTTATATAACTATATATACATAGATGGATCATAGGTCATAGAGCACTGGGTTGAGCTCCCTGCATCACACAGCAAATTCCCTAACATAACTTTGTAAAAATCATCTTTAGGAATTGGCAAAACCATTATGTAAGAAATTGTAAAGGGGCCACAGGACACTAAGCGTTTGCCAAAACTCATAAAATGTATAACTTAACATATGGAAATTAAAAAAATAACTTAGGAGGCTGAGGGATTCCAGGAAGAAATGCAGACTGTGACAGAAGAGTCTTAACTTATAAAGGTATGAAATAAACTCACTTAGGATGGTAGGAAAAAGATACTGATGTAAGTAACTGGAAATGAGGGAAGATTATAAGTGTAAATGCAAAAGCAACGGTCCCTAAGCTCTGCAGTTTAGCTGATGGCACGTTTTTCATGGGAGTATGAGTTAATAATTCTAATCTGTCATACATGTATACTGGAATTTGAATAAGTAACTGGATTCTAGATGATGGAAGCCAGATTTCTCACTATTGGAGTAGGTGATAACAGATAAGCAAGGGGAAGAGGCTACAATGTTCCATGTGGTAATGAATTAGAGTTGAATATGTCAGTATAGGCTTCTCAGAATGTTTTCTGTTTTACCTTCATACACATATATATATAGTGTGTGTGTATATAAATGTACTATATATGTAAGAGTAAATCAAATCCCTTATGATTATACAGTGGAAGTGAGAAATAGATTTAAGGGCCTAGATCTGATAGTTAGAATGCCTGATGAACTATGGACTGAGGTTCGTGACATGGTACAGGAGACAGGGATCAAGACCATCCCCATGGAAAAGAAATGCAAAAAAGCAAAATGGCTGTCTGGGGAGGCCTTACAAATAGCTGTGAAAAGAAGAGAAGTGAAAAGCCAAGGAGAAAAGGAAAGATATAAGCAGCTGAATGCAGAGTTCCAAAGAATAGCAAGAAGAGATAAGAAAGCCTTCTTCAGTGATCAATGCAAAGAAATAGAGGAAAACAACAGAATTTGAAAGACTAGAGATCTCTTCAAGAAAATTAGAGATACCAAGGGAACATTTCATGCAAAGATGGGCTCGATAAAGAACAGAAATTGTATGGACCTAACAGAAGCAGAAGATATTAAGAAGAGGTGGCAAGAATACACAGAAGAACTGTACAAAGAGATCTTCACGACCCAGATAATCATGATGGTGTGATCACTCACGTAGAGCCAGACATCCTGGAATGTGAAGTCAAGTGGCCCTTAGAAACCATTTCATGCCAGTCAGAATGGCTGTGATCCAAAAGTCCACAAGCAATAAATGCTGGAGAGGGTGTGGAGAAAAGGGAACCCTCTTACACTATTGGTCAGAATGCAAACTAGTACAGTCACTATGGAGAACAGTGTGGAGATTCCTTTAAAAACTGGAAATAGAACTGCCTTATGATCCAGCAATCCCACTGCTGGGCATACACACCGAGGATACCAGAATTGAAAGAGACATGTGTACCCCAATGTTCATCGCAGCACTCTTTATAATAGCCAGGACATGGAAGCAACCTAGATGTCCATCAGCAGATGAACGGATAAGAAAGCTGTGGTACATATACACAATGGAATATTACTCAGCCATTAAAAAGAATACATCTGAATCAGTTCTAATGAGGTGGATGAAACAGAGTGAAGTAAGCCAGAAAGAAAAATACCAATAGAGTATACTAACATATATATATGGAATTTAGAAGATGATAATGATAACCCTGTATGTGAGACAGCTAAAGAGACACAGATGTATAGAACAGTCTTTTGGATTCTGTGGGAGAGGGAGAGAGACAGGGTAGGACAATTTGGGAGCATGGCATTGCAACATTTAAAATATCATATAAGAAACAAATCGCCAGTCTAGGTTCGATGCAGGATACAGGATGCTTGGGGCTGGTGCACTGGGATGATCCAGAGGGATGGTATGGGGAGGGAAGTCGGCGGGGTGGTTTCAGGACTGGGAACACGTGTACACCCATGGCAGATTCATGTTGATGTATGGCAAAACCAATACAATATTGTAAATTTAAAAAAAAAAAACTAAAATAAAATAAAATCTGAAAAAAACATTATGTATTATAATGTCAATATTGTAAAGCAATTATCCTTCAATTAAAAATAAAGAAATTTTTTTAATAAAAGAAATTTAAAATAAAGAAAGCATCACTGTGAACGAAGCTAGCGGAGGTGATGGAATTCCAGTTGAGCTCTTTCAAAACCTAAAAGATGATGCTGAGAAAGTGCTGCACTCAATATGCCAACAAATTTGGAAAACTCAGCAGTGGCCACAGGACTAGAAAAGGTCAGTTTTCATTCCAATCCCAAAGAAAGGCAATGCAAAAGAATGCTCAAACTACCACACAATTGCACTCATCTCACACGCTAGTAAAGTAATGCTCAAAATTCTCCAAGCCAGGCTTCAGCAATACGTGAAACATGAACTTTCAGATATTCAAGCTGGTTTTTGAAAATGCAGAGGAACCAGAGATCAAGTTGCCAACATCTGCTGGATCATTGAAAAAGAAAGAGAGTTCCAGAAAAACATCTATTTCTGCTTTATTGACTATGCCAAAGCCTTTGACTGTGTGGATCACAAGAAACTGTGGAAAATTCTGAAAGAGATGGGAATACCAGGCCACCTGACCTCCCATTGAGTAACCTATATGCAGGTCAGGAAGCAACAGTTAGAACTGGCCATGGAACAACAGACTGGTTACAAATAGGAAAAGGAGTATGTCAAGGCTGTATACTGTCACCTTGCTTATTTAACTTATATGCAGAGTACATCATGAGAAACGCTGGACTGGAAGAAACACAAGCTGGAATCAAGATTGCCGGGAGAAATATCAGTAACCTCGGATATGCAGATGACACCATCCTTATGGCAGAAAGTGAACAGGAACTAAAAAGCCTCCTGATGAGAGTGAAAGTGGAGAGTGAAAAAGTTGGCTTAAAGCTCAACATTCAGAAAACAAAGATCATGGCATCTGGTCCCATCACTCCATGGGAAATAGATGGGGAAACAGTGTCAGACTTTATATTTTTGGGCTCCAAAATCACTGCAGATGGTGATTGCAGCCATGAAATTAAAAGACGCTTACTCCTTGGAAGAAAAGTTATGACCAACCTAGATAGCATATTCAAAAGCAGAGACATTAGTTTGCCAACAAAGGTCCGTCTAGTGAAGGCTATGGTTTTTCCAGTGGTCATGTATGGATGTGAGAGTTGGACTGTGAAGAAAGCTGAGCACCGAAGAATTGACACTTTTGAACTGTGGCATTGGAGAAGACTATTGAGAGTCCCTTGGACTGCAAGGAGATCCAACCAGTCCATTCTGAAGGAGATCAGCCCTGGGATTTCTTTGGAAGGAATGATGCTAAAGCTGAAACTCCAGTACTTTGGCCTCCTCATGCGAAGAGTTGACTCATTGGAAAAGACTCTGATTCTGGGAGGGATTGGAGGGAGGGGGAAAAGGGGACAATAGAGGATGAGATGGCTGATGGCATCACCAAGTCAATGGACATGAGTTTGAATGAACTCTGGGAGTTGGTGATGGACAGGGAGGCCTGGTGTGCTGCGATACATGAGGTCACAAAGAGTTAGACACGACTGAGTGATTGAACTAACTGACTATATATACATAGATGGATAATAATTATTAGTAGATACAATTAGTATTAGTAGGTTATAATATAAAGTAGATTAGTAGGTAACATGTAAGTGGGCTTATATACTCACATTATTTCCTTGCTCTGTCAGGTAAGAGAGACTAGAAGCAATGACATTCCAATAACAATAAGCACACATAGAATCTAGAGCCTGAGTTCTAATGCCATTTTCCAATAAAAAAGAACCATGATTCCCTGGAAAATGACTAATTCTAAGTTGGAACATATGAGCAACAAAATAAATACAATTATATTGAGCTATACCCCAAAGTATAATAATCTATGATTCTATAATTATCAAATAAAAAACAAATGGGGAAAATAGATGCATTTTCCATAGAGAAGAATAACAAATAATTTATATATTCTATTCTCAAGGAGGTGGAACTTGACTCCCTACTTCTAGGTATGGGCTGCAGAAAGTGGCTTGCTTATAAAGAAGCAGAAACAAAGTGAGAAGGGAATGACTTCATAGTGGAAAAAAACCTGAAAAAATACTACCTCAGTCAAGTAGGTAATCAAAGGTAACATCAGTGGTGATAAATCATGTTGATTTTATCCTTTATATGATGAGAAAAGCATTTACCTCTGTGAGGTTTTGGTTAAAATCTAATAATTTTAATTTAAGCACAAGAAGAATACTTGACAATTCATAATTGAATGACATTCTGAAAAATATTTCACTAGTACTTCTAAAAATCATCAAGGTCATCAAAAACACGGAAAATAAAAATAGAAATTATGGATAACAATTCTATTTATCATTGCATCAAAGTGAATAAAATATCTAGATATAAAACTACCTAAGGAGGCAAAACACCTGTACTCAGAAAAGCATAAGACACGGATGAAAGAAATTAAAGATGACACAAACAGAAAGATATACTGTATTCTTGGATTGGAAGAATCAATATTGTTAAAATGACCATACTAAGACGGCAAGGAGATCAAACAAATCCTAAAGGATATCAACCTGAATATCCATTGGAAGGACTGATGCTGAAGCTTCAACACTCTGGCCACCTGCTGAGAAGAGATGACTTGTTGCAAAAGACCTTGATTCTGGAAAAGATTGAGGGTAAGAGGATAAGGGGATGACAGAGGATGCGATTGTTGGATGGTATCTTTGACTCAATGGACAAGAGTTTGAGCAAACTCTGGGAGATATTGAAGGACAGGGAAGCCTGGCGTGCTGCAGTCCATGAGGTCACCAAGAGTTGAACCTGACTTAGCTACTGAACAACAACCACCCAAGCCAATCTACAGATTCAACATGATCTCTGTCAAATTACCAATGGTTTTTTTCACAGAATTAGAACAAGTAATTTGAAATTCTATATAGAAACAAAAAAGACCCTAGAATAGCCAAAATCATCTTAAGAAAGAAGAACAGAGCTGGAAAAAGCAGGCTCCCTGACTTCAGACTACACTAGCAAAAAAAAAAATCCACTGAATATGAGAAAATGTTTGTAAATGATATGACAGATATATACTTAAGCGGAATACTACTCAGCCAAAAAAATTTCCATTTGCAATAACATGGATGGACTTGGAAGATATTAAACTAGGTGAAGTAAGTCAAACAGAGAAAGCCAAATGCTATATGATATCACTTATATATTATCTCTAAAATACAACAAACTAGTGAATATAACAACAAAAGAAAGAAGCAGACACAGATATAGAGAACAAACTAATGGTTACCAGTGGCAAGAAGGCTGAGGGGAAGTGCAATACAGGGGTAGGGGAGTGAAAAGTACAAACTTTTAGGTGTAAAATAAACTACAAAGCTATACTGTATTGCACAGCAAATATAGCCAATATGGTATAATAACTATACATAGAACATAACCTCCAAAAACTGTCAACCACTATATTGTACTTATGTAACATAATATTGTATAGTAAGTGAACTTCAATAAAAGAGCAAGGAAATTTTGAGAAATCATCATACCTAAGAAGAGTCTAAACAGACATAGTGACTCAATAAAATATGGTATCCTGGAAAGAATTCTGAAACAGAAAACTAACTTCAAGTAAAAACTAAGAAAATCTAAGTAGACTTTAGTTAATAATAATCTATCAATATTTGCTCAATAATCATGATACATGTCACATAGTATTATAAAATATTAACAATAGAGGAAATTGGATGTAGCTCCTTGGGAAGTTGCACTATCTTCACGACTTTCCTGTAAATCAAATGCCAATCTAAAATTTTAAAGTCATGTAAGAATTGACTTTATCGTGGAAAGAATAATAAATCCTTCACATATTGAAAGCTTTTTATACATGGCATCTCTGACACTACTTTCTTTTACTCCCAACCCTCTTGTTTAGTATAAATAGAACCTTCAGCAACCTGGTATTTGCCTTGCTTACTCCTGCATTTATTTGTTCATGTCATTCCTATCTGAAAAAATGTCCCAGTTTTTCTTCAACTGCCTAAACCTCCTTCAAAGGACACTTTAAAATCCTACTTTTAGGAGATTTCCTATATTCCTTTTGAGTGTTCTTACCCAAAAATGCACCTGAAACTTTTAATCCTTATCCCCAAATTTAACATGGAAATACTTACGTATTTACACTGTTCATTATGTTTGTATATGTAACCCCAGCTCTCCAAAATATTAACATACTTTATACTGTTAACTCCTTTATTCTCCATGTCAAGTAAAGCAAACTATTTTTTGCTAAATAGATATTTTACTGATTTTATAATGTAAACAGACAAATACATATGTCAGAAAGTAAATATTATTTTCTATCATGTTATTTTGTTTGCAGATAAACGTAGGCTTTTAATGATAAATATTTTTAAAAATATAATGTTAAAGGAAAAGAAAAGTGGATGAAAATCAAAAATAAGAGTGAGAAATACAGGAAAAATGTTTAGGAAGAGTGGAACAAAAGACCAAAGAGAGATGATAGCAAATTTCAAGGAAATATTTGTCATGCATTTTTTTCTTTTATAAAAAGGTAAAAACTGATAATATTTATAGATAAGAAAAACAATATATTCACCCATTTTAAACATTACTAAGTATTTGTGTTCTCCATTTGTTTGAATAGATAATTAGCATAGTGTGAAGAATTAAGTTCTTAAGCCAACATACTACTTTTACTGCATTGCCTTATACTAACAGAGTAGGAAACTTTTCAGAAAGAACACTTCAAAACCAAACTTGGATCATGTGGCAAGAGGACACATTGCTCTTAATATCTGTTTTGAATTTCCTCTATGTTTAAAAATAAAATAGCTGGGCACATGATACTCAGACTATATTCCTAATTATTCACAGGAACTTGATGTGGCCATGTGATGATGACATTCTGGCCAATGAAATATAATTAGATTTTATAGCAGCTTCCAAGAACTTTCCTCAAAAAAAGATAGCTTGTATGTGTTGTCACCTTTTGTCATTTTCCCCAATGTTTATTCAATTATTGTCCAAAAATCTAGTATTAATCACATTAACTTGTTGCTTCAATCCAGATTGTCAGATGTTTAAATTGTCAGATTTTTAAATAAGAAATATATTAATTTTGATCAATATTGAAGAGTTTTAAAGAAGAAAGCTACTAAATAAAGAATATCTTGGAGACATAATCAATAAAGCAAAAATACTCACAAAATAGAAATATTTTGACTTCAATAATTCAGTCTTAGTTGGACTGAAAACCTAGAGAAATGTTGAAAATGATGTGTGAGGATCTGTTTGTGAAAGGTAGCACAGATGTACAGCACCAATTTAACATTTCCTTAAATTATTATTAAATTGAATCCTTATCAGACACATGGTTTAAAGGACTCAGCTAACAATATGGTAGCTTATCAATACCTAGAAATGAATAAGATCTACTTTATAAAGGAAGTGGGAATTTATTTCCATTTTATCAATTTTTAAAAAAGCTTAGATATGCATTATTATCTCTACTTACCAAAAGAAAAAGAGACACTGAAGTTCTTGGAAAGAAAAAATAAACTTCTCAATCAATTTGTAAAGATAGTTTGTCTCTGAGCTCTGACATTATATTAGCCTGCTCCTAGTGAAGGAATTGTTGCCATCTTTGTTGGGGTTCTTGTTATTATTTGAATGCATGCATTCAAATGTATGGATGTGAGAGTTGGACTATAAAGAAACCTGAGCGCCGAAGAATTGATGCTTTTGAACTGTGGTGTTGGAGAGGACTCTTGGGAGTCCCTTAGACCACAAGGAGATCCAACAAGTCCATCCTAAAGGAGATCAGTCCTGGGTGTTCATTGGAAGGACTGATGTTGAAGCTGAAACTCCAATAATTTGGCCACCTGATGTGAAGAGCTGACTCATTTGAAGAGCCCCTGATGCTGGGAAAGATGAAGGCAGGAGGAGAAGGGGACAACAGAGGATGAGATGGCTGGATGGCATCACCAACTCAATGGACATGGGTTTGGGTGGACTCCAGGAGTTGGTGATGGACAGGGAGCCCTGGCGTGCTGCAGTTCATGGGGTCGCAGAGAGTCAGACACAACTGAGAGACTGAACTGAATACATGCATACTTGCGGGAAAGATTCCTTCAGAGAAGAAAATAAAGAAAAGGCCAATATTGTTTGTATTCAGTGGATAGATCAAGGAAAGTATGAGAAAGTTGACAGCACTTATTTTCAAAAGGCAGATTTTCTCCTTGTTATTTTTACATTAATTGAGTAATAGTCACTGGCATGTAAAATAATAGCATTTCATTTCTACTCATAGTCAGCTATTCATTATTCTCAGTTTGATTTTCTTACGCATTGGGTTTCTTTTTATTATTGAAACACAGAGATTTGAATCTAAAGAAATTTGTTAAATCAGATTATGATTATCTGGACACTAGGGCCATATGGTTTGGGAAGAAAAGGAATGAAAGATCTTGATTTAGTTAAGTTTGTGGCTCTTATTTTAGTGAGGATTCTTGAACTAAGTGCTTAAATAAATTTAGTGAAATGAATGTCGTAGATACCAAGAACATCAAACTTTTAGAAATTACTTTACTTCTTGGCAAATTGTTGTTTCTTTAAAGTATTTCAAACACCCAATAAAAGAGGCTCCTTCTCCATTAGTACATTCATAGACAACAATATTTGGATAGATTAAGTGAAATGAATCAGAAACACATGTATTACATTACTTTTAAAATGAACATGAGTTTAAAAATTGTTGGGAAAGTGTCTGGCAAAATGGGTTATTCTAAGACGAAAACATTTTAAAAATGGATGAATACATTTCAGAAACCTGAAGGAGAAAAAAAGAAACAGAGAACTGTTTTGTAATTAGAGCAGAACATATATTAATTTAAATAAATTTTATTTTATTAGAGAATCCTCTCTGGCTTGGCTCAGTTAACAATATTTTATGTAAGTTAATTATACCACAAATAAGTAATTGCCCTATTTTATATATATGGAGGTTCACATGGTAAAGAATCTGACTGCAGTGTGGAAAACTTGGGTTGATTCCTTGGGTTGGGAAGATCCCCTGGAGGATGGCTTGCAACCCACTCCAGATCATGATCAAGATGTGAATCCATGATTTCTTAATTCCCTAATGCTCGTCCATATCCACCTCAAGCTCTAAATGAAGAGTTTTCAGAACTATAGATTTAAACCCACAGTGGCAGTCATCCAGCTCAAATAGGGTTCAGTTCAGTCAGTTCAGTCGCTCAGTTGTGTCTGACTCTTTGCGACCCCATGAATCGCAGCACGCCAGGCCTCCCTGTCCATCACCAACTCCCGGAGTTCACTCAGATTCATGTCCATCGAGTCAGTGATGCCATCCAGCCATCTCATCCTCTGTCGTCCCCTTCTCCCCCTGCCCCCAATCCCTCCCAGAATCAGAGTCTTTTCCAATGAGTCAACTCTTCGCATGAGGTGGCCAAAGTACTGGAGTTTCAGTGTTAGCAGTGACCTAAAAGTGTATGGGAATATGAAAGTTAAAAGGTGAAGTGCAAAACATTTTTAATTCTTGTCCATTCACTGGAAACAAAAATACAAAAAGAGCAGAAAGATAGGAGGAGGAAGGAGTTAGGTTAGAAGATGTTCAAATGCTTAGAATTCCAAGGAAGCCACACCACATCATTCATTAGATGAGTCATTCAGTTGTTTTCAAAACATCACTAGAATTTTCCAAATATAGATTTGCCTTTGAGCTTTATGATACTTTCAAATCAGATCATTTCAGTGTTGATTTTTATAATGGATGACCTCACATAGCAAAGCAACTCAAAACTTTCAGGGTAAGATATACCTAAGGTTTCATCTATACCCCTCAATCATTTTTCATATGAACATCTTAAATAAATATGATTTACCATTGAGCTTCTTTAGGGTGCAATGTAAGGAAAGTGTCATGTATTCTTTGGCAACAGATTAACACAACTTTAGGAATATCAAATTTGTTTAAAATTATTCAAATTTTGATTTTATTATAATTCAACCACAATAATATAGTAAGTCTAAATGTGATGATTCTTCATGAAGCATGTAGATTTTAACTTGGGAGATATTCATTTTATCCTATTGAAATCTGTCCAAGGAAATGAAATATATGACATGATCTGCTTATTGATTTAGGAAATTTTTGGTAATTTTTAATTCAATCTGATCCTTAAAATAATAAAAGTTATCAATGAATAACTTTTATCTATGAATAACTGTATTTTCAACTTATCTTTGATTTTTTTTCCATTAAATCACCATATAAAGTGATTTCAGCAATACTGGAGTCCACACCTTGATTTGTACTGAACAGAAGACCTCATAGAGGTTAATTTCCTTATGAAGTTTCATAGAGTTAGTTAATAGCCAAACTGAGTCTCAGCTGATCCCAAACTGCAGATTAGCATGAACTGATGGTTTAAAATTTGCAACCAATGAGAAAACAATATGTTAGTAAGATTGCAATGCTGACGTTTGCTACCAGATAGTGATTGGAAAAGACTCTGATACTGGGAGGGATTGGGAGCAGGAGGAGAAGGGGATGACCGAGGATGAGATGGCTGGATGGCATCACGGACTCGATGGATGTGAGTTTGAGTGAACTCTGGGAGTGGGTGATGGATAGGGAGGCCTGGCATGCTGCAGTTCTTGGGGTTGCAAAGAGTCAGACACGACTGAGCAACTGAACCAAACTGAACTGAGTGATTGTACTTGTATCTGTTATACAACTACTCATATGGGCAATTGATATCTGTGTGGTAAAAGATAAAATGTCCCATTTAAGAGGTATTTTAAATTTTAATCCTATACACTTTCTTGGTCCTTGTTGAAGAATCAACTCCCTTTCACCTCCTTTGCAAAATCTTACCCCTTTCCCACCAGGTAATGTAATCCACTCTCACCTATGTACCCCCAGAACAATCATTTCATAATGATATAATTATACTTACCCACAGTACACTGTGTTGTGATTATCTAGTTGTATGACCATTCCCTTGAATAAAAAATGAGTTGTGGAAAGAAAGATTCTGGGACTTATTCATATTTATGCCCCTAATATTTGCTATAATACTTACTATGAGGTTATGGCAAAAGCATCTTTATAGATTTTTTTGACTCTAAGTCTCTAGTCATGCTTTATATAGGACTTTCTCTTTCACATTAAATCTATCAGCAAATTAAAGACTCTGTTGTAGATATATATATATATATAGAGAATTTGATGACCTTGTTCCATCCCTCCTGCCACCTCCTACTAAAGTCACTATCAGATCTTCCTGAGTTATTATAATTGCTTCCTGACTTCTTTCCATGATTCTGTACTTGCCTACCATGAGCCCCCCCTCCCAAATATACTTGTCCCAGTCATCTATACTTAATACATCAGTTCAGTGACCTTTGTTTTTCAGTTGAAAAATGTCAGGTAAAGTAATAGCTGAAGTAAATTGGGAGGCAAACAATAATTCTTTGGAAATTGTAACTTTAGGGCAAAGAGTTGGAAAACAGTATTGGGTATGACTCCCTAAAATAGGTAAGCACAAGAGAGAGTTGAGCTCAGTGAAGGAATGGCTAGTTCTTCAGTAGATACAAAAGGAATAGAGACAATTTTGTGGTCTTATAGACTTCAGCAGACTAGCTGCTGAAATACAGTCCAAATGGCAGGTGACAAATTCAACAGTAGCAGAAATTTCAACTGAACAAAATGACATGTGAAAAATATGAGATTAAGAGTATTATTCCAAGCTCAACTTCTCAGTTAAGAAAAGGGACCAAGGGCCAAAATCAGATAAAGGATTGCAACCTTTTCACTCATTCCAGACTGACTTATGGCAGCTGCCATCAAGAGAGAGAGGATGAAGCAAAAGGATGGATGTGGTTAATGAAATTGGTATCTTATCGAAAGCAAATTTATACGATGCCTATTGCGCTGTTGAAGAAATGTGCAAAAGAAAAAAGCTTTGGTTCTTAAAAAGCCTTGATTTTTTAAGATGCAAAGCAATGCTTAGCCAATAGTTTCCATGAAAGGGAGAAGTCTTTAAATTCAGCATACCCTTCAAGGAAGTAAAGCTCCCAATAACCATCTCTGATAAAGCCAAGGAGATACCTCCAAAATGACAGAAACTAGAGCTATGGAAAATAATGGGGAAAGCAAATCTTTCCAGAGAGCAAAATGAAAGCCTTTAAAGTGGTGGCCCTCTGGGGATCTGAATACTTTCTTCCTTCCCCTTATGTTGCATACCTTCCCCTTCGGTTCAGTTCAGTTCAGTTCAGTCACTCAGTCATGTCCCACTCTTTGCGACCCCATGAATCGCAGCATGCCAGGCCTCCCTGTCCATCACCAACTCCCGGAGTTCACTCAGACTCACCTCGATCAACTCGGTGATGCCATCCAGCCATCTCATCCTCGGTCGTCCCCTTCGCCTCCTGCCCCCAATCCCTCCCAGCATCAGAGTCTTTTCCAATGAGTCAACTCTTCCCATGAGGTGGCCAAAGTACTGGAGTTTCAGCTTTAGCATCATTCCTTCCAAAGAAATCCCAGGGCTGATCTCCTTAGAGGTATTTAATGTGGTGATCTTGTCCTCCCATGGTATATTACATCTGGTAACATGTATTATTATATTTTATTTAGTATCAAAAGCTGTCACACAGAAGAGATATCTTGGATTTTGAACTGAATATAGTGACTGGGTGACACACTGAGCATTTTAAGTGAGTGTTTTATTTGCGATGAGAGAGAGAAATATATATTTGGTGATCAGAAGGGCAGACAGTAAGTGAATTTGACTAAATGCCCACCATTCTCATTTACTCTTCCTGAGTTTATACAAAGGCTACATTTCCCACCCTCCCTTGCAGTTTGTGAGGTGAGGTCACATGTTCCCTTTAGCTATTTAGAAGAAAACAAAGGTCTTTTAATGATGGCTAGTATGATATTATAGAATATTCAAAGAGGACCTATAGACAAATTATTATATGTAATCAAATAGCCAACTGAATAGCTAACTTAAAAAATTAAAATGCAAAAATCAACAACATTTTACATGCTGATTAAAGTCAATTAGAAAACATCACAGAAAAGAGATTCTATTTACTGTGGCAATAGAAACCATGAAGATATTAGGATTAAACCTAATAAAAAATACCTCTATGGAGAAAATTATAAAATATAACAGTGGCATAAGACAAGATTTCATATTTGTTAAGACATAGAACATCTTTATGGACTGAAAGACTAGTATTAACATATTAAGTTTGCGCAAAGTGATCTATAAATTAAATGCAATCACATTAGCAACAGAGTTTTTAATGAAGTCTGACAAACTTCAGAAAATCTACATGAGAACAAAGGATCAAAAATAATCAAGATATTTTGAAGGAGAAGAAGTCAGAACAGTTAACCAGTGAGGTACTGATTACTATAAAACATTAATAATTAAATAGTATAATATTTTCAGAGAAAGAAGCAAATAGAGATTTGAGAGTTCAGAAATATGCATTATTAGAAATGCATTAGAAATTATGTCAGACAGAGATGGTATCAAGTAAACTCTATTAATATTAGTAACAATTTAGTAATTAGTGCTGGAAAAATTGATTATCCATACAGAGAATTTAATACCTATGCCATAAAAATGGTGATTGGTGGACTAAATAATGTGGTATTATGTTTTATAATAAGAATATATATATTTTGGTCTTTTCCACAGTTCTTGGACACAGAACTACTAAAACCCTTGCAACATCTTGAGTAATAAGGGTCTTGGGAGGATCTTTTGTCATAGTATTTGCTCTTTTGTCCTCAGTTTCTGAGATCGCTCCATAGCAATAAAGGTGAAAGGAATGCCTTTTGTTATTCATAAAAAGACAGTTTCAATCACAGTTGAGTTTACGTTAAGGAGTTGATTTTGCACAAGTCCCTAGACACCCACAGGATGGGGGCTGCTTGCCCAGGAGAACCAATGCTATAACTAGAGGACTGGAACTTTCGGCTTCCTACCTCCCTGCTCCCCAACCTTTGAAGGGAAGAGAGGCTGGAGGTTGCACTAATCACCATTGGCCAAAGATTTAATCAATCTTGACTATGAAATGAAGCCTTCATAAAATTCTGTATAGTATAGAGTTCAAAGAGCTTCCAGGTTGGAGATGGCAAGGAGGTCCTGGAGAGAGCATAGAAGGGCTGCATTCCTTGCTCCATAACCTTGTCTGGGCATCCTATTCTTCTGGCTGTTCCTGAGTTGCATCCTTTTATAATAATTCAGTGACCTAGTCAGTAAACTATTCCCTGAGTTCTGAGAACCATTCTAGCAATATGGAATCAAAGACAAGGGTTGCAGTAACCATAGGTGACAACCTAAACTTTCAGCTCGTGTCTGAAGTCAGGAGGCAGTCTTGTTGGAGTGAGCTCTTAACCTTTGGGATTTGATACCAATTCCCTATAGTAGTGTTAGAATTAAATTGAATTGTAGGATTCTCAGCTTGGAAAATTGCTTGGTGTAGGGGAAAACAAACCCATATATTTGGTGACAGAAGTGTTGAGAGTGTAGCATGGTAGAGAAAGAGAAGCATTTTTTTTTTTCTCTTTCAAATAAATAAATATGTAAAGTCAAATTTATAAATTACAAAGCAAGAGGAAATGTTTTTATGGTTTATGAATAAAAGTATTTCTTGGAAAATTCAGAGGAAAAGCAGAAATGGTAAAGTGATATTCATTAAAATGACTGTGGAAATTGAAACATATTTCAATAAAAGACAAATAAAGTTAAAAACCAGCACAAAGTGGTAAAAGATATTTTCAGTGGAAAAATTTGACACTGACATAGATTTTATAAAGAACAGCTATAAGCTAATAAGAAATACTATAAACACCAAATAAAAAATTGTGTAGAAGTTTGGAATAAAGAATGGAAAAGATAAATAGCATCTCAACTTCACTCTATATCATGAAAATTAAAACAAAAATGAGAATGCAAATGAAAATAAAATGAAATATTTCTCATCCAAATTTTTCAAAATTAAAAGACCAACTATAACAAGTGAGGATACAGATAGAGAGACAGGCTCCTATCCTACTGGTAGGAATGTAAATTGGTATGAGCACTTTGGAATGATATGATCATGTCCTGTAAAATGGCAATTTCAAATTAAATTATGTACCATAAAATAATTATTGTATGTGTATAAGAAAACACACTAAAATTATTATTACAATCTTATTCAGAATAGCACCTTCCCTAGAAGTAAAACATTAGGTCTAAAATAGTATACGAAAATCTATCAAATACTGATATAAGGTGTAAGCACCACTGAAATGGTTTCAAATTGGAAATATACACAAAACTTTCCAGTCCATTTTGAAGCTAACATTAGTCTAATTTCAAACAAGACTATCACTGAAAATTAATCCAGATATTAATTTCACTGTGAATATAACATAAAACACTAGATAAAATACTAACAAACTTGGGATAGTAGTATATAAAAAGAGAGATGCAACTTGGCTAGTTCTTATTTAATCCCAAGAATGTAAGGATTTTCCAGATCCAAATGAGTAAATAAATAAATAAATAAATAAATATATATATATATATATATATATATATATATATATATATATATATATATATATATATATATAGAGAGAGAGAGAGAGAGAGAGAGAGAGAGAGAAAGAGAGGTAACTTACTACATTTATGGAATAAGGCCAATAGAATAGCAGTAATAAGAACAATTAAGAATCATGTAAGGGATTTCTATTTCATTTGGCAATGTAAAAATAACTGGAACTGAAATCACCCTGATAAGGTAAACAATTCTAGAACTGGCAGGGTGAAAGCATGAGGACATTATTTTCAGACATTGAACAGCAGGCAGTGAAGACTGCAATTTCTGAGAAAAGAAAAACTCATGGGATGAGCCCCATAATGGTTCTGGATCTCTACAGGGAGCTAGAGATCAAGAAGACATCACAATATGTGACTGCTTACACGAGGGTACCACGGGGCAACTACTTGCTGGGCACATCCAGATAACAGAAGTCAGGCAGTACTGAGGGACTTAACGAGCTCAAGCTGTAGCCAGAAGACAGAAATCATGAGTCTCAAGGAAGGTCCTAAACCATCCCAAAGAAAAAGAAATGCAAGAAGGCAAAATTGTTGTCTGAGGATGCTTTACAAATAGCTGAGGAAAGGAGAAGCAAAAGGCAAGGGAGAAAAGGAAAGTTATACACAACTGAATGCAGAGTTCCAGAGAGCAGAAAGGAGAGATAAGAAGGTCTTCTTAAAAGAACAGTGCTAAAAAAAGAGGGAAACAATAGAATGGGAAAGACTAGTGATCTCTTAAAGAACATTAGAACTATCAAAGGAATATTTCATGCAAGGATATGAATAATAAAGGATGTAAATGGTAAGTACCCAACAGTAGCAGCAGAAATTAAGAAAAATACACAGAAGAACTATACAAAAAAGACCTTAATGAGCTGGATAACAATGATGGTGTGATCACTCACCTAGAGCTGGGCCTTGGGAAAAATTACGATGAACAAAGCCAGTGGAGGTGTAGAATTCCATCTGAGCTATTTAAAATTCTAAAAGATGGATGCTGTTACAGTGCTGCACTCAATATGTGAGAAAATTTGAAAAACTCAGCAGTGGCCATAGGACTGAAAAAGGTCAGTTTCCATACTAATCCAAAGAAGGGCAATGCCAAAGAATGTTCAAATTACTGTACTGATTTCACATACTAGTAAGGTTATGCTCAAAATCCTTCAGGCTAGGCTTCAGCAGTATATAAACTGAGAACTTCCAGATGTACAAGCTGGATTTTGAAGAGACAGAGAAAACAATTTGCCAACATTTGTTGGATCATGGAGAAAGCAAGGGAGTTCCAAGAAAATACTGACTTCTACTTCACTGACTGTGCTAAAACCTTGACTGTGTGGATCACAACAATCTGTGGGAAATATTTAAAGAGATGGGAATACCAGACTGACTGAATTGTTCTCCTGAGAAACCTGTATGCAAGTCAAGAACCAACAGTTAGAACCAAGCATGGAACAACTGACTGTTTCCAATTTGGGAAAGGAATACAAGACTGTATATTGTCACCCTGTTTATATAATTTATATGTGGAGGACATCATGTGAAATGCCATGCTGGATGAATCACAAGCTGGAATCAAGATTGCCAGGAAAAATATAAATAACCTCAGATATGTAGATGATAAACACTCTAATGGCAGAAAAGGGAAGAGGAACTAAAGAGCCTCTAGATGAGGGTAAAGAAGAGAGTGAGCAAAGGAGAGGCGATTTTTTTTTTTTTTAATTTGCTCATCTGTACGGTAAACTTTCTGTATGGTTGTAAATTACACCCAATCTAAATGTATATTTGAGACTGGAATTTGGCAGGCCTCAAAGTTCTCTGAGTTTTATACATATTAAATTTGCTGTGTATGATAGAAATATATTACATAAACTTTCTTTTTTATTAACTTCCCTTTTACATACTAGTGGGAAAAATTATCCTAGTAGATGTTTGAACAGCTTGATATCAGTTAACCTGAGAACCATCCTTCTAAGATATTAGCACCTGGCTAGTGTTTAAACATTGAAATAGCTTGATAAGTAACATCCTATTTAGGCTCTAGTATATATCCCGATTTTTCAAAAACTGGTAACAGAACAGAGATTTTAAAGGTCTATACTGCTTTTCAAATACAATCATTTTTTAAATGGTAGTTTATTTACATTGGTATTTCTATTCACCAGCAGTCTAATGAATCTGTAAACCACAATTAAAACACAACGCAATAACTGTACAGTGCTACTGAAAGTTTTAATTTCGTAAATTATAAGTATAGGGTGTTAACTTCTGCCCAGAATGTAATTAAAGAAAAATAAGTATAATAGAGCAAATTAAAAGGTTTAAGGCTTTTAAAGTAAGATTCAATCTATCATTTCTCCCTCATGGAGTGAAATTGTCATAAATGAAATTGTGTCTTTCTATTCTATTTAGAGTCATGTTTTCAAAGTACATATGGTGAGCAAAGTGTGTAAAGTTATAAACATATTTAAAGTGTAATGGTGTACAACAATCGCTATAATAGGAAGTAAAGCAATGCCATAAAAATGAAGAAAATATTCTTCAACACATTGAGAAAGTTATTTTCAAAGCTTGGCCCATTAGGTTGGAACCAGAAATTTCCAGATAATGCCCACATTTGCATGACAATAAATATTTTGCATTCCTTTGATGGCTTAGTACTTATTTTGGAATGGATGGTAGCACTGGCTCTGAGAGAAACAGGAAAAAAAAAAAAAAAGACCTGCTGAATTATGTGAAGTCAAATAGGTTAAATAGAAAGCAGAACTTTACAGAGGAGACACATAGTTAATCTTTGCTCTAATCAGAGATCTGCTGATCCAGGGACCCACTGGGATGCTGGAGCAGATTTATGCATCTGATACCAAGTAAAATTTTGGCCACATCTGCCCTCTTTGATGATCCATGTTCATTGTATCATGGCATGTCCAGACCAAGTCTGGGCACAGAAGCCTAACAAAGAACTTTGAGCACAAGTAGCTATCTTGCTCCTGTGAGCTGCAAAAATTCAAAATTTTAGTGTGCTTTTCTCTTGCTCCTCTATTTTAGAATGTTCATTACCATTTAATTAAGATGAAAATACCAAGGAGAATGAAAACATTGTTACTTTGCTTAAGTATTGGACTCAGACTGCTGTGGATGCACGTGTTTTCTCTGCTGCACAAAAGCATCAGTGCAATGGAGAGGGGTCAGCAAACTTCTTCTTGAAGGACAAGACAGTAAATAGTTCAGGCTTCTTGCACCGTACGGTCTCTGTCACAGCTTCTCACAGAATTCTGCCACTTTAGTGTGAAAGCAGAGCTAGACCGTAGAGAAACAAACGAGACTCCCTACATTCCAATGGAAGGCTGACTACAGGCCCTGAAACCTGCGCTGTATGTAACTGTCACATTTCACAAAGTAATCCGGTTTCTCTTCAACTACTTAAAATGACAAACATGATTCTTAGCTCCTTGGCCGTACCAAAACAGGTGGCAGGCTGGATGTATGCCCATCTGTGAGTAGAACAAAGGCAACCCACTCCAGTATTCTTGTCTGGAGAATCTCATGGACAGAGGAAACTGGCAGGCTACAGTCCATGGGGTAGCAAAGAGTTGGACATGACTGAAGCGACTTAGCATGCATGTATGCACACATAAAGAAAAGTAAGATAAGTACTTAACATAAACTTGTACTCCTTCATTTCATATTTAGTATTATCTGAATTTGTTTTGCTAATTAATTCCTGAAATATATCACAGTGGTGGTGGTGTAGTCGCTAAGTCCTGTCTGACTCTTGGGACCCCATGGACTGTAGCCCACCAGACTCCTCTGCCCATGGGCTTTTCCAGTCTAGAATGCTGGAGTGGGTTGCATTTCCTCTGCCAGGGGATCTTCCTGACCCTGGGATTGAACTCATGTCTGCCTGTGTCTCCTGCATTGCAACTGGATTCTTTACTCACTGATCTACCTAGGAAGACCACAATCTCAGTTTAAAAGAATCCAAATTTACCATCAAAGCAGTTAGTATGGAAATGCAGTTTAAAAATGTAAAACTCACCTGAAAACCTCAAATTCTAACTATTAGGTTAACCCATTATATTACATGAATGCCACCATTGTGTTTATATGTTTGAAATAGAATAAGATACTTGTCATGTAAGTTCAAGTTAGATTTAGAAAAGGCAGAGGAACCAGAGATCAAATTGCCAATATCCACTGGATCATTGAAAAAGCAAGAGAGTTCTAGAAAAACATCTATTTCTGCTTTATTGACTATGCCAAAGCCTTTGACTGTATGGATCACAATAAACTGTGGAAAATTCTTCAAGAGATGGGAATACCAGAACACATTACCTGCCACCTGAGAAATCTGTATGCAGGTCAAGGAGCAACAGTAAGAACTGGACATGAACAAAAGATTGGTTCCAAATCAGGAAAGGAGCACATCAAGGCTGTTTATTGTCACCCTGCTTATTTAACTTATATGCAGAGTACATCATGCAAAATGCCAGGCTGGATGAAGCACAAGCTGGAGTCAAGATTGATGGGAGAAATATCAATAACCTCAGATATGCAGATGACGCCACCCTTATGGCAGCAAGTGAAGAACTAAAGAGCCTCATGATGAAAGTCAAAGAGGACAGTGAAAAAGCTGGCTTAAAACTCAATATTTAGAAAACTAAGATCACGACATCCGTTTCCATCACTTCATGGCAAATAGATGGGGAAACAATGGAAACAGTGGCAGAATTTATTTTCTTGGGCTCCAAAATCACTGCAGGTGGTGACTATAGTCCTGAAATTAAAAGATGCTTGCTCCTTGGAAGAAAAGCTATGACCAATCTAGACAGCATAAAAGCAGAGACATTACTTTGCCAACAAAAGTCCATCTAGTCAAAGCTATGGTTTTTCTAGTAGTCATGTATGGATGTGAGAGTTGGACTATAAAAAAAGCTGAGACCCAAAGAACTAGTGCTTTTGAACTATGGTGTTAGAGAAGACTCTTGAGAGTCCCTTGGACAGCAAGGAGATCGAACCAGTCAATCCTCAAGGAGATCGAACCAGTCAATCCTAAAGGAAATCAGTCCTGAATATTCTTTGGAAGGACTGATGCTGAAGCTGGAACTCCAATATTTGACCACATGAAGTGAACTGACTCATTTGAAAAGACCCTGGTGCTGGGAAAGATTAAAGGCAGGAGGAGAAGGGGACAACAGAGGATGAGATGTTTGGATGTCATCACAGATTCAATGGACCTGAGTTTGAACAAGATCTGGGAGTCGGTGATTGACAGGGAAGCCTAGTGTGCTACAGTCTATGGGGTCGCAAAGAGTTGGACAAGACTGAGCGACTGAACTGAAGATACTTGTCATGTCCTTTGTCAGTGTAAAATGGGAATATTTGCTATGATTTCCCTTAATTAGAAGAAGTCTCGCTCCTTAGCCACCACTGAGATGGTATAATTTTACAGGGCTGACTACTTCATTATGTGGCAAATGATCTTACTGGTTAAGATTTTCCATTGACCCTTCTAGGCTCTTTTACATCGGAGATTGTCACTCTACCTTTACATTTAATATTCTTCCCATATTAGTTCTGCTTCCTGAGACACTATTGGAAGTATCAGAAATTATAGCCCTTGCTGGAAACAAAGGGAGGAGATGGTGTCAAGAAAATGAAACCAGGAAGCTGTTTCTGTGTATTTGATGTTTGTTGAATAAATCAAATTTAAGTTGTCAGGAACTGTGTTCTTGCTCTAAGTGTTTCTAGTAATAAAACCATTTCCAGCTAAACCATCATTAGGAGAGAGAGAGAGAGAAAGAGGGAGAGAGAGATATGAAGTAATTTACAAAGTCATCAGTAGTCTTTTGATGTTTTTATCTTACCTTGCAAACTAAAGCAAGTTGTGCCACTATCTATCAAGTCTTTGATAAATAAATGTCCCTTATTCCCAGTTCCTGGCATATACTACATTCACCAGGAATGTTCTTAAATGAACAATCTGCAATTTCGGATTCACTTTAAACTAGTTCAACATCTTCTTTTATGTGATTGCTTAAATATCCATCTATGATTTTGTATTTGGACTCTACTTTCCTGGGGACATTCCCTGTTCCCCAGAAATATTGTTTGTGTAACTCTTTGTATCATCATTAAAACTTGGGATTAGAAAGTGCTCAATAAATTTCTCTATAATTATTCGCCCAAATTCTGCTTACCTAGCATTCTGTTAAATGCATGTGAAGTAAGTGGTTTAGGCTGATAATTGTTTAAGGTGTTTTGGATTGAGTATAAACTATTAAAAAGGGACTACTATGTGCACATCAATTCCAACAATTAAGGTACTGAGCATGTTTTTAAGATGATGGAGTCTTGTAAAACTCTTCAGATCCTATAATTCAGTAAGTTCCCTACAAAACAGTCCATATATAGGTACTCATAAGTCAGTGAATAAATAAATATCTGTTTTATACACTGATTGGAGTTCACACTTGAAAACCTAAAATCCTCTTAAATTTACAGTTCTCACAACCACTTCATGAGATAAATAACATTAAAAACACTTGTATTGTACAGAAAAGAAACCAATTCACAGCTATACTAAGCCATTTTCCCAAGATCACAGTTGTTAAACAGTGATGCCAAGATCATAAGATTAATCCAAGTCTGATTCCAGGGTACTAACTCTAAACCAGCACAAAATCTCATATGGCAAGGTCATTTTAACTCTATGATATTAAGTTTCAAATGAGTTGATTATAATTTCATATATAAGCCTACATATTAAAAACAAAACCTAAAATTTAGGTTTTTCCAAAATTTCTTTGTCGAGCAAACAATACAAGATTAAGATATTATGAAATTATTAATTCAAGCAAAAACTGTTTATCAAGTATCTGTTATCTAGAGTAGTCCAAACACTTTAGACATATTTTCAAACAAAGTACACAAAATACCCTGTTATTAAGTAACTGATAGTCTTCTGGGTCATTTCAATTTTCTTTAATTGTCTGCCCTATATTGGGTACTTTTCAAGAATCTAGAGTAAACATAACCAATACACAAGTATAGGGCTTCCCTGGCAGATTAGGCTGTAAAGAATCAGCCTGCAATATGGGAGACCCAGGTTCAATCCCTGGGTCAGGAAGATACCTGGGAGAAGGGAATGGTTACCCACTCCAATATTCTTGCCTGGAGAATCCCACGGAAAGAGAAGACTGGCAGGCTACAGTTCGTGGGGTTGCAAAGAGTCTGACACAACTCAGAGACTAACACTTTCACTTTCTTTCATATTTGGCAATTTTCAAGAATTTTAGAGCAAACATAAACAATCTATAAGTATAATGCCACAGCATTAAAATGTTATGACATCCAATGTTGAGGCAAATGGGACTATATATCCCTGTTTTAGTCACCACAGGAATGTTCACAAGTATGCTTTCCTTCCATCTTGTTGTTTAACAGATGTCCAGTAGTCATGTATGGATGTGAGAGTTGGACTGTGAAGAAGGCTGAGCGCTGAAGAATTGATGCTTTTGAACTGTGGTGTTGGAGAAGACTCTTGAGAGTCCCTTGGACTGCAAGGAGATCCAACCGGTCCATTCTGAAGGAGATCAACCCTGGGATTTCTTTGGAAGGAATGAGGCTAAAGCTGAAACTCCAGTACTTTGGCCACCTCATGCAAAGAGCTGACTCATTGGAGAAGACTCCGATGCTGGGAGGGATTGGGGGCAGGAGAAGAAGGGGACGACAGAGGATGAGATGGCTGGATGGCATCATTGACTCGATGGACGCGAGTCTGAGTGAACTCAGGGAGTTGGTGATGGACAGGGAGGCCTGGCATGCTGTGATTCATGGGGTCGCAAAGAGTGGGACACAACTGAGTGACTGAACTGAACCATTACATTTTATCACCAGCTAAGGGGGAAGTTGCTACTGCTACTGCTGCTAAGTCGCTTCAGTCGTGTCCAACTCTGTGTGACCCCAGAAATGGCAGCCCATCAGGCTCCCCCATCCCTGGGATTCTCCAGGCAAGAACACTGGAGTGGGTTGCCATTTCCTTCTCCAATGCATCAAAGTGAAAAGTGAAAGTAAAGTCGCTCAGTCGTGTCTGACTCCTAGCGACCCCATGGACTGCAGCCTTCCAAGCTCCTCCGTCCATTGGATTTGCCAGGCAAGAGTACTGGAGTGGGTTGCCATTGCCTTCTCTGGGGGAGAAGGGGGAAGTTAGGCAGTACCTTTTTAAGGAGAGCCAGTCTTCTTGCTGTGTTCACTTGGCTTAGCTTTCAAGAAAACTAAGAAGAAAGTTAAGAAAGTAAGATGCATCCCTGGGAAAGAAGAGTGAAATCTTTATTATTTATATTGCTAGCCCTTACTGGAAGTTTTGAGATTAATATTTATTTCACTTCTAAAGTTATTATTTACCCCAGCACATACCAAGTTCATTATAATGCAAAAAGGAAGAATATTTTCTCTTTTCTTACTGTTTAATATCTTTAAAGACTTCCTAAATTAAAGTAGTATTATCAATAATAAAAAAAAACTAATGTTTAGAGAAGTTATTTGTTTTCTTTTAAGGGTAAATGCATTCTTTTTTAATAACAAAATTCCTAATGGCTTTTATAAAATAGAAGATTATCAATGCAAAAAAATTCCACTAATTTGAATTTCAATAAAAACTTTTAAACAACCTAACTTGTTTTTATGACAGTTTGGGGGAAAGTAAAAGAGAGTATGATTTTACATTTCCTCCCTTTTCCATCAAAAAACAGACATTGAGAATTGTGGCAGATCATTTCATTTATCTTTATCGAGTAAGGCTATTAGGACTTTATGACTGCTTAGCAATATCAATATATACACACAATCACACATATATCTATGAATTGGGTCTGTGTATATACATATAAATTTTATTCACATTTTAATAAAGTATAAAAATTAAGTCTCTTCTCAGTTCTAGACTTTCTGAATAGTTAACAATCAAGGAAGCTCTGGAGGATTCTTAGCTTGGTACTTAGAATTGCTAGCAGAGTACTTTTGACTCAGGTACTCAAGCAGATATGGAATAAATCAAAGAGAAGCAGAGAAATGTTTCAACATCATTCTGAAACCTCAAATAGCACTGGCACATCAGAAGGAATCTTGACTCTGTGCAACTCTGAGATGGTGTTTAGTTTCAACCTTTCTATTTTCCTTTAGACTCTACAGGTTTTTATGGGGCATAGGATTTAGGAAGCATATCAGGGCATGTGAAATGCTATAAATGCTTTTTTTTTTTTTTTTAACAACTATTACACTAGTGATTAAGACTGGTATCATAAGAGAAGAACTGAGACTCTTTTTTCTGCCAACTATAGAATTATCCTTATTCTTATACTAAGAAATCATATAAAAGTAGTCATTAAACATAGGCTATAGTAGTAAAATAGATATATCTATTAATAAGAATAAAGTAAATATCTTTGTCTCTAAATTCAAATTGTCCATTGTGTAGTCCATAAGTATTATAGAATAAGAACTTGTTCTGTTTTCTAGATGCATATCAAACACAGGAGGAAAAATAGAACTGATAACGCCTCATTTTTAAGGACAATTGCAAATATGAGGTGTAACATACTTCCAAAGCAACAAGAAAAAAAGAGAAGTTCTCTGCAGAAAATTGACAAACAGGGAAAAATAATATGTACAAAGACATAAGTTCTCTAATGTTGCTATTAAAAACAGCATATAAATAATAATCAATAGATATTGATTGCTTTCCTATATAGATGACAATACTCATATCAAACAAAAATAACAACACAAATAATAAAGCTGCATGTAAGAATGATAAAAGTATTCAGAATGTATTTAGGACTGAGAAGGACTTTGCATAGCAGCAAAGAGCAAAATGGTATAGTATTGTACCTGGCTGCTTTTCCTATCATATTTAAATGTATTATTTAACTACATTTTAAATGTATTAAATTAATAGCTGGCTATCAAACGGTTTCAAAAAACAAAACACTTTATAATTGAGCATAGTATTCTACCAGCATTTCCACATTTTTGAATCTCCTTGATTTAATGTTTCTGGAGTTTCGGTAATGTTAAGTGGCCTTTCTTGGTAAACACATCACCACAAAAATGTGATATATGTGTTCCGTATCATTTCCTGCATTATGTATGTGGGTTGTGGTTGTTGCTTGAGTTCCCATGACTATTAAGTGAGGAAGTTGGGTATAATTCCTGGCAGCATAGTAGTTTATCCATTGTATTATAGAGTGGATCATATTTCAAAACATTTTTCTGAGATCATTACAAAAATAAAAAACAAATGGCAGGGATATCAGCTCTATTACCAATTGCTTAGTAAATGTTAAAAAAAGTTGCTAAAAATAGTCACAGGAAGCAATAATTTCAATGACAAATTGTTGGGCTGTTTACTTAGTGTGCTAAGCAATATATTTTTGATCAAAGATAAACAGTTTAAAAGTTACATTGGCGCTGCTGTTGGAGAGGGGAAGGGTAGAGAGGAAATTGCTATTCCCCGAAGGCTGATGTACCTTGTAAAACAATCTGTCTTCAAACCAAAATGAAAGCGCGCCAAAAAAAGCTCTGAATTGCATGACGAGACCCTAGAGATGCCGTTCATTACACAATTTGCTATAGCAGTTTGCAGATGTCTCATTTTGTGGGTCAGATTAGGCACTTTATTTTTGTGTTTGTTTTTTTTAAATTATATTGCACAGCCTTGGTTCTCAGTTCTTTCCTGATTTCTATCGCCATTTCTACACAGGGCGCAATATCCATTTTGAGCAAACGGAGACACGGCATCCTTGTGTCAAACACTGTGACTGATGAAAGAGCTTCTACAGTCTGGCTCTGAAGCAAGTACAGTACTTACTAGAAAATGGCCCTTTTATATAGTGCATCCAACTATAATATTGGAAGGCTGGACTTGTAACCACTTTAGAGAGAAAGTACCCAAGAGTACACGGTGAGCTGATCAGCGGAATGCCAACTCCAAGCTGCAATGAGGCAGTAATTTCAAATGACCCATTTTGGCACATTTGACTTTAAGGATATAATCCTATAGCATTTACAGAATCTTTGCTAAAGCCAATAAAACTTACCTTATAAGCTAAGGAGAACTGCTCACAAAATACTTTCTTCAGAGATGTGTTCAAAAGTTGAGTTTTTGGTTTTAACTGAGGTCTTATTCAGGCAATGACAACTCTCACAAGGGAAATATTCTTCTTTTTTTTTCTTAATTTGGGAAAAAAGATATCATTATGCCTTGGGAAGTATTATATTTTCATAATCATCTGCAATGCTCATTAGTCTTATTATATCTGAAGCACTTGTATTTGTTGAAGTAGAAGTAGCTGAGATAAAAGAAATTTGAAAGTGAAATCATTACACATTTGAGTTAGTGCCTTTTCAAACTGGAAGCTTGCTCTATTACTCTTAATGAGCTGATGCCCCAAACACTCAAAACAGATTCTTATTCTTAACCTCTTTTGAACCTCTGATTTAAAACTATGATGTGCTTTCATAAGAAAAAAAAAAATTGTTGATGCTGATTTATAAACTTTCTTTAATTTGGGGGAACAAGAGCCCATCTTTCAAACTACTTGCTAGTGATATTTAACCAGGTCTGAAATGCAATAAATATATTGGTTAGGATTGTAAGGAAAATCTATTTTTATTAAGTATTTTAAAACTTTTAGGATTAAGTATACATAATCTAACCCATGGGGCTTCCCCAGTGGCTCAGCAGTAAAACAATCTACTTGCAATGCAGGAGACATAGGAGACTCAGGTTCGATTCCTGGTTGGAGAAGATCCTCTGGAATAGGAAACGGCAACCCACTGTCCCGTATGCTTAACAGGAAAATTCCATAAACAGAGGATCCTAGCAAGAGTTGGACATTACTGAACACGCCCACAGTCTAATCCATAAGCCCTTGTTAGGCATAGGTGCTTAAAATTTAAGAAAATACTTAAATGGCCAAATTAGTTACTCTGATTAAAAAAACATATGGAACTAAATACACTACATACATATGGGTACAAGTGAAACTGGGGAAAGCTGGATAAGATTGGTGGGTTGTAATAATATTAATATCTTGGTTTTATACAATATCATACTGATGTTTACCATTGATAGGAAGTAGCTAAGTGTTCTACAGAATTTCCAAATTATTTCTTTCAAGTATATATGAATCTACAATTATCTCAATAAAAATTACAACTAAAAAAGTTACATCATTATTTTATCTATCCATAGTCTCTACTTTTATATAAGGAATAGGCATTTTAATTTAACAATAAATGTTCTTGATATTTTAATAGACACTATATAGTAAAAATTACATATCCTAAATTTAGCATATTAGAAGGTGCAGATGACGAAACTTTCTAAGATAATAAAACGCAGTGTTAGTTTAGAGGGAGAGAAGGAGAGTTTCAATATTTGAAAAGAGAAAATTTGTCATTCCCAGATACTTTTTTACTGTATCTAGTAAAATCACTGTTATAAATCACTAAAAGCTACATATTGGTGTTGATCTCATTTTAAGCTAATGCAATCCAGCTTTACACTCTACTTTGTAAATCAAAAGAAACATGGGACAGGGCAAGGCTTGTACTGAAGTTCTAAAGTTGGAGGAAGGCATCACTCTTAATCAAGAAGCACTAAAGTGATATATAGTGCTGTAGAAAAAAGTACTAGATCAGAAGAAATGAAAACATATATGTTTAATAGTTTCCTTTTGGTGACCTTAACTTTGCTAAATTTGTCTTTGATAAATTGCGACAGAGACTGTCAGCTAAAATGGTCAACATATTCACTATTTAAACAATAACATTTTTGCAGTAATAATCTTGAATGTGTTTAACACGTACTACTTTTGTGAAATATTAAGCTCTATTCAGGACCCCAGAGACTATAATGACTCAAACTGGTTTCTGGTGTGAACAATGGGCATAGTTCCAGTAGCATAAAATTACAGTTAACATCAATTCATGAACTATGCTCAAGTAAATAAACTATGTATCTCTGGTTCATCTATATAGAACCTATAATATTTCCAGGTGCTTTGTATCATATTTCATTACTTTATTACCAGCAAAATAAAGACAACGGTGATTCCACTCATGGTAAAGACTAATTTCCTCTTAACACGACAGTGACTATTGTATCTACAGTAAACCCACAGGTTAGTATTTTAGTACAGTGTCAGTGGAATAAACCAAGGAATTGCCTTTGTGGGTAGAAATTCACCTTGAATTGTTACAGTTGGAAACAACAATCACTTTGTTCTTGTCATTTCCCATTGAGTTTACCTATATTTAAGCTCCTTGAGAGGTTTCAAAGAATCAGACCACCAAGCCAGGGTGTATTTCCCTGGAAAACTACTAAGAAATAGACCTTGTAAATCAAGGAAACTTTACTAATTCTTTGTCATTTGTCAACACTAAGTTTGTGCTATGCCAAGCTGCAGGGGGAAGAAAAAAATCAAATATCCAAATATTATCCAATACCCAATGTCCTGATGTTTTAGAGGTTTACAGCCTTGAAACTGCCAGTGTATTCATTCATAAGCCTTATAAAATGCACATGTTATTTTTTTGTTTTCTTTCTATTCCCTTTTAAAATTTCCAAAAATATTCACTAAAATCACTGTCAAAGTCAGGTGAGAGACAGGAAAATAGAGAACTAATTTTTCTTACAAAATATACTTAGCATCCTACTGATCAGTTATTCAGGTGATTACTTTTATTTTTATTTAAAATTGTGATTACTCTTATTTAAAATTATGTATATATCAGATTTGACTTTATATTCTGGCACACATGATAATATGGACAACATGCTATCAAAGTAACTAGATTTATTTAAACAAGATCTGCAATGCTCTAAAAAGTTTCAATTCTAATGTGAATTTTTTCACCATCTCTGTAAATTTCAATGAAAGAGATAAAATTTTACGGAAATGATGGTGAAAAAGATTGTATGAAATATATATGTATATATTTATGAATTATGTATGTTTCTTCTAATACACAAATATCACCAATCACCAGGAGATTCAAACGTGGGCAGTGATAGAGGTCCAAATATGTTTCTTTTCTTTTAATTTTAATTTTAATTTATTTTCTTTTATTTTTTAATTTTAAAATCTTTAATTCTTACATGTGTTCCCAAACATGAACCCCCCTCCCACCTCCCTCCCCATAACATCTCTGTGGGTCTTTTGCTTCTACTGTCATATAAAAAACCATCATAATGCATTTATTTTTATACACTGTCGCTTAAAGGTTTTATTTGGCAATGTAGGACATTAGAATATGTTTTTAGTGAGCAGTTTGCTTAATTTCTGGAGAAGGCAATGGCACCCCACTCCAGTACTCTTGCCTGGAAAATCCTATGGACAGAGGAGCCTGGTAGGCTGCAGTCCATGAGGTCGCTAAGAGTCAGATACGATTGAGCGACTTCCCTCTCACTTTTCACTTTCATGCACTGGAGAAGGAAATGGCAACCCACTCCAGTGTTCTTGCCTGGAGAATCCCAGGGGTAGGGGAGCCTGGTGGGCTGCCGTCTATGGGGTCACACATAGTCGCACACAACTGAAGTGACTTAGCAGCAGCAGTAGCAGTTGCTTAATTTCATTGGAGATGTTTAGATATATGAAGTGTGGGTCTCCCATGTATTCTTGCCCTACGATTAGGTGAGACTATACAGATGTATTTTTTATGAAGACATGTGCTCACTTCCTTCCCTCACAGCTATGAGGTTGCTAAAGCTGAGTTCACCCCTGTTTTCCTCCCCACTATTTGCATGGCTTTCCTTTATGATGGACTCTAAGTTTCTATGATACGTTTATACCTTTTGGAAGGACTGATGTTGAAGCTGAAACTCCAACACTTTGGCCACCTGATGCGAAGAGCTGACTCATTTGAAAAGACCCTGATGCTGGGAAAGATTGGGGGCAGGAGGAGAAGGGGACAACAGAGGATGAGATGGTTGGATAGCATCACCGACTCAGTGGACTTGGGTTTGGGTAGACTTGCAGTTGGTGATGGACAGGGAGGCCTGGCATGCTGCGGTTCATGGGGTTGCAAAGAGTCGGACACGACTGAGCAAATAAACTGAACTGAACTATACCTCCTAACTAAGTTGTTCGAAGATAAAAAGCACTTTTCACTTATCTTTAGAATTCTTAGGTCCAGTAGCAGTAGCACAGTTAGTAGTTGCTCAAGAAAATGTTCAGTTTTACGTTGCATCTGTCATTGAAGAACATCTATCAGATGTTAGTACATATAGTGCGTGTGTGCGCGCATGTGCATGCTCATTCATGTCTGAGTCTTTGCAACCTCATGGACTGTAGCCCACAGGCTCCTCTGTCCATAGAATTCTCCAGGCAGGAATATTGGAGTTGGGAGCCATGGTAACTTCCCGACCTAGATATTGAACTCAGGTCTTACATCTGCTGCATTGGCTGGTAGATTCCTTACCACTGCTCCACTTGGGAAGCACATGTTAGGACAGAGTAAATAAACTTGATTTTCTTGTGAACTTCTGGCATCCTCATGAAATTCAATTTTCTTCATTTACTAATACATGCAAATTTCCCATGTAATTAATGCATTGATTTTTCTTCCTTGCTGAGGCATTGATTCTTTTTCCAGTAGTGATGCATGTAAAGACATTTAACAAAACCTATTTTTTAACAAAACCAATGTTTACGTTTGAAATGTGTCCTCCAAGAATATACTGCAGTCCTAACCCCCAGTACCAGTGAATATGACCTTATTTTGAAATAAGGCCTTGGCAGAGAATAAACATAAGATGAGGTCATCACAGCAGACCCTCATCCTATATGACTGTGTCCTTATGAAATGGAGAAACCTGGACCCAGACACGAGGAGAGTGCTGTGTGAATATGAAGGCAGATACCCGGGAGATGCTTCTCTAAGCTGAGGAATGTCAAAGGTTGCCTGACAACTACCAGAAGTAGGAGACAGGCATGGAACAAACTGCCCCTCATGGCTGTCAGAAGGAACCAAAGACGCTTTGACCTCAGATTACTAGCCTCCAGAACTCTGAGACAGTACATTTCAGCCACCCAGTTAGTGGTACTTTGTTAAGGCAGGCCTAGGAAATGAATTCTCAGAACTGCTTATTACTTGGGGAAAATATAAATGATTAGAGTGACTAAAGTGTGAATAGTTGTATTTTGAGAGAATTTCTAGAATTAGCCATTGGGAAATTGCAAAGAGAAAAGTCCAATTTGGAATGAATGCCTATGCAAAACCTGACGTCCTAGTGAGAATGAGGACAGGTGGGTTTTTATGAGTGGCTTTAGCATAGATTGGAATAGCATGAAATAAAGGCAGGGGAAAGGGAAATAGAAGATCCTAAACTTCCTAATTGTGTCTTTTTATTCTCTCCTCATGGTCCACCATTTGCTTTTTCCTAACGTGATACCTGCCAGGGAGATCATATGGGTAAAGCATCTCTGCTTCTAAATTAGCCCAGAAGTTAAAAAAAAAAAAAAAATTTCCTGGTTTGCTTTCCTGTGAAGATTTAAGATAAAATGTAAAGAGCAAGCATGCTGATGATAGAAAGGTTAGACTCAGATTTTATATTTTTTAAAAAAGGAATTTTTAAAACACATATTGTGTGTGAAGAGATGTAGCAGGGTACTAATAGTGTAGGCCTTTTAAAAATCAATAATTGGTGTTAGTAATAAGAGCTGTGCTGACAGCCAGCTGTGACACTGCCCTCATTCCCGCAGTGCGGAATGGGAAAGGAACCAGCAATGATTACCAACTCTAAGTATCGCTCGCAGTCAAAGCTTCATTTAAAAAATTAGTAAAATACCCTTTTTTACCTTAAAATATGTGTCCCAGTATTGAAAGAGGAGCTATATAAAGAGTTCAGAATAGAACGGCTGCAAACTGTTCAAATCAAGAGTATTTCCCAGTTGGGCTACCGGCCTACATTGTAGAACTTAGACTTTAGTCAAAACCTCTTCTTCTCCCAATTAAAGAAAAAAGGTTGAGGTGCCCACAGGCCTTGCAGCATGTTTGGTATGACTTCTAACCCCCCTTCCACTTTCTGTATATGCCTCTTCTTTATACCACCTCCTGATCTCAGGGCAAAAATCTAGTCGCTAATACAAATTAGGCTGTTAGCCTCTCTTTCACAATTTTTAGAAGCCAATGCTGAAATTCACTGTCGGTCCTTGCTTGGCTCCTATCCATGCTGCCTGTGAACATTTGGTCATTTTTATTCAAATCAAAGGGAGACGTTTTTGTTATTGAATATGTTATTCAAAAACGAGCAGCAACAGATTCCATTTCTTACCGTGGTATTCGTGCAGGCCTGGCATTCTACACATATTATCTTAATGAGGAAATATATCTAACCACTGCATAAGGAAACTTTAGATTTTCAGCTTTGACTTTTAGCTACAGCTCCCTTGCATGTGACCTTACAAAATCCCTTAAATCTCCAAGAGCCCATTTCTCATTTTCCTCTGTGCTTCCCTGGAGTTGATCCAGTGGTTTTTAAGGGAGCTCTGAGCTTGGACAAGCTCTGAAGGGCACAGGGCAAGGCAAGAAATGGGCCCAGTGCTCCCTGCTTACCGTCCTGGAAAATAGGTATGATACTGTCAGGCTCACCTGGGTCCCATTGCAATTAATGTTTGGAAAATGTTTTGAAATCCCAGAGTTAAAAAGGCAATGTCAATGCCAATTATTTAAGTATCTTATTTCTAAAATACTATTCAGATTATTTTAAGCCTTTTTTTTTTTTCCTCCGTACATGTGATACAAAGGCAATGAAACTACCTGGAAGCAGAAAATGATGGGGTGGTTTTATGGTCTTTTAAAAATGGCCTCAGCAGAATATCTCTGTGACCAGGAGCATGTAGCTAAATGCAGAATGGGTCTTCAAGTCATCCCATCACGTAAATACCAAGGAAATGAGTCTAAGTGCAGGGTGCATTGCTGTGTTGATTCTGACTATAGTTTTAGCAGTTTTCAGAAGGTGATGATGCTTTGCTTGGCTTTGTGTTTCTGACAGATTTGAGGAGGGAAGCCACACGAACAGTGGAGAATGAAAGATGGGATAAAAAACTCATGTTAGATTTTGTGGTGCAAAAAGAGTATTAAAGCCAAAGAACTTACAGAAGATTCTATAAAATACAAATATTTTGAACTTTGAAAATTTTACACTCTACATATCCAACATATTTTTGCTGTATGGATATTTCTCAGTCCAACACTGAGATTAAGGATAGAATCCAAAATGTTTCTTAAACAATGTTTAAAAACTGGCATTATTAAAAATCTTTGAGTTCATATACAAGATAGCAGTTTTAAAGTAGGGAAACCAAGTTGAGAACAAATGTTTCTGAAGATGCCTGCATTAATTTGAAACAACAGCTTTTTAAAACTACAAAGGCTTGCTACTTGGTACAAATTATAACATCCAATCTATCATATGAAACAAGAAGTGGATACTCAATCCTGGGTACATGGTAAAAAAAAAAAAGTGTCTTTGGAAATATGTCTTTTAATACTTTACTAAGAAAAGTTCAAGTGAAACTGTGTGTCTTTCATGTGTTCTTGCAATTTATGTTTTTTGTGTTTTGTGGTTTTTGGTTTTTTTTTTTTTTTTGCCTTTTTGGCAGTTTATTTAATATTTGAAAATACTTTTGGTATCAATTAGCAAATTAGCAGTTTATCTGGGTGGAAAAGCCCCATCTGAGTTACTGAGTTACAAAGTGAATTGTTCTGCAGCTGCAAAATCAAGTGCCTCAGCTGAGTTAATGCTTTTCATGTCTTTCGCATGTGTCAGCATTAGTGGAGGCAAGCTTCTATGAAGCTTTGCATGTGAAGATGATGCTGAGCACACCAGATTCAATTCTGTTAAATGGTTTTTGCTTTTTTTCCCCTCCTATCTCCGCTCGCTCTCTCTCTCTCTCTTTTTTTTTTTGGAATAAGGCACAAAAGGAGACTTCAAATCAGGCTGAACTTCAAGCAAAAGTTAATGCTATTCTCTTTTGGGTTCAACCACCCACTTTGCTTAAGGTCACTAGTTGAGGCTAATGCAGCTCAGAGGGGCTGCAGTAAACTTGGCATCTCCTTGATTAGGCTCCCTGCTGATCTAATACACATACTAGCTCACTTGCCAAGTCAAATAACACATTTAGTGAATTGGAAATAAGATTTAAGTGGGCCAGCACAATGCGGCTTGCCCTCTCATCTTTTTACCGAATCCTTCTCTTTGTAGGCAAGGCTGTGAAAACTGCTCTTGTTAGAGGGCTTAATCTTCATTTTTTTCCTGTAGATTATTTGGAAACAGGTCAATTGAATGTTGGAGCTGCTAACTCCTCCCACTACAAAAAGAACCTGCTTGTGGCATACTGATTGCATCATTTAAATGAAAGGCTCTTATCATTAAAGAGCAAATACTATCGTATAAGGGTCTGTTAGAATTAATAAAAAGAAATCCTGATATTAAATGCATGCCTTTTAACAATGTGTTTATTTCTTTGTCTTACAGACTCTTTTCTAAAGCTTGCTTTGCATTAATTGCTGATGAGTAATAGAGGGGGACGATCTCACATCAGTAGATATTCATCTCCCCTGGCTGTTCTGCTGCAGTTAATTCTTAAATACAGTAGGTTCTAATAGGGTGACATTTCTATAGTGCCTTTCATAAGAGCAGTCTAAAGCATGTCACATAATGTTTGACTTTGAACTATTCAGGTTCTTAGTGACACAAATCTCAGGGTAAATTTATGCCTTCCTGGTTTGTTTCTTAAAAAAAAAATGAGTCATTGTATTTGTTATAGTTTGAAATTTATCATAGATTCACCATAGATTATCAAGCTATCCATGCTATAATAATCGGTAACTGTCCTTATCTCTGTGTTAGATGTGCTGGGTTACGATGTGTGTGGACTTTTTATGATCTACTTATCTCTTCTGGTCATATAGATTTATGTGTCTCTCTTTTCTGACTAAATCTGAAATCAGAGCTTGCATTCTGAAGAAATAAAAGATGTCTATTTAAAATCTAACTACTATTCTCTGACATCTGAGAGTTAGAGAAAAATGACCATAATGCCCTCCAAAACAGACATGCAAGTTGCTTCTTTGCAAAGTGAAACTTCAAATGTGTGAAATTTAAGATGTACTATGAGATGAAATTAAGTATCCCCAGAATGATAAACAGACGATCGATTTCAAGGAACACTTTTACAATCAAACATCTAAATATTTACAATTGTTTCTGAGTGGAAAGGATTTATTAACCCAAAGCAGCTAGTTTTTCTATGAGATGTGAAATAGATGACATAGTTTATACTGTTAGATCATCACAATTCGCTTCTAAAATACCAAATCTCTCTACTGCATAACTTCACAATTTGTAAAACAGTATTAGTAGTAATAAAGGACTAATCAATTTAGCATTCTAATCTGGACTTTTATTTTTCTATTCACTGCTTCATGGAGCTTTGTTTTAGGGAATTGTATAAATATGAGGTCATTGCTCTGTCACCTCATCCACTATATTTTGCTTTTCTTTTGTTTTAGACACCAATAATGTTAAACTCATCTTTAACAGAAAAAGCAGGAAAAACAGGAGGATTACCAACTTTAAAGCTGTTGATTAAATTGGAAATAATTATGAAAAATGAGATCTTAGTAGCCTGGGTTTTGGTGTGTTTTTTTTTCATATATTTGTAAGCACTGTATTGTTTTTTTAATAACAGCTGCAGATAGATGGCACCTCACCTCTAGGTAAGATCTGACTGCAGTGAAGGCGTTTTCACCTCAGTACATTTGTCAGTAGAGAAAATAAAATTGGCTTATGGATGCTCCACTGGTTAGAAGATATATTTCTCTTAGATGATTTTCCTTTTTTTTTTTGGTAACAACTTACAACTTTGGGATGCCATGATGTCAAGGACAAATGCGAATAGTTGGTAGGTTTTAAGTATCTTTCACTGCTCTTTGTATTTCAAAAAAACACATCTTCTGTTGATGTTCACATGTTCAAAAGGTAGGTAATAATTTAAATTTGTACATTAAGAGTGGCTGGGAGGGAGATTTATGAATGGAAAGTTTAAAATAAGAGCCCGAAAATACTATGCTTTGGATAGAATAGACCGTATTCTAGCTATTTCTTTCTCACGAACAAATGCATGCCAAACTAACACCTGTTTAATTCTTAGTATCTAACAAAACAATTTTTACTAATGATATTTGACATTTTTTCTTTCAGTTTATGTTATTTAAGATAATTATCTTAAATATATAATATCCCAGTAAACTATTAGGATAAAATTTTTTTTTTACAATTTTATTTACATTTGCTGCCATTTCTGATAAGCAACTAATGGCAAACTTGTCTCCCTTTTTAAATTTATAAACAGTACAATATTTAACCTTAATTTAATTCTCACAGTCTTTTGCTTTTCCTATTCCCAAAGAATTAGCTATAGGTTGGAAAGGAGTATTTCAGTTTGGTATGTGTGCATAATTTTTCTTTCTCCCCAGGGGCAGAGTGGGAAGTCATATTTCTTAATTTACATTGTGTGTTACGGTGCACACAGGAATGACTTCAGGAGACTGTATATGACCTACATCTCTCTAAAAGGAGCAAGGCCCAGGAAGGGTCAATTCTTTCTTAAATGACTATGAGTGACTAGTAGCCAAAGAGTCAGGACCTAGAATTACAATCTTTCAATAGCAAGTTCACAGGAGAATTTTGGAATTACCTGCTACTATCCCCCTCCTTAACAAGTTATTATAGAAGTCTAACTAGAAGTGTTAGTCGCTCAGTCGTGTCTGACTCTTGTGACCCCGTGGGCTGTAGCCCACCAGGCTCCTCTGTCCATGGAATTCTCCAGGCAAGACTACTGGAGTGGGTTGCCATTTACTACTCCAGGGGATTTTCCCAACCCAGGGATCAAAGCCGGATCTCCTGCATTGCAGGCAGGTGTTTTACATAGTGAATATACACATAGTAGGAAATCGCTAAAGAGAGTACTTCACCGCTAAAGTCTATACAGGTAACCAATAAAAAGTATATACCGCCACTACCATTAACACTGTTATTAATGATATCAAAAGATGTTATTAAAAATAAGTATCAAATAGCAAGTTTAATAATTCCTCATTCTAGATATAATATAATTCATTTAATTTGCATTAAAATAAAAAGTGATAAATGGTGAGATTCTTATGCCTAGAATAACTCCTAAATTACAACTAGAAATTGCAAGCAATATGTTTACACTGAAACTGCGTTTTCCCAGCTTTATAACTAATTATGAAAGTTTTCATAAAAGAGTTTTCCAAAATACTTAAGTGAATCTTTCTCTTCACCATTAAATTGGGAGTACAGCACATTTTATAGTTGATAAATATAGAATTCCTTTTCCAATTCCTTTATTCCTTTTTGCTATTCCATAATAGCAAAATGGGCATTTTGGTATAAGGAAATTTTTATTTCATTATAAATATTGTCTTTAATTATTCCTGAAATACAGGAATAATAAACATAATATAGAGAGTCTAGTGATCAAAAACCACATGCAAGATGTAGCTGTAGCATTTAAAAATTAAAGCTTGGATAAAATCATATTGTTCTAAACCTTCATATTTCATTTTACAAACATCTGTTAAACATCTGTTATGATCTCGATATTGTCTCCCCATAGTTTTTCCCACATTAAGGTATTTAGGAAAAGAAGTCCAGAGCCAAAGATACTTGACTGCAATGACCATGTCTTATTAACTTTTTTTTAATCTAGACTTTATCTATGGTAAGTGTCTAGTCTCTAGTAGGTATTCAAAAAATATTTGTTCATTGGATAGACTAGAAATTCCCATATTGGGTAGCTTGTTTTAAAGCTATTCTCAATTATTCATCTGGAAGAAAAGGCACAAAAATATTTAAGTAGAAACCTATGAATGAAAAAAGAGGGGGCCCAAATAATTAGGCTAAATTTTTAAAGTAACTTTTTTAGGTTTTATATATATATATTTATTTATATATATATGTGTGTGTGTATATATATATATACACACACACATACATTCACAACTTTCTTTCACTAATAACTATAAAATACATTGATCTTCTTTTTAAACCAAATTACTGCATTTCTTACTCATGGAGAACTCTGTTCAAAGAGTTTTTCTCTGTAAAAAGGAACTCATTACTTCTCAAAACCCAGAGCTATGGTATACTTATCATTTGTGACAAATATCAAATAAAAATCATAACCCACACTGGAATAATAATCCATACAGCAATGGATGATATTATCCATGTAGCAAATTTTGTCTAATTTCACAATAATACTTCTCAGGAGAACTTGGGGTATTCATTTATCAATTTTTCTATGAAAAGGAATAACAAGAATGTTACAGGCTTTAACACTAAATATCAGAAAGCTAACTGAGCCTGCTTTTTTCTGTATTCAATTCCACTTCTGAAATGAACTTTGACACTTAAAATGTACTAACTATTCAAAAATCAGTTGGAAATACACATATTCCATCACTTCCAGTGTCCAGTTGTACTATCATCTGTCTTATGGAAAATCATGCCAAAAATCTACACTGTGCTGATAGCTCTACTTTAATACAAACTACACACCACATTCATTTTTTGTCAAACAGCACAACTGGCTAGAACCTGGTAATATTTAAAATGAATATGTCTTAGATAGCAATAGAATTATAATTCTCTCTGTGAAAAAGAATGACCTTCTTTAGTTACTAATGGAAATGCTTTATGTCATAACACTTTACCTACTATAAATGCACTTCTTTCTTCTCTCCATATCTGTTCCTACATAAGTAGTACACGTGCTATCAACAGTGTGAACTCTTCTCAATTTACAACCCTGTAAAAATGTCCCTGCATTTCTTATTATCTGAGCTGATGGACTAATTAGAAACAGTCAAGGTTATACCTAGGTGTGCTGATAAAAAATGCTTCTAATTGGCCCTGAGACTGAAGATAATTCAATTACAAATCTTTTCCATTTGATTCATTCCTTTCTTTCTTAGAAAGGATTATGTTGATAGGATTCAGGTAATGGAACTTGGTGGGTTTGGAGAAGCATTAAAACAAATTTTTCCAGCTTTCAACTAATGTGATTAAATTTTATGAAGTTTGTGTTTCTTCTTAAAATCTTATGGAGGTCAAGTGCTCATGTGATTCCCTCAGAGCAGGATTGAGAAGTTGGGTGAGTTGAAGAGGCGTTACTAATCTCTTAAAATGTGCTCATTAAAGTCCTAAAAAGATTCAAAATACTCATTTCCCCATATCACAATACCTAATAAATGAAAATACACAATTTTTTCGATTAAGTCTTTGTGACAGATCTTTGACTGACGATACTTGCATGTAACACCTCGAGAGGACACGCATGCAGTGATTAACAGACAAAGAGTGATGTAAAAAAAAAACTTTTATCCTAAACTTTTTTTTTGGGTATTTACAAAGCCCATAAAAATTAAATGTATTACTTTCTCTTACTCCCAAGGAAACATAAGTGGCAGAGATTAAAACTATTTAATTCCACATCGACATTTAAAATTTGGCGAAAATATTAAGCAATTGAATTGTGCAATATTTCCATTTTTTGTGTGCAAGGAGCTTGAATTGCACGGTACCTTCATTCTCCTTGAAAGATGAAAAAACAATGTATTAGGTTATAACGGGAACATTTTAAGATTTAGTATCCAGAAATTAAATGTATCATGAAACGATAGGTGGAGTTTAATGTACACCCTATCAGTGTGGGTCAGTGACCTGGAACATTTTGAGGATTAGTATGAATAGAAAGCATTCCCTTCTATTTTCTCTTCATATAGGAATCTATTTTAGTATCTCTTTCAGTAGGTCAAAGGCTCTTTCCAGTGATTCTAAGTAGACAAGAATTTCATAACTCAAATTATATTAATGAAGAATAACACAGGAAGCTGTAATATATGCATGCTATATTTGCATATAAACATTTATGTATGAGGCTATCTAAAATTACACATAACAATGTATACACTTTTTCCCAGATTTTTTAAGAAGAAGTAGCCTAGAGCTGGATATATTAGTAAAATGCTTAACTGTGACATACATTGTAGATAAATCTAAAGTCAGTATAAATATATTTCACAAAATACATTTAAGTATTGGCTGCATTTATAGGAACACTTGGTTTTCTGATTCATATTACACATACTTTGCATATGATCACTAGAATTTTTATTAAACCAATCATTCCTGGAATTTGATAATTACCTTTGAGTAAAGGAAGGTACCTGTCTCAGTGGAGTATCTCTCTTGCCTTAGAGAAAATATTAATTGGAGTCAATTTTCGATTAGATCAAAAATGTTGTGAAACTGCCCCATCAGCAAATCCCTTCTCCCTACAATGGAGAATGTTCCAGTAAGTTGCCATATGACAACCTCAGCAGAGGGCCAGCTATCTGAGTACAGCACCAGCCTGCAAAGTTGGTAAAAAGCTTTACACTTGACATGAAGAGTAAAATGAGAACTTTAACTATATAAAGTTGTCATTTGTCAGTTCTTTAAATTTCAAAAATGAAATAAATCTGTTTCTATTAACATTCAGAAGATATGTACATATATGTATACGTGTGTGTGAGTATACACATGTATATCTACATATGTGTGTAGATATGTGTATATTTAAATATATAAGATCTGATGTGTGCATATACCCAAACATAAGCCTTTTTCCCACATATACACACGTATATATATGTCCCTATAACTTGATTTACTCATAATGCTAGCTTTTCACAGCCTCCTACGTTACAAGTAGGAAGGTGGGCTGCTTTTATATCTTTTCAAGCTATCTTAGACTGACAAATTTAATGCTTTTGCCTAAGTGATGTATTACCTAGCTAACAGTGATAGCCATGGGATTCATAGGAAGAGAAAATAAAAGTTACTATTTAATATTTTTAAGCCAAGTAAACTACGTAAATGTTTAACAATATTAGGGAGACTGGTGAGCCCAATTCTTAACTAACTTAATATAGATCGTGTTGTATGCAATAAGCAAACTCCTTGTTTTATTAAATACAATGTTTGTTTAAAGTCACGCTTTGACTCCATGAGCCTTCCTCAATATTTACATAACTTAGAGTTAAAGCCTATCACTGTCAAGTGAGGCGTGTTTCTCATTGCTGCTCTCTTTAATGGGCACTGTAGAGCTGATGGACTGGAAGATTGCCCAACCTGCTGTAACTGACATAACTGACTATTTGACCACCCCTGTGCTTGCTTTAGATCCCATATTAGTCTTATGCTTTTTGCTTCACAAAGCTGTATAACAGCTGCTGTTCAAAAGAACATATGCTAAGGACATGGTAACTAAATTCAGCCCTAACCAAAAACTTCAGGAATTCTTTGAGAAAAATATGCCAAATGACAGTTCTAATCCTTGAATCACCTCTGGAATCCTCAGTGTCACATGGATCAAAGAGTTCAGGGCTTGGATGTTTAGTAAAACTTATTCACTTCCTGCAGCAGAACATTTGTGTGTTACCAATGCTGTTGGTTCTAAAAGAAAAGAACCTTTAAATGGAGGTTTTTCACCATCATATAAAATCGTTTCACTACCATATAAAATGAACAAAGCTCAAAATCATTTCCTGGGACATGTAGTTTGCATTTGTCTTTCTCATTTTGACAGTTCATCATGAAAGTTTTTTTTTTTTTTTTTGGTGTTTTTGCACTTTAGTAACAACATTAAGTATAATTTAACTTTAGGGAAAATTATAGCTATAAATAGGAAAGCTCTTAAATGGCACATTATTTCTAAATAAATAAAGCTAAGAAAAATATATTAATAAAACTAGATCAGGAAGGCATTTATCACCAATTATTGACTTTAGACATATACACACATACCTCCCCTGTAGGGAAGGGTCAACAGAAATGATGGGAATTTACATTCCTCTTAAATTATGCTTCTGGGCACTAATTTTATCATTCACAGTATATGTTGTCTTTTGCACACACAAATCTTGGCTTTGACATCCTAAGGCAGTTAGGTTGAAAGTAAAAAATAAAAGGGGGAGTGGGAGGTACTAACTACTGGATGTGAGAAAGGCTACAGGGACATACTGCACAACATGGGAAATACAGCCAATGTTTTATAAGAACTGTAAATAGAGTGTAACCTTTAAAAGCATAAAAATCTGAAAATTAATAAAGAAAAAGAACAACAAGCATTATGTTTTCTATTCTAAACTGTTCGAATCATTTCCTCACTAATTACATGTAACTTTTGTTTGCAAAACCTGTCACTATTGACCCAATTACTTCCTCATCTCATTGACTGCCAAGTACCTTTTCATAAACGATTTCCTATATCCCCAAATAATGTGCCAGTAGGTTAACGGACAGCTATTACTTTTTGAAGCTGATATCTAGGGGTAATTTTCTGACGATGATTTTTTGCCTTATTTTGCATTTATAAATACAGAAATCCTATTAATGCCATTTCCCTTGCTCTGTGGGGCAAAAGTTTGGAAACCTGATGGAATGTGCATTCTTCAAACAAATGCTGAGATATGTTATAATGAATATAACCTTCATACAATTGACATAAAAATTGTCCTCATATGGGATTCCTCACCAGTGTTGTTTTTTAGAAAATTTCAGATATCTTTCCAAGTTTTAATTGTTCAAGGTTATCAGTTGAAAAATAGGAAAAAATGGGAACAGATTATCATCTTTCTGTGAGAATTATGGCTTAAATATCAATGCAGAGGTGTTATTGGTTTGAAGGAATCCACAGACATTAAGTAGAAAGCAAGACACTCTGACACTCAGAGACACATGAGGAAGGTGGCTATTTTCTGGACCAAGAGAATATCACACAGGTCAGAAGCAGCCATGACCTAAATGCCCTGTATTGCATGTAATTATTGTCAGTTATGTGTTTGTTGCTGGCTTAGTGCGCTGTTTATAAGGAGTCATTATTTAAAGTAAATACTAATAAATATACACACATATATATTCATACACACACACACATATATGTATGTGAGTTCAGTACAGTTGCTGAGTGTCCAACTCTTTGCAACCCCATGGAATGCAGCATACCCGGCCTCCCTGTCAATCACCAACTCCTGAAGTTTATTCAAAATCATGTTCATTGAGTTGGTGACACCATCCAACCATCTCATCCTCTGTCGTCCCCTATCCACTTGCAGTGATTTTGGAGCTCCCAGAATAAAGTCTCTCACCATTTCCACTGTTTCCACATTTATTTGCCATGAAGTGATGGGACTAGATGCCATGATCTTAGATTTCCAGATGTTGAGTTTTAAGCCAACTTTTTCACTCTTCTCTTTCACCTTCATCACAAGGTTCTTTAGTTCCTCTTCACTTTCTGAGGGCTTCCCTGGTGGCTCAGAGGTTAAAGCGTCTGCCTCCAATGCAGGAGACCTGGGTTCGATCCCTGGGTCGGGAAGATCCTGGGTCGGGAAGATCCCCTGGAGAAGGAAATGGCAATCCACTCCAGTATTCTTGCCTGGAGAATCCCATGGATGGAGAAGTCTTAGTAGGTTAAGTCCATGGGGTAGCAAAGAGTCGGACACGACTGAGCGACTTCACCTTCACTTTCTGACATCAGGGTGGTGTCATCTGCATATCTGAGATTATTGATATTTCTCCCTGCAATCTTGATTCCAGCTTGTGCTTCACATAGCCCAGCATTTCTCCTGATGTACTCTGCATAGAAGTTAAATAAGCAGGGTGACAATATACACCCTTGGCGTACTCCTTTCCCTGTTCACAACCAGTCTCTTATTCCATGTCCAGTTCTAACTGTTGCTTCCTCACCTACACACAGATTTCTTAAAAGGCAGGTTAGGTGGTCTGGTATTCCCATCTGTTTCAGAATTTTCCACAGTTTATTGTGATCCACGCAGTCAAAGGTTTTGGCATAGTCAATAAAACAGAAGTAGATATTTTCCTGGAACTCTCCTGCTTTAATGATGATCCAGCAGATGATGGCAATTTGATCTCTGGTTCCTCTGCCTTTCCAGCTTGAACATCTGGAAGTTCATGATTCACGAACTGTTGAAGCCTGGCTTGGAGAATTTTGAGCATTAATTTATTAGCATGTGAGATGAGCGCAATTGTGTGGTAGTTTGAGCATTTTTTGGCATTGCCTATCTTTGGGATTGGAATGAAAACTGACATTTTCCAGTCTTCTGGCAACTGTTGAGTTTTCCACATTTGCTGGCATATTGAGTGTAGCACTTTCACAGCATCATCTTTTAGGATTTGAAATAGCTCAACTAGAATTCCATCACCTCCACTAGCTTTGTTTGTAGTGATGCTTCCTAAGGCCCACTTGACTTCACATTCCAGGATGTCTGGCTCTAGGTGAGTGGTCATATTATCATGATTATCTGGGTCATGAAGATCTCTTTTGTACAGTTCTTCTGTGTATTCTTGCCATCTCTTCTTAATATCTTCTGCTTCTGTTAGGTCCACACCATTTCTGTCCTTTATTGGGCCCATCTTTGCATGAAATGTTCCCTTGGTGTCTCTGATTTTCTTCAAGAGATCTTTAGTCTTTTCCATTCTGTTGTTTTCCTCTATTTCTTTGCACTGCCCACTGAGGAAGACTTTCATCTCTCTCCTTTCTATTCTTTGGAACTCTGCATTCAAATGGGTATATCTTTCCTTTTCTCCTTTGCCTCTCTCTTCACAGCTATTTGTAAGGCCTCTCCAGACAGCCATTTTGCTTTTCTGCATTTCTTTTTCTTGGGGATGGTCTTGACTCCCACCTCCTGTACAATGTCACAAACCTCTGTCCATAGTTATTCAGGCACTCTTTCTATCAGATCTAATCCCTTGAACCTATTTCTCACTTCCACTATATAATCATAAGGGATTTGGTTTAGTTTATACCACAATGGTCTAGTGGTATTCCCTATGTTTTTCAATTTAAGTCTGAATTTGGTAATAAGGAGTTCATGATTTGAGCCACAGTCAGCTCCTGGTCTTGTTTTTGCCGACTGTATAGAGCTTCTCCATCTTTGGCTGCAAAGAATATAATCAATCTGATTTCGGTGTTGGCCATCTGGTGACGTCCATGTGTAGAGTCTTCTCTTGTTGTGTTGTTGGAAGAGGGTGTTGGCTATGACCAGTGCATTCTCTTGGCAAAACTCTATTAGCCTTTGCCCTGCTTCATTCTTTACTCCAAGGCCAAGTTTGCCTGTTACTCCTGGTAGTTCTTAACTTCCTACTTTTGCATTCCAGTCCCCTATATTGGAAAGGACATCTATTTTAGGTGTTACTTCTAGAAGGTTGTAGGTCTTCATAGAACCATTCAATTTCATCTTCTTCAGCATTACTGGTTGGGTCATAGACTTGGATTACTGTGATATTGAATAGTTTGCCTTGGAAATGAACAGAGATCATTCTGTCCTTTTTGAGATTGCATCCAAGTACTGCATTTCAGACTCTTTTGTTGATTCTGATGGATACTTCATTTCTTCTAAGGGATTCTTGGCCATGGTAGTACATATAATGGTCATCTGAGTTAAATTCACCCATTCCAGTCCATTTTAGTTTACTGATTCTTAAAATGTTGACATTCACTCTTGCCATCTCCTATTTGGCCACTTACAAATTGCCTAGATTCAATGACCTAACATTTCAGGTTCCTATGCAATATTGCTCTTTATAGCATCAGACTTTGCTTCTATCATGTCACATCCACAACTGGATGTTGTTTTTGCTTTAGCTCTGTCTCTTCATCCTTTCAGGAGTTATTTCTTCACTGATCTGCAGTAGCATATTGGGAACCAACCTGGGGAGTTCATCATTCAGTGTCCTATCTTTTTGCCTTTTCATACTGTTCTTGGGGTTCTCAAGGCAAGAGTACTGAAGTGACTTGCCATTCCCTTTTCCAGTCGACCACATTTTTTCAGAACTCTCCACCATGACCCATCTCTCTTGGGTGGCCCTACATGGCATGACTCATAGTTTCACTGAGTTAGACAAGCTGTGGTCCATGTGATCAGATTAGTTAGTTTTCTGTGATTGTGGTTTTCATTCTGTCTGCCCTCTGATGGAGAAGCATAAGAGGCTTATAGAAGCTTTAGGAGAGACTGACTGAGGGGGAAACTGGGTCTTGTTCTGATGGGTGATGCCCTGCTCATTAAATCTTTATTCCAATTTTCTGTTGATGGGTGGAGCTGTGTTCCCTCCCTGTTATTTCAGTTCAATTCAGTTCAGTCACTCAGTCCTATCTGATTCTTTGCGACCCCATGAATCACAGCACACCAGGCCTCCCTGTCCATCACCACCTCCTGGAGTTCACTCAGACTCACGTCCATCGAGTCAGTGATGCCATCCAGCATCTCATGCTCTGTCATCCCCTTCTCCTCCTGCCCCCAATCCCTCCCAGCATCAGAGTCTTTTCCAATGAGTCAACTCTTCACATGAGGTGGCCAAAGTACTGGAGTTTCAGCTTTAGCATCATTCCTTCCAAAGAAATCCCAGGGCTGATCTCCTTCACAATGCACTGGTTGGATCTCCTTGCAGTGACTGCATTTACCTGGAGCCAAACTATGGTGGGGACTTCCCTGGTGGCAAAAGCATCTGCCTACAATGTGGGAGACCCAGGCTTGATCCCTGGGTTGGGAAGATCCCCTGGAGAAGGAAATGGCAGCCCACTCCAGTATTCTTGCCTGGAAAATCCCATAGACAGAGGAGCCTGGCAGGCTGCAGTCCATGGGATTGCGAAGAGTTGGACATGACTGAGTGACTTCACTTTCACTTTCAAACTCTAGTGGAGGTAGTGAATTGAATGGGACCTCCTTCAGAAGGTCTTGTGCATGTACTGCTACACTCAGTGCCCCTGGTCCTGCAGCAGGCCACCACCGACCCATGCTTTTTCCGGAGACTCCTGTACACTCATGGGCAAGTCTGGGTCAGTCTCTTGTTGGGTCACTGCTCCTTTTTCCTGGGTCCTGGTGTACCCAAGGTTCTGTTTGTGCCCTCCACGAGTCTATTTCCCTAGACCTGTGTAAGATCTAGCAGCTCTATGATTGGATTAATGGTGACGCCCTCCAAGAGGGCTTATGCCATACCCAGATCTGCTGCACCCAGAGCCCTTGTCCCTGTGGCAGTTCAGTGCTGACCCATACATCCACAGGAGACACTCAGACACAGTTCTGTCTTGGTCTCTGTGGTATCTCTGGGTCCTGGTGCACACAAGGTTTGTTTGAGCCTTTTGAGCATTTCTGGTGGGTGTGGTTTTTGATTCTAAATGAAATTTTGCCCCTCCTACCATCTTGCTGGGGTTTCTCCTTTGCCCTTGGATGTGGGGTATCTCCTCAAAGTCGTTCCAGTGCTGTGCAGCTGGCACTCCAGCACCTATGGTCTTGCTGGGGTTTCTCTGCCCTTGGATGTGGAGTATATAGGTTCCAAGGAACAAATTTAAAACTAAAATGTTACTAAGTTGACAATTGACACATGAACTACTGCTAAATTGATAGGAGATACAAATATTTATTAACACATCACTGACCAGAGATACATTAATAAGTCTTTTGTTACCCAAATATTATTCACCAGACTGTTTAAATATTCACTTACATAACATATCATTGGCCACAGGCATTAGTTTCTGCAAAAAACCCCTAGTCAATAATGTATTAATATTATCCACTAATTCTCACTGGTGTTTTCCAGTGTTTTAGTATTTTCCATAGGCTACGGTCCTTTGAAATATTCTAGGAGAAATACAAAGAGAAGATGACGTCATGAAATCTTTATTGTAAAATATGACTCATCTCAAATATGACTTAGCAAAAGTAACATTATTTAAATGGTAAAACCAAAACTAAAATAGCAAAAAAGTATTTCATCATTAAAAAGTAAACATTGTCAAAATGACTATACTATCCATGGCAATCTGCATATTCAATGTAATCCTTATCAAATTACAAATGGCATTTTTCACAGAAGTAGAACAAAAGTTTGTTTAATTTATACAGGAAAAAAAAAAAAAGACCACAGATAGCCAAGACAATACTGAGAAAAGAAACATGAAGCTGGAGGAATCAATCTTTCTGACTTCTGACTATGTTACAGAGCAACAGTAATTAAAACAGTATGATACTGGTATAAAAACAGACATGTAGATCAATGGAACAGGATAGAAAGCCTACAAATAAATGAACATATCTATGAGGACTGTGAAGAAGGCTGAGCACCAAAGAATTGATGCTTTTGAACTGTGGTGTTGGAGAAGACTCTTGAGAGCCCCTTGGACTGCAAGGAGATCCAACCAGTCCATTCTGAAGGAGATCAGCCCTGGGATTCCTTTGGAAGGAATGATGCTAAAGCTGAAACTCCAGTACTTTTTGGCCACCTCATGCAAAGAGTTGACTCATTGAAAAAGACTCTGATGCTGGGAGGGATTGGGGGCAGGAGGAGAAGGGAACGACAGAGGATGAGATGGTTGGATGGCATCACGGACTCGATGGAAGTGAGTCAGAGTGAACTCCGGGAGTTGGTGATGGACAAGAAGGCCTGGCGTGCTGCGATTCATGGGGTCGCAAAGAGTTGGACACAACTGAGCGACTGAACTGAACTGAGCTGAACTGAACTGATGGTCAATCAATCTATGATAAAGGAGGCAAGAATATAAAATGAAGAAAAGATAGTTTTCTCAGTAAGTGGCGCTGGAAAAACTAGAAGTTACACGTAAAAATGAAATTGGTGCATTCCCTAACACCATACACAAAATAAGATCAAAACAGATCAAAGACCTAAATGTAAGGCTAGGCACTATTAAACTCTTAGGGGAAAACATAGAACACTCTTTGACATAAATCACAGCACTATCTTTTTGGATCCACCTCCGAGATTAATGAAAACAAAAATGAAATAAACAAACGGGACCTAATTTAACTTAAAAGCTTTTACCAGCAAAGGAAACCATAAACAAAAAGAAAAAAAAAAAAAAAAGACAGCCCATAGAGTGGGAGAAAATCTTTGCAAACAATGTGACTGACAAGTGATTAATCTCCAAAATATGCAAAGAGTTCATAAACTAAAAAAAGAGAGAGAGAGAGAGAGAGAAACAAAACACACAGAAGATCTAAGTAGGTATTTCTCCAAAGATAACATACAGAGAGCCAAAAAGCACATGAAAATGTGCTCAACATCACTACTTAACAGAGAAATACAAATCAAAACAGCAGTGAGGTATCCTCACACTCATCAAAATGGCCATCATAAAAATGTCTACAAACGAGAAATGTTTGAGAAGGTGTGAGAAAAAGAGAGCCCTCTTACAGTGTTGATGGCCATGTAAATTGGTAAAACCACTATGCAAAGCAGTATGGACATTTCTCAAAAACTTAAAAAAAGAACTTCCATTATAATCCAGCAATTCTACTTCCAGGCATACTTCTGGTGAAAACCATAATTTGAAAAGATATATGTACCCAATGTTCATTGCAGCACTATTCACAATAGCCAAAATACGGAAACAACCTAAATGTCCATTGAAAGAGGAAAGCAGGACCCAAGGATCGTGGTATATACACACAATGGAACTTTACTCAACCATCAAAAAGAATGAAACAATGCCATTTGAAGGAAGATGAATGGACCTAGAGATTATGATACTAAGTGAGTAAGGCTGAAAGAGGAAGATAAATATCATATGATCTCTCTCATGTGCGGAATCTGATTTTTAAAAGATACAAGTGAACTTATTTACAAAACAGAAACAAATTCACACGTCCCGAAAATAAACTTATTGTCACCAAGGAAGAAATTTTGAGGGGAAGGATAAATTAGGAGCTTGAGTTTAACATATATACACTACTATATATAAGATAATCAGCAAGGACCTACTGCATAGCACAGGGAGCACTATTCAATATTCTGTAAAATCTACGTGGGAAAAAAGTCTGAAAAAAAATGAATGCGTGTGTGTGTGTGTGTGTGTATAACTGAAACTTTGCAATATACTTGAAACCAACACAGCAGCAACTGTAAAACAACTGTACTCCAATAAAGTTAAATAAATAAATGAGCTTATATGAAGCAATATAACTTGAAAGCCAAAGTGGAAATGCTTTGGAAAGCACTTGTAACTACTCAACCAATGTCCACAGAAATGAAAAGTTCTCTACATCTTGAAAATTTATCATGGAATAACATTTAATACTTTTAGATAAGGAAATCGGAGATTTGTATGTTTTAAAACTATTTTTAAGAATGATAACTTGAAAGTATTAAGTACTGGAATTTTATTTTCAGTGTTTTCAGTCGGTTCGCTTACTCAGTTGTATCTGACTCTGTGACCCCATGGACTGCCGCATGCCAGGCTTCCCTGTCCATCACCAACTCCCAGAACTTGCTCAGACTCAGGTCCCTAGAGTCAGTGATGCCATCCAACCATCTCATCCTCTGTCATCTCCTCTTGCCTTCAATCTTTCCCAGCATCAGGGTCTTTTCTAAGGAGTCAGTTCTTTGCATCAGGTGGCCAAGTATTGGAGCTCCAGCTTCAGCATCAGTCCTTCCAATGAATATTCAGGGTTGATTTCCTTTGGGATGGACTGGTTGGATCTCCTTGCAGTCCAAGGGACTCTCAAGAATCTTCTCCAACACCACAGTTCAAAAGCACCAATTCCTTGGTGCTCAGCTTTCTTTATGGTCCAAATTTCACATCCATACATGACTACTGGAAAAGTCATAGCTTCGACTAGACGGACCTTTGTTGGCAAAGTAATGTCTCTGCTTTTTAATATGCTGTCTAGGTTGGTCATAGCTCTCCTTCCAAGGAGCAAGCATCTTTCCATTTCATGGCAATGTCTTAAATTATTTGAATTTGTCATGCATTTTACATTATTTCTTTCCTTTAACATCATCTATTAATTATCTACAGCAAACACTTTACATTTCATTGAAATATCTAATCTTGTTACAACGTTGGGTGAATAATACATTAGCATTTATTATTTTTCTTTTATAGAATTACTTCTGAAACATATAGTATAACCCTAGTACATAAAAATGTTGGTATGATTTATTTTGTTCAGTCATTACACTTAAAAACATGTAAATACTTTGTTATGACAAAGAACAATTTATGAATTCAGCCTTCCCCAATAATTCTTAGGAACTCCAATTTTTCCCAAATCTTGAAGATTAGCATCCATTGGAAATTAGAAACACTAGCCTTGGATGAGTTCCAGAGTTTGTCTGTGACCTTGTCATGCTCTTTATGGTAAAACATGACTCAAAATTGTTGCTAGTCAAACAAGGCCAGAGGCCGTGCACAAGGACCATAGTTGGTCCTTTCTGCTTGCTTAGAAAATTTTGAGTGAACATTTTAGAGTTTAAATAACCTTTAGACAATTTTCATCAGTTATCTTTGCAAAGGACTCTCTTATTTATTCTAATTGTATATTTCTTTATCACTGATATACTGTTTGATGTGACTTGACAGAAGATTCCAACCTAATGTTAGCAATGAGTATATGTATCCATGATATTGTTTTCAAGTTACAGATAATCTGATGTTGTAATTCAGTTGGGTTACACTTATGTAAATGTATATTAAGTTCATATATTATTCATACATGCTTGAAATCCACTTGACATAGAAGAAAAATTATATTAGGGGTATGGCTGTGAGAGGTGGATCATAAAGAAGGCTGAGTGTCAAAGAACTGATGTTTTTGAGCTGCGGTGGTGGTGAAGACTCGAGAGTCCCTTGGACTCCAAGAAGATCAAACTGGTCAATCCTAAGGGAAATCAACCCTGAATATTCACTGGAAGGGCTGATGCTGAAGCTCCAATACTTTGGCCATCTGATGCAAAGAGCTGACTTATTGGGAAAGACCCTGATGCTGGGAAAGATGGAGGGCAGGGGAAAAGAGGATGATAGATGTTAAGGTGGTCGGATGGCTTCATTGTCTCAATGCATGTGGGTCTGAGCAAACTCTGGGAGATAGTGAAGGAATGGAAAGCCTGGTGTGCTGCAGTCCTTGAGGTCACAAAAGTAGGACACGACTGAGTGACTGAACAACAAAATATTCCTAAGGGTTTCCAGCTCCTTTGCTTTGAGGGACTGACTACAAAAAAAAAAAAGTATATTCCACTAAATAGTAGTGATACACCGTCAGGAAGCATTTAACAGGAGGCTTCCTGTGTGCTGTTTTGGATCTGTCAGGAATTCTCTGTTCCTTATTAATTCCTGAATATTCAGGAATTAAGAGGAGAGACAAGCTGAGGAATCCAGGCATTTCCTTCATTAGTTTTTCTATACAGTGATAAGTACCCTCTTCCTTTTTATGAACCTATTGGTAAAAGTGATTATTTACAACCCTCTCTCTATCATATGGATGACCTCATGTTTCCTTGATAACTTGTAAGTTTTGATTTTATCTCTGCTGAAAATTGCTATCTTGTAAGACAGTATAAATACCTACACAATGTTGAATAAAACACCTTTGCTCCATCAGAGCTTTGGTCCCCGTGTATTGCTGTCTTGCTCACGCTCTCGCTCTCTCTCTCTCTCTCTCTCTCTCTCTCACCCCATGGAGAGGGCGCCTGAGGCCTTCCTGAACAGAGCAAGCCCTGTGTCAGGGGGTTTATTGGCTTTCTGCGTAAACCAAGGAATATCAGCCTCTTTCTTTTTCCTTTACTTTCTTATCAGTCAACTCCAGACCACCAGGTTCTGGTCCATTAAAGGACCCCAACAATACACTATTATCTTAGAAATTTTAAAGCTTCTCAAAAGTATATTTCAATCAAACAGTGTAATGGAATAAATATTTAACTTTGCTGGTAGACTATTTTATAATCTACTTTTGGTTAATTATAAACAGTTCAAACTACCTATCAAGTTATATTCACTTTATATTTCACAGAAAAAGATCTATGATCAAACTGCTTACTTGCATGAGAAAATTTTAAATAATATCTTTAGGACAATTTCAATAATGATTTGAAAATTGTATGAGAGAATTAAGACTACTTAATGATTGAAAAAATTAAGAAAATTTTCCTGCCTTATATTTCTTATTATATGTTCCCCTATAGCAAAATATTGCCGGGAGAAATATCAACAACCTCAGATATGCAGATGATAACACCTTTATGGCAGAAAGTGAAGAGGAGCTAAAAAGCCCCTTGATGAAAGTGAAAGAGGAGAGTGAAAAAGTTGGCCTAAAGCTCAACATTCAGAAAATGAAGATCATGGCATCCAGTCCCATCAGTTCACAGGAAATGGATGGGGAAACAGTGGAAACAGTGTCAGACTTTATCTTTTTCGGCTCCAAAATCAATGCAGATGGTGACTGCAGCCATGACATTAAAAGACACTCCTTGGAAGAAAAGTTATGACCAACCTAGATAGTATATTCAAAAGCAGAGACATTACTTTGCCGACTAAGGTCCGTCTAGTCAAGGCTATGGTTTTTCCTGTGGTCATGTATGGATGTGAGAGTTGGACTGTGAAGAAGGCTGAGCCCCGAAGAATTGATGCTTTTGAACTGTGGTGTTGGAGAAGACTCTTGAGAGTCCCTTGGGCTGCAAGGAGATCCAACCAGTCCATTCTGAAGGAGATCAGCCCTGGGATTTCTTTGGAAGGAATGATGCTAAAGCTGAAACTCCAGTACTTTGGCCACCTCATGCAAAGAGTTGACTCATTGGAAAAGACTCTGATGCTGTGAGGGATTGGGGGCAGGAGGAGAAGGGGACGACAGAGGATGGGATGGCTGGATGGCATCACTGACTCAATGGATGTGAGTCTGAGTGAACTCTGGGAGTTGGTGATGGACAGGGAGGCCTGGCGTGCTGCAATTCATGGGATCGCAAAGAGTCAGACATGACTGAGCGACTGAACTGATAGCGAAACATGTCTTTGGAGCTCAATAAAATAATGCATATTAAAGTTCTTCAGGATTTGCAAATGTCACACTACAATAAAAATAATGGTGATAAAACTTGGTATTACTTTTTCGAGCCTGAATATGTTCTTCTGGTGACAAGACTGGGATTCTTTGATACTACAACTTGAAATATTTGAGATCTCACTACTTCTCACTCAAAACACACCTATAATCCCTCTCCCAAAGCTAGTTTTGTTGTTTTATCAGTTTAAATTTTTTATTCTTGACCACTTCTTACAGATTAAATGGCTCATTCCAAAAGGTATAGATACTGTCTTTGGAAATGTACGTTCTAAAATGCATAGGATTGAGCATGGTCAGAAAGTTCTATTCTGGATTCTATGACATTAAAGGGAATTAGTCACTTTATCTGCAAGAGAGAAAAAATATCTGTCAAATATCACTGGACAAACATTGTGAAGGTAAAACAGTCTAAGTAAATTTGCTTTCAGAGGATATCTCAAGTTTATTCTTAATCATCATTGGTGTTTGCTGCTGCTGCTGCTAAGTCGCTTCAGTCGTGTCCGACTCTGTGCGACCCCATAGACGGAAGCCCACCAGGCTCCCCCGTCCCAGGGATTCTCCAGGCAAGAACACTGGAGTGGGTTGCCATTTCCTTCTCCAATGCATGAAAGTGAAAAGTGAAAGTAAAGTAGCTCAGTCATGTCCAACTCTTTGCGACCCCATGGACTGCAGCCTACTAGGCTTCTCCATCCATGGGATTTTCCAGACAAGAGTACTGGAGTGGGGTGCCATTGCCCTCTCCGAATTGGTGTTTAAATCTAAGTAATTATTCAAAGTATATTTCTAAAGAGAAAAAGCCTCACTGAGTAGTTCAACTGTAAATATGGAACACATGCCTTACCAGACTATGCTTTTCAATGACCTAGTTGGGATATTCCAGGTACCACAGGGTGAAAATTTACAACAGATCTTACCACTTTATGTGTAATACTGCTCATATCAGTTCAGGACTAGCCTTAGACCAAATCACTGAGTGCTGAGTCAGTTATGACTCTTAATATCTCCAAGTTATCCACCCCATACAATTTTTCCCTCAGGTTTACCCTCCATGTGACAGGGTCTTTGTTTATCCACCTCCCTGTTTACCTCATATCTGTAGATATATTTTGGGTGGCCTTATAGGAGCTTTTAGATTTTAATAGGGGTCAACTAGCAGATGGAAGAGAACTATTTACACAAAAAACAACATTTTCTCTAAACCAGGAATTGGCAAACTATGGTCTGTCAGCCCAATTCAATTCACCACCTGTTTTCATAAAATTTTATTGAAATTCAGGCATGTCTTCTCATTTACACATTGTCTATGATTGCTGTAGAAACCGTATAACCCACAAAGCCTAAAATATTTCTTCTCTGGCCCTTTACAGAACAAGTTGGAAAGTGTTTTAACCAATTTTCTTAAATGTAATCAGAATGAAGGGCTAAATAAAGGCAATTGATAGGTTCCAGGACAACAGAAATGAGATGGTTGGATGGCATCACTGATTCAATGGACACGAGTCTGAGCAAGCTCTGGGATGGACAGGGAAGCCTGGCGTGCTGCAGTCCATGGGGTTGCAGAGTCGGACATGACTGATCAACTGAACTGAACTGACCCACATGGCATGATGCAGTGGACCTGGGGTTGTGTTCAAAAAGTTTTATTTCTAATATGTCCCCAGGTGATGCTGATACCGTTGGTTTGAGGAACAAATTTGAGAACCTCTGTTCTAAAGTGCGGGGGTACAGTCCTCTTTATTAAGCTGTTTAGATGTGCTATAATTTTAAACAGCAGATGGATATTGGTGCTCTTAAAATAGCATTTACCTTCTATTCAAACCTGGAAAAATAGCATTGCTAGGAGAAACAACTAAAAGTAATTGCCTCTCTTAGAAACATGAAATGTTACCTTTAAGAATTAACATGTTCTGCATTAAAATGCAGAGCATTTTTTTTTTAAACCACATACTCAATCCACAATAAATACAATATGATCCCTCAAACACAATTTGAAAATTTGTAGTATGATGACACATTTTGCCATTAAACCCTTTGAGGTAAATTTGTATCTGTTTTATGTATGGATAAGAAAAATTACAACTTACCATACTGGAGTTTAAGTGACTTCTCTAATTATTTAATGGTGGGCTAAAGTCTAGATCTTATGACTTATAAAATAATTTAGTTGGAAGACAATTGCTTTACAATATTGTGTTGGTCTCTGCCATACATCAACATGAATCAGCCATAGGTATACATGTATCTTCTCCCTCTTGAATCTCCCTCCACTTCACACCCCATCCCACCCCTCCAGGTTATCACAGAGCATTGGATTTAAGCCCCCTGCCTCATACAGCAAATTTCCACCAGCTGTCTAACTCCACACATGGCAATGCACACGCTTCATTGCTACCCTCTCAATTCCTCCCACCCCGGCCCTCGAGTCCACAAGACCATTCTCCACATCTGCGTCTCCATTGCTGCCCTGCAAATAGGTTCCTCAGTACCATCTCTCTAGCTTCCATATATATGTGTGAATATATGATATTTGTTTTTTCTCTTTGCCTTACTTCACTCTGTATAACAGGGTCTAGGTTCATCTACCTCATTAGTACTGGCTCAAATGTGTTCTTTTACAGATGGCTAATAAACACATGAAAAGATGCTCAACATCTCTCATTATCAGAGAAATGCCAGTCAAAACTACAATAAGGTATCACCCCACGTCAGTCAGTATGGCCATCATCAAAAAATTAACAAACAATAAATGCTGGAAAGGGTGTGGAGAAAAGGGAACCCTCTTGCACTGTTGGTGCGAATGTAAATTGATACAGCCACTATGGAGAACAGTATGGAGAGTCCTTGAAAAACTAGGAATAGAACGACTCTATGACCCAACAATCCCACCACTGGGCATATACCCTGAGAAAACGTTAACTGAAAGAGATGCATGCATCCCAGTGTTCGCAACACTTTTTACAATAGCTAGGACATGGAAGCAACCTAGATGTCTGCGGACAGAAGAATGGATAAGGAAGCCGTGGTATATACACACACACACAATGGAATATTAGTCAGCCATAAAATAGATCTTATGACTTTTAATCCAGCACTCTTTTTCCACAAGATTGTTCTGTGTATCAAATCAAACTACCCACTTTCTTAAAAGACTTAAAAATAAAATTGGGCCACCATCGTTAAAATTACTACATACAGTTAAATAGAGCTAGGCATTTGAACTTTCACTGCTCAGGATGCTTATAATTGAGTCTATAATAAACTGCTACCCATGCAGAAAAAGAAGTCAAAATGTGAATTTGTGGTGACTGTGGTCGATGAAAATGTGGTTTCCTACATTATGATATACAGTCGGGACCAATAGTTTAGTAGGATGATAGAAGGATCCTTTTGCTGCATGTTAACCAAATGTCATTAGGCAAAGGCAATTGTGGAAGTAGTGGTCAGATGCTCACCTTGGTTAACGATTTGGAAAAAAAAAAAAATCTCTGGAGATTCAAAAGTAGGTGCAGTATATCCGTTTCTTTTATTAACTTTGATGCATTATTGGAAACTGAAACCACTTAAGATGACTAAAAACCGGTCTATTAAAGTGGGATGGGGAAAAAAGTCTCGGGTGAGATTAACTTTTAAAGTACACACAGCTGGTAAGTAGATTAAGCTATGATAGTAGTAGACTGGTTTCAGCATCTTTATTTCATTTTTAGGTTACAAATGTTGGTCTTTATGAGAATATCTTAAGGTAATACCTGGAATAAAATTATATGATGGATTTTCACATTGATATTTTTTGATTCTCACAGATTTGTTAAGGGATCATTTTAATAATGGAGATGTTTTACTTTGTGATATTAAGAAAGACTATATAGAGATAAAATTACATAATTCTTCTGAGCTTGACTTTGTAATGAACTAAATAATCACAACAGGCAACTCAGAGTAATAAATTGTAGACAAAATAAATTTTTTTGCTTACTTCGTATTACTTGTAGGGAAAAACAAGAGAATTTGTTAGGTTGGTTTACTTCTATGAGTATTTTATTTGCTAAGAGTGCAAGATAACATACCCACTTTTAGATGAACTCAGTCTTGAAATATGAGTAAGGCATTGGAAAGTACCTTGAACAAGCAGTCAGCAAATTCTGTTTTCTTAGTTTTGCCACTGACCAATTATGTGATCTAAGAAAATTACTTTTGGGGGGGACCAAATCTATTCAGGTGCATTTTATCATTTCATAACTGTTTCATTCAAAAACAAAATCTCATGATTATATGTGATACAGTTCCATAATCAAGTTAAATCTCTATGTGTTGTGATTATATCTGTAGTGATTTTCTAAATTGCTGTCTCATGGCCTATTGTACACATCATGCTACAGTTAACTTTTTATAGGACAGGATCACAATTTTGCCACCAAGTCCCTAAAGTTAATTTTGTATGACCTACTGGTGATTTTCAAGTAGAATTAGGGCTGTGGACCAGACACAGAAAGATGCATACATATATACCGATATGTACTTGAACATGTGTAAAGATTCATCCCGGGGATGTATAAAGCCAGGATAATGGAAAAGAGCAACAGTTAACCTCTTGCCTTGCACGACTTTAAAATTTACTATGGATCATTTAGAAACTGATAACATGTCAAAATGCCACCTGAGATTTCTTCAGCAGCCAAGGGGTAGCCTTAGTCCTAAGGGCAATCATTTTGGAAGTTTGAATAGCCATTTCTTTCTCCAGGGAATCGTCCCAACCTAGAGATCGATCTCCGGTTCTCCTGAATTGCAAGCAGATTATTTACCATTTAAGCAACCAGAGAAGCCCTCAGAACTACAATGACATAATCATAACTATTAATGAAATATATCATTACTTTTCTCTTCTAAAACATATAAATTATTTTGTGTTGGTTTTCACTTAATATTATAAATACAGCTAATATATTATAAATATGAATTTTAAAAGTACACAAAGTATAGAAAATGATTTACTATTTTTTCTTTATTTCTATATTACTCACATAGTCTCTAAAAATTGATTGGAAGGTTTTTGTTCTAATTTTTAGCTTTCAGTTCAGTTGCTCAGTAGTGTCCAATTCTTTGTGACTCCATGGACTGCAGCACACCAGGCTTCCCTATCCATTACCAATTCCTGGAGCTTTCTCCAACTCATGTCCACTGAGTCGGTGATGGCATCCAACCAGCTCATCCTCTGTCATCCCCTTCTCCTCCCACCTTTAATCCTTCCCAGCATCAGGGTTTTTTTTCCAGTGAGTCAGTTCTTCACATCAGGTGGCCAAAGTATTGGAGTTTCAGCTTCAGCAACAGTCCTTCCAGTGAATATTCAGGACTGATTTCCTTTAGGATGGACTGGTTGGATCTCCTTGCTGCCTAAGGGACTCTCAAGAGTCTGCTCCAACACCACAGTTTAAAAGCATCAATTCTTCAGCACTCAGCTTTCTTTATAGTCCAACTCTCACATCCATACATGACTACTGGAAAAACCACAGCTTTGACTAGAAGGACCTTTGTTGGCAAAGTAATGTCCCTGCTTTTTAATATGCTGTCTAGGTTGTTCATAACTTTCCTGCCAAGGAGCAAGAGTCTTAATTTCATGGCTGCAAATCACAATCTGAAGTGATTTTGGTGTCCCCAAAAATAAAGTCTGTCACTGTTGCCCCATCTATTTGCCATGAAGTAATGGGACCAGAAGCGATGATCTTAGTTTTTTTCTGAATATTCAATTTTAAGCCAACTTTTTCACTCTCCTCTTTCACTTTTATCAACAGGCTCTTTAGTTCTTCTTCGCTTTCTGCCATGAGAGTGGTGTCATCTGCATATCTGAACCTATTGATTTTTCTCCCAGAAATCTTGATTCCAGCTTGTTCTTCATCCAGCCCAGCATTTCACATGATATACTCTGCATATAAGTTAAATAAGCAGGGTGAAAAAGTATAGCCTTGATGTACTCCTTTCCCAATTTGGAACCAGTCTGTTGTTCCATGTCCAGTTATAATTGTTGCTTCTTGACCTGCATACACATTTCTCAGGAGGCAGGTCAGGTGGTCTGGTATTCCCATCTCTTTAAGAATTTTCCAGTTTGCTGTGAATCACACAGTAGGCTATCTGCATTTCCTGAAATATTCTATCCAGGTTCAAAGATCTGTTAATATATAGATATTAGAAGTCTCCATCATGTAGTGGGAAGAAAACACATGTTCACAGCATTAGATTTCTATTTAATATCATGCCTATGTAATAACTTAATTTTTTTTGACATTTTCCAAACTTACAAGGATTTTTCACTACCATGAGGTTTCCCACCTGACTCCCAAACCTGGGATTCAAAATGAAAACTGCTGTTTTGTTATGACCACCCTCTATCCTTCAAAGCCTGATTAAGCATATAACCCTAAGAAGAATTCATCGGTAAAATACTCTGCCATAAGTCTCTATTGTTTCAGCAAAAAGATAGAAATGGTTTGACACTGAGACCAAAATATATAGTCTGGTAAAGTACATCCTTCAAAGAAACACTGAGAAGAGAATGGAAGTAAGTTCACTTAGGAATGTGGTCCAAAAACATCACCAACTGCATCTGGTGATCATATGCCAAATCCCACCATGGTGAAAAATTACTTGAAGTTGATCCTGGTCAGTTGTTTAGAAATGCCCCCTTGATTCCTATGTTGTCCCTAGAAGCTTACTCTTGAACAGATCACTTATTCTATTGACCTGATCTTAAGTTTTCTCCCTTGATTCCTGTGTTGTCCCTAGTTTACTCTTGAACAGATCACTTATTCTATTGACCTGATCTTATGCTATATCAAATCCAAAGTCATACATTTTACCCTAATTTACTTGGTAATAATACAGCTTTGAATCAGACGGCATGAAATTTTCTTTCTTTCTGGTCCTTCATCTGAATGTGGGTCTAATGTACTTCGTGTTTTAGGGTTTATTTTTTTTTTTTGTAATGTGTACCTCATTTGGCACACGAATAGATAATTCATTCTTCGTTTCTCCATTTGGGGACTTTAAAAATCAGGATTATGCTTTGTTCCTTGTTCCACTGTTTCCTGGAATGCTTAAGCACCTCTAGAAAACTGGGTCGCTTGTTAGATTGAGTTGAAGAGCCTTAGGCATCCATTTTTCAAGGAAGTCTATTGGGTCTGCCTCCTCTACCCCTTTAGGCAGTCCAGTAATTCTGGCATGCTAGTTCAAAAAAATATCTTAAAACTATTATACCTCTTCTGGCACTGTATATCTTTCGTTTTGAACAGTTGCTTTATCATTAGATTAAGCTTAAGTGTCTGGGAGCATTATTTGATGTTCTTTATTTTTTGCTTTAGAGTCAAGGTTTACTGCTTGTTAATTTCAAATAAAAAAGGAAATACATACCCAAATAAAAAGTCAGCCTGTTGTCATAGATCTAGTATGTAATAGATTTGTTCTTTTCTAGAGAAGCTTCCTTGAAAATGTTAGACAAACGTTTGTGTCTGCCCTTGCCATTTATTTTTACCTCCTATATCAGGAAATTCTTTAATATCAGATCTTTTTCTTGATGTTTGGTGTTCTACAGAATAAAGTGTACCTATGCATTTTGCTTAAGCCTTTCAAATGTCCATAGAAATATTTAGGGCAGCATTAATGGACTATCATGCAAAGAGTTGACTCACTGGAAAAGACTCTGATACTGGGAGAAATTGGGGGCAGGAGGAGAAGGGGAGGACAGAGGATGAGATGGCTGGATGGCATCACTGACTCGATGGACGCAAGTCTGAGTGAACTCTGGGAGTTGGTGATGGACAGGGAGGCCTGGCGTGCTGCGATTCGTGGGGTCGCAAAGAGTCGGACATGACTGAGTGACCGAACTGAACTGAATGGGCTATCACTAATAGATCTTTTAGCTGTCTTCTGTCTTCTCTGTCACCTCCATTTGCAGTTTTTAGGTCATATAAGTCATGGAGAAGGCAATGGCAACCCACTCCAGTACTCTTGCCTGGAAAATCCCATGGACGGAGGAGTCGGGTAGGCTGCAGTCCATGGGGTTGCGAAGAGTGGGACACGACTGAGCGACTTCACTTTCACTGTCATGGATTGGAGAAGGAAATGGCAACCCACTCTAGTGTTCTTGCCTGGAGAATCCCAGGGACGGCGGATCCTGGTGGGCTGCCGTCTATGGGGTCGCAGAGTCAGACATGACTGAAGCGACTTAGCAGCAGCATAGAGGTCAAGTGGACCAAGCATAAATATTTGCTCTGATATTTTTTCTTAAATAATAATGATAATCATCTATTTGACATATAGAATTTTTGCATTATCCAATCCATTTCAATGTAAGGTATTTCACCTGACATTATAAATATACTTTAATTGAACAGAACTATAGCTCAGATCTTTAAAGCACTATGGATTAGAACATCATTTTACAGCCAAACAGAAACATGTTCCCTATCACCAAACTTGAATTATTGTTATGTAGCTTGGGGCTTGTATTAAAAATCACTGAATAATTGCAATCAGATTATTATAATCAAGTACAGGAATAGTAATTACAGGTTACAATCACTTTAAGCTGCCCTGGAAGTCCTATATTCTGAGCATATGCATATTAAAAGTTTATGTTAGTGATAAAATTAATGAACAGGCTGTAAGCATTTGTCAGAAGGAAAGATGTCTCATATCTTACCATATAGGGAGTTATATTTTCATATCAAGGAAAACTGCCTACATTACTTTTCTCTCATAAGTTAGAGTATAAAATAACAACCATTATTCAATTGTGAAACTGAGATTATTTTAGTATCTGACTTTAATCAATTACATTTTCTTATGATGATTAATATTTGGGTTTCATTATTCATTTTATTGGTTTAAAAAATGAAGAAAGCTACTTAAATGTAAATGTATTTTGTGTTCCCCAATGAACTGTAATTGTACAGATCTTTAACAAAAGGTAAAGTGTAAAAAATATTCCTTAAACGATAAAGTCAAAGAAAAAAATGCAATCCTTTTCAAATGATATGATCTGGTCTTGAAGAGACATAAAATGGAAAGGTATTCAATATTTGCTGAAATAGTGTATTAAAGACGAGTATCTATGTTATACTAATAGTCTGATTAAAAGCCAGCCCTATTTCAACTTTAATAATCTTGTTCTTCAAACAATGAATATGGCATATGAGATATGAATTATATTTTGATAGTTGGGATCTAAAATCAGAACCTGAAACCAAAAGAAGCCTAGAGCCCTAGGGGTCCAATCATGGGAAAGTGGCTCCTGCACACATGTGCCAACCACTGAATCATTTTATTACACTTTCTGATTCACAGTGGAAATGGGGACCAGAGTGAACATACGACCATAGAATATAAGTAGAAAATATATGGCTGTGACAGGGCAAGGAAGTCAGAAAGGGAAGGTGCGAAAAGGTTAAGTGTGTAGGTGACTTCCTGGGCATGTCACTCCAGTTCCTCATCCAGATGCACTGTATTGCCGAGGCGGCCTGCAGCACCAAGTGAGAAGTAAGAGGAAACGACGATCTATATGGACAAGATAGACCTGCAGCCCAGGAGATGAGTCTCGTGCCAGGTTCGCAGGTTTTCTACAGCCACCGTGACGGACAACATAAGCCAGATGAAAGGCCAACCAAACACCCAGATGCTGTTGCTGGAAAATTACATACTGGAGCTCAGCACCTGGGTCTCACAGCTGCCAAGTTTACCCCACGGGTGCCTACGGTGTTGGCTCAGATACTGGGCCAGATAGAAGGGGGTGGGCACCATGGAACAAGACCATCACCAGAGTAAAGAAGGAGGAGGTAGAAAGCCAAGTGTGTAATAAAACAGCATGAAGCTGCCAATATAGTGTCAAAAGCATGAAACCATACTTCAGGCCTCCAGACATCATGCGAACAGCAGGTTTTCCGTCTTCAGTGTGTGCTACTCGCTCAGGAGTGCCCAGCTCTTTGCAATCCCGTAGACTTTAGCCCTCCAGGCTCCTCTGTCCATGAGATTCTACAGGCAGGAAAGCTGGAGTGGGGCGCCATTCCCTTCTCCAGAGGGTATGCCCGACCCAGGGAACAAACCCAGGCCTCCCACACTGCAGGCAGATTCTTTACTGTCTGAGCCACCAGGGAAGACTTCCCTTTTTAGCATAGAGATATAATTTAAGGGGTGTTAATGGTGGGCCTGTGATTACACTTTCGTACTGTGTGAAGGATGTCAGTCATAAAAGAAATCATGATTACATTATGGGTTACAATGCCCTACACCTTTACACCGAGTGAAAAATACCCAGGAGGATGGCTAAGCAGAATGAGGAGAGCCATTTGGTACAAAAGCCCATATCAATAGGGTAAAAATGTACCAAATCAATATACAAAACAGCAGGTAAAATCCAAGATGGTGACAGGGTAATGAAGTGAGCATTACAGCCTCCGCTGGTTTCACCTCAGGATTCTAAACGCCATCAATTTATAGCAAGCATGCACCTCACTGTGCATTGTCTTCTCAGGAACCTGCAGCAATACAGGTACGATGTGAGGCTTTGGGGGAAATCTTATGCCCAAATCGTATGAAGCTTGGTGTATAGATTTCAATTAATAATCAAAGAAAGCAAATGAGTGTATTTCCAATCAGTGTATGTTTCCTTTCAGGTGGTTGGTTTTCCTTCTGATTTATGGCTTCAGAAGTATCTTAGAATTATTTTATACATATCTTTATTTTTAGATTGTTTTTGGCTAATATATATATATTCTAACTCATTAATAGGTAAATGAGTAGAATAGGGCATAATGTTACTATAATTTTTAAGAATACCCTATTTAGGAACTAAGTCGTTATCAGTCAAAAATATTAACACTGATGAAGTAATAGTATATTAGACTGAATGCAACCAGAGAAAAATTGATTCATTAAACTTCTACTCAAAATGGTTATTTTTGTATTAGTTGTTCAGATGCAATCTTCTGAATTTCATTTCTAAAATAAATATGTGGCTCTACACTATTTCTATTTATTTTAATGCATTACATTTAAATGATTACTTTTAAACACATTAATATCTCTGATTTCTAAAATAATTATTTAGATGTGTATGTATCTAAGAATGAGTAAAATTTGAATATTGCTTAAAACGTATGTTTTTCTAGTCCACTTTAGTCAGTAATTATGTTTTCCCATAATAGTATTATAATTATAATTTAAATAATATTAATACAATAAATCTCCTCTTATGTGAAACCACAGCCTATACTCTTTTGTAATTGCCAACATAGGCCAACTGTACTCTGCAAAGGAAAAGATTACATATGCAATTTTCACTATTGCATTCCAATAGCCTAGCACCATGCCCCTTGCCTGACATATAGCAGGAGCCCCATAACAGTTTGATGAATGAATATATCAATGTCTCTTATTAAGGATAAGCACAAGATTTTTATGTCTATAGTTATATACTGAAAATGTATTCCCCAAAAGAAGTTGTTCTCAAACTTTTCACAATAGGCCTCATCTATATTCTTAAAAAGTATTGAGATTTGCAGTCTTTTTTTAGATATTGCTAGAAATAACCTATCTATATTAGAAATTAAAGCTGAAAATTTTCAAAAATATTTTAACAAACTCATTAAAATTTAAAAAATAAGTTTTATAGAAATAACAACATCTTCCAAAATAAGCAATAGGGAGAAGAGTGAAATATCTTAATATTTTTACATATCTTTTCAATGTCTGGCTTACAGAAGGCAAATTCTCATATCTGCTTCAGCATCCAATCTATTACAATGTTACTTTAAATAAAGTATATGAAAAAATCTGGCCACACATAGATAGACAATTAGAAAAGAGAGAAAGAACACACTAGGGTAACTTATTTTTAATGTTTTGGATCTAGGGGTTGAATGTTGGGTTCAAGGGTGTTCATTATAACCTGAATGAATGAATGGATAAAAATGAGGACCATGTAAGAACCAAAGATGGCAATGTGTTAAAAACCAAAGGTTATGATTAATCTAATTTTGTGCTCCTGAACTCAACGTGTGTGTATGCATGTATGTGTACACGTGAGAGACACAGACATACTTTTTCTCAAGTAGCAGTAAGTGATAAGTATAACAAAGCAAAATAAAACAGGATGCAGAGATAGAAACTTATGAGGGATTTTTATACTGGATATGCATGTTACATGTAAATGTATGTATATATAAACACACATACAATTCGTATGAGACATCATCACTATTCTCATGTAACTGAATAAACAGAATGATGCTGAGTCGATGCTGCCATGTCTACCAGTACAGTGTGCAAAAGAGACAAATACAAACAGAGCAGTCAGACAAGTGTGGGATAGAGTTGAGTTATCTAGGTTTACTTGGACAACCAGGACCAAATTCCTGGCTTTGTGTTTTTGTACAATACTTGCATTTATCTTTAAGATCTATGTAGTGAATAGTCCTGTGAAAAAATTGTCTCCTGTAAAGGTATTTTTGAGGCTGCTGTTAAATTGCAGCTCGATTTCTTCATGGGAATCTCAAGTCAGGGAGAAACAAAATGATTTTTTCAAGAGAAGTATTAGTTTGCTCTTGAGCAATTTGTGTTTCATCTGAGAGAGACAGGACCAACTAAATTTATGTTTTCAGTGTTCTTGGGTCCACTACAGAAATGCGGAGTTAACTTGGAACTAGATCTGTAGCAAATATATAATCTTTGAATTAATTTTTAAACCACATTTCCATCTCATCTATTTGTACTTTTCTTTCTTTTTTTACCCTCAGTTTTAAGGTATTCTATGTTATTTTCTTAAGTCAACCTCATTTCTTAACTCTAAAAATATAAATACATAAAAAATAGCCATTAAGTTTATAGGTTATTATGTCTGTAGCAAAAAAAAAATGTTTTTCCTCCCACACAACCATTGTGCTAAAGAGAGTCTTATTTCATGTGTGTGTGTGTGTGTGTGTGTCCTCCCCAACAAGAGGTGTGACTCAACCAATCAATTAAGGTAAATAAAAATAGGCTAAACAAAGACTCAGTGTGATGTGAAAATTTATCATTTGTCTAGGAGTATATGTGTTCAATATAGATTGTCAATCTGTATAGAAGGAGGGGAAAGTTAACTGTAAATAAAGCCTCAGTTAGTACAAACTGAGGAGCAGTTGTAGATGTCTCAATACTGAGAAATTAGTATATTCTACCAAATGTCTTCTCAGAAAGACTTAGAAATTCCAACTCTTTCCCTACAAATGGAGACTTCCCACAGCCAAATTTTTTTTCCCATTAAATTTGTAATTTTCATATTTATGCCCCTTTCCTAAAATAGTAAAATGATTTTCCTAATCTCAACCAGAAAACACATTCTCAATCTTCAGGTTTTCTTTCAACAATGATAATAGCAATACTTTACATTTTAGGAACCCCATTATTTTCCTTTCGGGGACTTTCTTCCGAAGAGCTCAAAGCCTTGCAAAGTGCTCTTAGGAAAGTTATATTCACGTTTCCCTTCCTTTGATCCCAATGATGAAATGCAACCACCTGTCTGGTGAAATACAGCCACTGCTTATGACAGTGCATAACAATTCCATACAATGCACAAGAAATAACATACCCAATTAAAATTGTAAAGGGAGCTGAGACAGACAGACTTTAATTAGCGAAGCTGGAATGTGGCCAAGCAAAAAAAGTACCGTGAAAAGTGGTCATGACCTCATTTTAACACTCCGGCTTATTCAGAAGACCACATCTAGAGTAGCCCATTGCATCAGGCTGACTTGGGACACTGATTGATTCAGCCCTGAATAAATGGGAACAATGTCACATACTTAATCATCACATGCATTTATCAAAGCGGTCAAAGATTTTCCTCAGAGAAACTCCTCCATCAGTTAACGACCCTGTGCATGTCCATTCACAAGTCAAGGAATCACACTGGGGTTACCCTCCCCTTTCATAACTATTTTTGAAATAATATCTATGCTGCTGCTGCTAAGTCGCTTCAGTCATGTCCGACTCTGTGTGACCCCATAGATGGCAGCCCACCAGGCTCCCCCATCCCTGGGATTCTCCAGGCAAGAACACTGGAGTGGGTTGCCATTGCCTTCTCCAGTGCATGAAAGTGAAAGTGAAGTCACTCAGTCTGTCTGACTCTTAGCAACCCCATGGACTGCACCCTACCAGGCTCCTCCGTCCATAAGACTTTCCAGGCAAGAGTACCGGAGTGGGGTGCCATTGCCTTCTCTGAATATATGTGCTATCAAGTACCAAAAAACACACATTTCCATATAATTTTGTAAGATCAAAGGCCAAAGGAATTTCAATGTAAACATTAGGTATTCAGAGGCAGCCATCTTTTATTCTAAAAATAACTTTTCTAGAACTGTCAGAAGCTAAATATGACAAGTTTCTCAATCCAGTCACCCAGATCCATTCATTTCATGACCATAGAAGGTAGAGTAGCAGGGGATAAAAATAAAAACAATTCAAGAATGATAAGCCTTATATTGCATCAACTGTTTCAAACATGGCTCAGTGATATTATTATTTGATTTAAAAAGGACTTCCCTGGTGGCTCAGAGGGTAAAGCGTCTGCCTACAATGCAGGAAACCTGGGTTCGATCCCTGGGTCAGAAAGATCCCCTGGAGAAGGAAATGGCACCCCACTCCAGTACCCTTGCTGAAAAATCCCATGGACAGAGAAGCCTGGTAGGCTACAGTCCATGGGGTTGCAGAGTCAGACACGACTGAGCAACTTCACTTCACTTTCAAGTTTCATTTCGGCTTCCCTGGTGGCTCAGATGGTAAAGCATCTGCCCACAATTTGGGAGACCCAGGTTCAATCCCTGGGTTGGGAAGATCCCCTGGAGAAGAAAATGGCAACCCACTCTAGTACTCTTGCCTGGAAAATTCCATGGATGGAGGAGCCTGGTAGGCTACAGCCCATGGGGTCATTTTCTAAATAGCAAGGATATATTGAAATCTCATCTGTGTTTTATGTTCTGTATGGTTGGATTTTTATGTTATATTGGGTTTTATGCCACTTTTCTCCCAGAAATTGTTGTGGAAGAATATATTTTCATGTTTATTTCTTGAATGCTTCCATGACAAGGATGTCAAAGATAGACTTACAGAAAGCATTTCCAATTATGTCCTCTTTCCAGCATGCTGGTCTCCAACAATTACTTCTCTATTTCCCCATTCAGCAGTTGCTCTGCTGCCACAATGGAGGAATGAGCTGGTGATATCAATGGTTGGCATTTGTCTCCATTGACCTTAATCTGTGACTATTTTAAATGGCCATCCTTTGACAACCAAAGATTTTGTTTATGTAAAAGTAGACCAAGTTTTACATTTAAATTTATTCCTTAAAAAAATGTTTAAAGATACTTGTAGCTTTCAAAAATCTCAGACTATATAATCAACTGGTAAGAATATTGACTTCATGTCTTTTTGTCTGTAGTGAACTTCCCTGGTAGCTCAGATGGTAAAGAATCTTCCTGCAATGTAAGGGATCCAAGTTTGATCCCTGGGTAAGGAAGATTCCCCTGGAGAAGGGAATGACTACCAACTCTCGTATTCTTGCCTGGAGACTCTCATGAACTGAACAGAGGAGCATGGCTGGCTCTACAGTCCATGGGGTTGCAAAGAGTTTGACACAACGGAGTGACTAAGTACATGTATGTAATAAAGAGCTTTTCTTTTCCTTTTCTTTCCCTTTTCTTTCCAACATTCCTTTCCCCTTCTGATAACAGTACTGGTTTCTCTGGGTGCCAGGGGTGCTGATCTGTATCCCTCCGCTCTATCAAGGATTTATGCATGTGACTCAGGCCTGGCCAATAATAATCTTTCTCCAGGGCAGCTTGCTATTTCCCTATGGATAACAAAACATTGTTAAGACTGCTGTCTTTGTATTGTTAAGCCATGGTCTTTGCCACACAGTAAGCCTTCAAAGGATGAAGAGATATAAAGAGAAAGAGGACAGACTATAGACACAGGGAAGTCCTTGAATCTAGGCTATAATGAGGCCTTTTGCACTGCTCTTTCATGTTTGGTTGCCAAGCTCAATAGATTCTTCTTTAGTGTAATTTGAACTGAGTGAAGCCAAGAATACTGACTCAAATATCAAGTGGACTGTAAACTATGCACTATTAAAAAAATATTTTAAAAACTATTAAGAAAAAAAACAAAAGAAAACTAAGATCATGGCATCTGGCCCCATTACTTCATGGCAAATGGCAGGGGGTGGGGGGCAGGGGGGAGGGGGGATGAAGGGGGAAGGGAAGTAGTGACAGATTTCCTCTTCTTGGGATCTAAAATCACTGCAGATGGTGAAGGCAGCCATGAAACCAGAAGACCATTGCTGCTTGGCAGGAAAGCTCTGACAAACCTAGACCATGTGTTGAAAAGCAGACACATTACTCTGTTGACAAAGGTCCAGATAGTCAAGGCTATGGTCTTTCCAGTGGTCATGTACGGTTGTGAGAGCTGGACCATAAAGAAAGCTGAGAACCAAAGAATTGATGCCTTCGAACTATGGTGCTGGAGAAGACTCTTGAAAGTCCCTTGGACAGCAAGGAGAGCAAACCAGTCAATCTTAAGGGAAATCAACCCTGAATATTCATAATGCTATAGCTGAAACTCCAGTATTTTTGTCATCTGATGCAAAAAGCCGGCTCATTCCCTGATGCTGGGAAAGATGAGGACAGAAGAAGAGGGTGTCAGAGGATGAAATGGCTGGATGGCATACTGATGCAAAGGACATGAACTTGGGCAAACTTCAGAAGATGGTGACGGACAGGGAGGCCTGGCCTGCTGCAGTCATGGGGTCTCAAAGAGTTGGACAGAACTGTGTGATTGAACAACAACAAAAAACTATCCACAGGTACTGTGCTGGGACTAGTTATCCAGAGCTGCACTTCAGTGTCAAAGAGATGCTGTCCCTGCCCTCATGATGCTAACAGACTTGCAGGGGGAGGAGGAAATGAGCAGAGTTAATAAAATATAACATGTAAATTTTTTTAAAATGACCATGGATAATGGAAAACAGAAGAACATACTTAGAAAAGATGGTCAAAGAAGCTTTGTGTAACATTTTACACAAAGTAACATTAAAAATATATTTCATTCAGATCCTTTAACTATAGTTTTAGTCTTTGAAAGTGCTTTTTGCTTTTACTGATAATTAATGATGATAACAGCCAATAATATTTATTGACTACCCCTATGGTTATCACTGGATGACTTTTCTATCTTTTATCCTGTGTAAACTTCAAAATCATTCTGTAATGTAAAATTATCATTATCACAATTTTACAGTTGTGGGGAAAAAAAGCATTCAGATATTAAATACTAGCTAGTAATCAGAGGAGACAGTGCTTGATCTCCATAATTTCAGAGCGGGCATCCTTCACCACATTTTTACCAATAAATTTCAGGCACTGCAGATATAAATAATATAGAAAGAGAAAAATCTGTCCTCTTTTCGTATTGCATTTTCTGTTGAGACAAACATTCTTAAGGACCTGGTGCATCCATTGTTTTCCTGTAAATGTGAAACTATTCTCTTTAATAGCTCATCATGGTATTATACAAACCATATATTCATAAGACATGCCTGCAACTTACTTTCTCCCAAATTTGAGGTAGTTTTTTCTTTTTTTGAAAGTTTTATCTAACTTGAATTTAAAAAAAAAAACTGCACAAAGTTATATACAATCAGACTATTCTTCCTTGATACATCCTTCTAGCATATAAAGGTTCATATACTTGAATTCTTGCAGTACTAAAACTTTCTCTACAATCATTCTGCATCCTAACTAGTGCATTCCTAGCCAACTTTGGCCTATTACCTCAGAATCAGGAAGTAAGTTTACCCAAAGGCAATTAGACTTTGGAATTAAATAGAACTTTTCAACTTGGAAGATCATCATTTTCACTTATTCCCAGTCTTTCCCAATCTTTCAATTGGTAAGCGCATGGAGGTAGATGTACCTTCAATCTCTTAGACCGCATGGAAGAAGAAAGTACGGAAACCACAACTACTTAGAGTCCCTACAGTGAGCCACTCACACATGCTGGGCCCTGGAGGCTCAATATCAGATAGAGTCAAGGAGTTTCAAGCCTCCAGAAACTCCATTTAAAGATAAGAGAGTACCATCTTCCTACAACTTGTTATTTTGCCCGTTGTATTTACTAAAATTCAGAGAAAGAGGCATGAGGGTAGTGTCACTCCTCTTTTTCCTTTGTCTTTTTGTGACTGGGACTAAAGGTACTGGCAAAATAAGTTTAAAGAATGAGTGAGGAAAACTCTAGTTTTCCTTAGTTATACTTAAATCCAAAGAGCCCTTCGTGTGTAAGTAATGAGTTTGATTTGAGAGAAACCGTGTTTCATCTCAGAGAAGGCAATGGCACCCCACTCCAGTACTCTTGCCTGGAAAATCCCATGGACGGAGGAGCCTGGTGGGCTGCAGTCCATGGGGTCGCGAAGAGTCAGACACTACTGAGCGACTTCACTTTTGACTTTTCACTTTCATGCATTGGAGAAGGAAATGGCAACCCACTCCAGTGCTCTTGCCTGGAGAATCCTAGGGACGGGGGAGCCTGGTGGGCTGCTGTCTATGGGGTCGCACAGAGTCGGACATGACTGAAATGACTTAGCAGTGGCAGTGTTTCATCTTGGGTGGCCGAACCAAATGTTCTTGGAAGTCTGCTGGCCTAGAGGTCATTAAATGCAAGAATTCATTGCAAAACTCTCAAGGTTGCAATTAAAGCAATACAAAGCCATGGACTGCCAGGGACAGAGACAGTTCACTAAGATGGGCACATTGTGCCGACCAGCAGAAACCTCAGTATTGCTTTCCCCACAATCTTGAATTATTCAAGGCTTCAAGATTATAATTGTTACTCAGTTTGTGAGATTCAATCTGTAGACTTGGGGTGCTCCCATTGCTGTCACCGTGACTATCTGAAATCTTCACAGGTATGAGGTCTTAGATTATTTTTCCCATGAACCCTCTGGGTCCACTTATTTCATTTTTAAGGGCAAGCTATCAAGGAGCACATCACATCTATATTGTCACATGCAGCTTCTTTGATAAAACCAGCTCAGAAGGAAGAAGTGCCCCCACAAATGCATCCATGGTCTCAGAGGCAACTTGGAGTACCTTAGCATTTCATGACATGAACATCATTTTTCCAGTTTGTCCAGACCTTACCATTTAAATATCCCCTTATCTATTTCAGTGATTTATTAAACTTACTGTGTACCAGGCAAGAATATGTATACTATCTCTTTTCAGGATCTCAGTGAGCATAAGGTAAGTAGTAGTATCTTCCTTTCATAGGGGAGAAATGAAAACCTTAGTTATAGAAAAGATAACCTTAGTTATAAGGATACACAGTTATTATACAGGGGAAAGGGGAAGTCCCAAGTCCATATGTAATCCAAGATGCCACCACCCACCAACTAAAAGACATACAGATTCTAGTCCCAAAAGTAGGCACATTGCCTACTTGAATGTCTATAGAGAAACAGGATCTCTCCAAAGATCTTACATGTTTCAGTTTTAAGTTCATGGGCTAGTAGAGACTCGTTACTACCTACCTATCCCAATTAAATGAAACTGGAATTTTAAACACGTGGTTACTCTCATTTGATCCAGTACTCAGAAGAACAGAGCAGAATTGAAAGCACTGGTATTCCAAATGCCTGCCCAATACTAGCCCCTTCTCTGACCATGGGCCTCAGTGTCTGCCTGTGTAAGATGAGGCAAAAGCCAGGAATCTGAGTTGCAAAGACCATCTCCAAACCTCCAAACATCTAACCTCCAAACTTTATAAGTTTTAAATCAGGTTATTTTAATCTCATACAACTAGACAGTATAGCAGCCCTACTTCTAAATCTGCAGATAGCAGCAGTAAGAGAGTAATGTTGTAGGGGAATAAATTATATCCACTCCTACATTCTATGAGTTTATGGACCCATATTAAAGAACAAGATTATTGCACATATTTGAGCTAGTTTCTATAAACAAGTAAAAATCAGGATGATAGGATTTGCCTCTATTAGAAAGACTAAGAAATAAGGAAACAACCCATGATTCCATTTCTTTCAGCTTCCTGATTTTTAGGTTTGTTTACTATATGCCAAACACAACTTAAAATTAAAGTAATAATTTAGAAGTTATTGCTTTAAAGCAAAGGAAGAAAAGGGTCTCTGCACAGAAGTGTTTCCCTTGAGTCTTTCTAATACTGATTAACACTAGTTTTTGAAATGTTAATTAGTTTTGAGCTTCACAGCTAGTCATTGTCTAAAAGGGCATGGAGCAAAACTTTTTCATAGTTTGGACTAAGAAGTATTTAACTCCTTAAAGCCAAAGACTGGCCATTTACTCCATTGCTGGCCACTGAACCATGAGAATGCCAGGACTGATTAGCTGTGGTGATTAGCAGACTGACATTAGGGCTAGAATCACTTGTCATTTGCTTACACTGACAGAATGCCTTAAAGCATCTAACTTTTATCAGGGCAATATATTCCACTTAGTAATAGTATGCAATGCTTATTTTAAAAACTTATCAACTAGGAAGAGGTTACTGCAATGCAAACATTTTAAAAATAAGATCTAAAATTACTCTGCTATATTTCAGTGGTTGTCTCTGTCATTTAATTGGTATAGTGGTAGAAAACACAGCTTTTTGTTTTTAGGCTGTATCTTAGAGACCATTTTTATTACTTCTATATCTGTGCTATCTTAGTATCACATTTTTCTATTGCTTCTCAGTAGAGTAAAACATTCTTAAAATAACATTCACTAAAAACTTCATAAAAGGAAGAATTCTTATGGGGAAATATGACATTATAGAAAACAGCTACAGTCTGAATAAGACAATGGAAATTGGAAAAGTAGTTAGAAATGTTTGATTTACTCAAAAATGTTTTTCTATAAAGCAGAAATGTCTGTAGCTCTAGGTGAGTGTATGCATAAATTCAGTATTATTTACTCCATTTTACTACTCAGAAACAGAGATTTAAGTAATCTGTCCAAAGTCTTAGAACTAAATGACAGAGCTTGTTTTTGAAATGTTCTTTCCATTTATATTACTGATATCTTCAATTTGTTTTCCTTTATTTTTACTAAGCACAAATAGGTAGGTTTTTCTTTAACATTTAGATATATTCAACTGATTTAACCATATTTGAGACAAAAATCTAGCCTGCCACTGGTAAAATATGAAAAACTAAGCTGTGCTTGAGGATATAGTAAAGGATTGAAGTACCAATAAACAACCAGAACAATCTTAATGCTGGTGAGAGTGTTAACAGTCTTGGTAGGGAGGCCAGAGGTCCAAAGAGCAGGAAGAAATAAACTGCAAGTGGCAGACTTTTTTCCCTTTTCTGTTGAGGTACCTGCTTCCACATGAACTTTTCTTAGTTCAGTTCAGTTGCTCAGTCGTATCCAACTCCTTGCGACCCCATGGACTGCAGCATGCCAGGCCTCCCTGTCCATCACCAACTCCCAAAATTTACTCAAACTCATGTCCACTGAGTCGGTGATGCCATCCACCACCTCATCCTGTCGTCCCCTTCTCCTCCTGCCTTCAATCTTTCCAAGCATCAGGGTCTTTACAAATCAGTCAGTTCTTCACATGAGGTGGCCAAAGTATTGGAGATTCAGCTTCAGCATCAGTCCTTCCAATGAATATTCAGGACTGATCTCCCTTAGGATGGATTGGTTGGATCTCCTTGCAGTCCAGAGGACTCTCAAGAGTTTTCTCCAACACCACAGTTCAAAAGCATCAATTCTTCAGTGCTCAGCTTTCTTTATAGTCCAACTCTCACAACCAAACATAACCACTGGAAAAACCGTCACCTTGACTAGACGGACCTTTGTTGGCAAAGTCTCTGCTTTTTAATATCCTGTCTAAGTTGGTCATAACTTTTCTTCCAAGGAGTAAGTGTCTTAATTTCATGGCTGCAGTCACCATCTGCAGTGATTTTGGAGGCCCTAAAGATAAAGTCAGCCACTGTTTCCCCATCTATTTGCCATTAAGTGATGGGGCCAGATGCCATGATCTTAGTTTTCTGAATGCTAAGTTTTAAGCCAGCTTTTTCACTCTCCTCTTTCACTTTCATCAAGAGGTTGTTTAGTTCCTCTTCACTTTCTGACATCAGGGTGGTGTCATCTGCATATCTGAGGTTATTGATATTTCTCCCAGCAATCTTGATTCCAGCTTGTGTTTCATCCAGTCCAGCATTTATCGTGATATACTCTGCATAGAAGTTAAATAAGCAGGATGATAATATACAGCTGTGATGTACCCCTTTCCCAATTTAGAACCAGTCTGTTGATCCATGTCCAGTTCTAAATGTTGCTTCTTGGCCTGCATACAGATTTCTCAGGAGAAAGGTCAGGTGTTCTGGTATTCCCATCTCTTTCAGAATTTTCCAGTCTGTTGTGATCCACACAGTCAAAGGCTTTGGCATAGTCAATAAAGCAGAAGTAGATGTTTTTCTGGAACTCTAGCTTTTTTGATCATCCAACAGATATTGGCAATTTGATCTCTGGTTTCTCTGCCTTTTTTAAATCTAGTTTGAACATCTGGAAGTTCTCAAACCTTGAGCTAATCAATGAGATTTTCTTATGGAAATATTTTTCTTAATGACACCATGTATTTGCTTTGGAATCTGCCTTTCTTCAAATTGGTTCCTAACATTTTTTCTTTTCTCAAACCTTGGGCTGATAATGGCTCAACAAACCAGTATTCATGTCAACTATTTTATGGCAAAGATGACACACCTTGTGCCACTCTATCTCTAAAATGCATATCGTGGGAGAGGGGCCTGGTGAAACTCCCTCAGCCTTGAGGCATCTCTCTTATCTGATTAGCAGCTGGGAAATAGATGGGGAAATAGTGTCAGACTTTATTTTTTGGGGTTCCAAAATCACTGCAGATGGTGTATGCAGCCATGAAATTGAAAGACGCTTACTCCTTGGAAGAAAAGTTATAACCAACCTAGACAGTATATTCAAAAGCAGAGACAGTACTTTGCTGACTAAGGTCCATCTAGTCAAGGCTATGGTTTTTCCTGTGGTCATGTATGGATGTGAGAGTTGGACTGTGAAGAAGGCTGAGCTCCGAAGAATTGATGCTTTTGAACTGTGGTGTTGGAGAAGACTCTTGAGAGTCCCTTGGACTGCAAGGAGATCCAACCAGTCCATTCTGAAGGAGATCAGCCCTAGGATTTCTTTGGAAGGAATGATGCTAAAGCTGAAACTCCAGTACTTTGGCCACCTCATGGGAAGAGTTGACTCATTGGAAAAGACTCTGATGCTGGGAGGGATTGGGGGCAGGAGGAGAAGGGGACAACAGAGAATGAGATGGCTGGATGGCATCACTGACTCAATGGACATGAGTCTGAGTGAACTCTGGGAGTTGGTGATGGACAGGGAGGCCTGGCGTGCTGCGATTCATGGGCTCACAAAGAGTCAGACACGACTGAGTGACTGAACTGAAAAGACATAAAATGTCTTGCTAAAAACTAGCAATGGGACATTCTTTCTGTCCCCTTCTGATGTCTACGTCAGAAGCTTTCCCAATCTCACTTATATTTTAACAAAACTTTACTACACAAAAAGCTCCAAGGAGTCAAGCCTCTGGCCCCAGACCAAAATCCTCTCCTCCAGAGGGTGTGAACCCCAGCGTAGCACATGGCTCACAACAACAAACTTTCACTGGGAAGGCACATGGTATCACTTAAGGACACAAGTATTTATATTAGGAAATAAAGGAATAACCAGAGCAGATTTTCATCTAATGAGACTGACACTTATAGAAGACTTTTCTGCATGTTGGGTCTAGAGTTTGCTCTAAGAGTTATGATGGGAGAGAACAAGGAAAACCAGAAATGGAGCTGTGAAAGGGAACCTGAAGCAGCACAGCAGTGGGATAAAAAGGAAAAACTGAACCTTACAAATGTTGCAAGAAAAAGAAAATTCTCAAACTTATTTGTAATGGTTGCTGTCTTACATAAGGACTTTTAATAATGCTGTATTTTTCTTTATTACCAAAATTCCTCCACGGGAACTTTTTAAATCACTGCCCTTAAGCTTTCTTGGCATTGTTGCTTCTTCCCCATTTCCTCCACACTCTTTTGAATCTATTTACGGTTCTCTCCTTTTGTAGCTATTGACATGCACTGTTCTTTATGGTTGAGTTCTGTGCTTGTGTTTCAGGCTGCTTGTATTTTTCTAAGCCAGATAAGATATTTGGGTACAGTGGTTAACATTCACTTGCATTTTTATAAGATTAATAAAACTGCTGCTGTAACTGAACCAAGCATGAGTGCAGGCTGCTTCATCTCAAGGAGGATGAGAACTTGCTGGATTGTGGTTAAACTCTTCAGGAACCACTCCAAGCTGAGAAGCTTAGAGAAATAAAAAGAGCCAAACAACACTCCACATGGCAACATGATTGTGTGACTTCAGCTTCCACAATCTTGTCAATGAATTCACAAACCACATTACTTATGCATGTGGTAAGCTATGTGGTAGGCTACGATTTAGAAGTCTGCTATTAATGTCCAAACTTTTCAGCTGGAGTTGGGATGGAAAAACCATTAGAACGACCAAGTCACCCAATTAACTAAGCTATAACCAACCACATACTGCATTAACAGCAATCTTCTGAAATGTCTTTTTAGTTTACACCAAGCATGTTCTTCTTTCACACAATTAAATCTATTAACTCACAGTTTGTTGAGTTTAAAATTACATAAAGAACTAACAATATTCTAGCAAATCTGTGTAAGGGCATGGATGAGTGATGCATTCATGCCCTTATACAGATTTCCTAGTATTTTTTAGAGTGTGTGTGTGAGAGAGAGAGAGAGGGTTGGGGGGGGGGAGGGATGGAGGGAAAGGAAAAAAGACAGTAGTTATATGCATAATCACATAATTATTTAAATATTCCTTTGATTTTACAAAGTCCTTTTTATAGAATTCTCATTATTAAGCAAATGTTTCAAATGACTCTTATCCTCAAAGAGATACTTTTCTGATCATTTGTATATTTACTATTATTGGAACCAAGTTTATGTATAGTGAGAAGCCTTTGCCATCAAAGCTGAGTCTAAGTGTCGGCTCCGCAACTCTTGCTTACGTGACCTTGGGCAAGTGACTTTGTTTCTCTCATTGCCATCTGTAACACAAAGATTATAGCATGGATTCTAAAAATGCAAATGGGAAAAAAGTTCTGCACACGGAGTTATATGCTGTCTGCCTCGAACAAGCTTTCCTGTCACCTCTAACTCTCTCCTAAGACAGTGATTTTCATCATACAGAAAGCCACCAGTCTGCTATCCAACCTACCTTTCTCAATACCTCTGAAGCATATTTCCAGGATGAAGGTACGACTTTCAAGCTTGTGAAGCTTTGAATAAAGCCTCATATTTATTGAGAATTAACCAAAGAGGGAACCAGAATACTCTATGTTTAGACAGTGTGCCCAGACAATTTCCCCTTATGGACAAATTTGTAGGATTAATTTCATAAGAATATTAATTAATTTACAGTGACACTAACAGCCATAGATCCCAAGCAGAGGGGGCCAGACTATGCTTTTCATGTCTGCAGATACAAAGTGAAACAAAATAATCATTGGGAAATTCCTTTGCAAATCTGGAATCAAAGCAAAGGGGAGCTAATTAGAGTGAACAAATGTTTTAGCATCATCATGGTAAGAGAGCATGATAATGCATCCCATCTCTCAGTAGAGATGATTTTAATAATATTGCTAGCTAACACTACGGAACACTTGTGTGCTAAGTACTGTTGTAAGCATTTTATATGAAGAAGCTCATTTAATATTTATAAAAACTCCTGTTAGATGGTCTATTATTATCTCCATTTTACAGTGAAGAAACTGGCACAGAGTGGTTAATTACCTTGCATAGCATCACAAAGCAAAGGAGAAGGAACTTGCCAGTAGGGCCTACATTCTTCCTATCTGTTCTTTAGAATGAGTTTCTTTTCTGCAAAAAGTTTGGGTAGTAAGAACTGCCAGTCTTTGCCCAGGATTCTTGTTTTCAATATTCTCCCTCATATTCACTCTTCCTTCAGATACTCTACAAAAATGACATGCAGGTTTATATCTGAGGGAAAAGAAAGCAGCAATCACACAAATTTTCAGGAAAAAGCACTTGAGGCGAGAAAGAACAGTAAGTACAAAGATACTATGGGTATGTTAATCTAGTTGACTGATTCACAGCCAAATATTGCAGAGCTGGGAACTTCTTTCTTGGCATAGTGCTACTTTGAGTTCATTGTTTTGTTAGAAGGAGATCATAATTATTTCATTTGGGTGTAGGTTCAGGGTAGTTGCAGACATGAAAATAAGAGGCAGTACAGGCAGTCGTTAAAATATCTAATCTCTATATGTGTGTGTGGCAATCAGACCCAGTTAGAATGCTGGTTCTACCACTTACTATCTCTCCAGGTTTGAGCTAATTATTGATGTCTCTAACATTGAATTTCTCATGATAAAATGGAGAAGCCATCAACCTCACAGAACTACTGTGAGCATGAACTTAAATAATCCACATAGAGCCCAGAGATTAGCACCCAGACACATAGTCAGGGTTCAGTATAAGGCAGTTTCTCCTTCTACATGTGCCCGATAACTAGCTCTCTCTTCCTTTCTCAGGAACTTGCTCCTGCATCTTCAAACTTCCCTTTCCTACTGTGTCATCTCTACAGACATTCAGGAGCCTGAGCAGTTCTAAAGAGGCAAAGAAATCTCTTAGCCCCACATTAACCTCCAGCTGCAACTCAAGCTCTTTGCTACTTTGAAGTAAGTTTTGAAAGGCATTGTCAACTCAACCTGCCCTCCCTCCCTACTTTAAGTCTCCTACTGTCTCTGTGCCAACATGACATTTTGCACATGTACTGCTCCACTAACTCTGCTCTTGCTGAGGCTATCAAGTGATTCCACATTGCCTAAAAGTAAACCCAGGACATTTCAGTGTGATTTGACACAGCTAGGCGGGCTTCCCAGGTGGCTCAGTGGTAAAGAATTCGCCTGCCAACACAGGAGACGTGGGTTTGATCCCTGGGTCAGGAAGATCCCCTGGGGGAGGAAATGGCAACCCACTCCAGTATTCTTGCCTGCAGAATTCTATGGACAGAGAAGCCTGGCAGGCTACAGTCTATAGGGTGGCAAAGAGTCAGACATGACTGAGCCCACACACACACACCTTTCTTCATCCATTAGAAAAATCATTCACTTCCATGACTCTATGGAAGCCTTTACTTGAGTAAAAAATCTGGGAAGACCCACTTCTTAGCTAACCTGTTTATAGACATAATCATGTCTGATACTGTATCTTTGACCCATCTTCCAAATTTGCCTCTTTTTCCTTTATCATATCAGCAAATATCACCTTCACTTGCATCATGTCAAAGCTAGACACTTGTCATTTTTTTTATCCCCCCAAAATCAGCCTTTAGCTTTGTTGATTTTTCTCTATTCTATTTGCAATTTCATTGATTTTTGCTCTAATTGTCATTATTATTTTCTGTTTGGTTCACTTGTAGTTTTCTCTTCTTTCTCAAGTTTCTTAATGTGGAAGCTGAAGATCTGTTCTTTTGTAATATACAGGTTTAGCATTATACATTTTCTTTAAAGGAATCTTTCACTGGATCCCACAAATTTAATGAAATGATTTATTTTCATGTAGTATAAAATATTTTGAGCTCTCCTGACACATCTTTGATCCATCAGCTGTTTAGAAATGTATTATTTACTTTTCAAGTATTTGGGATTTCTCAAGTACCTTTGTTATTACTTTATTGTTTAAGTCCATTATGGCCTGAGAATAAATATATATTGCATGATTACCATGCTTTTATGTTTGTGAAGGTATATTCTATGACCCAGAATATAGTCTCTCTTGGTGAACAATCTGTGTAAACATAAGGAGAAATTGACTTCTGCTGCTGTTTAAAGACATTTATTTATAGAAATAAATATCAGTTAAATACTGTTGAGTCATCTTATGAGTAAGATGTCATCTCACATCTTACATAGATGTAAGAGGGTTGTAAGATATATGTTGGGCCAATGGATCTGTTAATTAGTGACAGGAATACCAAAGTTGCCAACTATATTAGTTAATTTTCTATTCTCCTTTCAGCTCTATCAGTTTTTGTTTCATATAGTTGGCTGCTATGTTGTTTAGGTGCATTCATGTCTATTTTAAGTTTATTGTTAACATTGTCATTATAAATCTTCTTGGAGAATGAATCTACTTATCATTATGTAATGCCTCTCTTTATTCCAGATACTTTCTTACCGTGAAGTCTACTTGGTCTAGAATTAATGGAGATACTTCATCTTTGTTTTAATTCATGCGAGCATGGTATATCTTTCTTCATTACCTTATTTCATTCTTTTGTTTCTCTGAATTTTAGCTTGGGAAGTTTCTTTTGGTATGTCTCTAAGCTCATACAACTTTTGTTCAGCCATGTCTAGTCTACTGATGAGCCCATCAGAAACATTCTTCATTTCTGTCATAGTGCTTTCTATAGAAAGTAATGACAACCCACTCCAATATTCTTGCCTGGAAATTTCCATGGACAGAGGAGCCTCACGAGCTATATTCCGTGAAGTTGCAGAGTCAGCCACGACTGAGCACGCATGCATGCACACACACACTTTCTTTTGATTAATTTTAGAGTTTTCATCTCTCTGCTTACATTCCCACTTCTCACATGTCTTCTCCTTCCATTAGAGCCCTTAGCATGTCAATCGTAATTGTTTTAAATTATCTGGCTGGTATTTCAAAGACCTATAGTAGGTCTTTGTTATATCAAAACTGGTTCTGATGATTGCTTTGGCTCTTCAAACCATTTTTTGCTTTGCTTTTGCCTTTAGAATTCCTTATGATTTTATTGTTGTTGAAAGATGGATATATGTTGGGCCATAAGAACTGAGGTAAGTATGCCTTTATTGTGAGAACTAGTCTAATCTAGCTAGATGTTCTTATACCTATAGCTGCCAGAGATTTCAGTTTCCTCTAGTGTTTTTTTGTCCCTATGCTCAACTTTGGACCTCTCTACTTTTAACTTTTCTTGGATCATTTTATTTAAATGTGTTTCTTGAAGACAAAATACATTTTTTGTTTTAATCTACTTTGATAATATCTGCCTTTAATTAGTGTACTTTTAGGTTATATTTAACACAATCATGGATATGGTTAGATTAATACTTACTATATTTGTATTCCAATTATGTGTAAGTTACAAAGGAACCCTCTTACACTGTTGGTGTGAATGTAAATTGATGCAGCCACTGTGGAAAACAATGGAGATTCCTTAAGTTAAAAATAGAATCACCATATGATCCGGTGACCCCACTGCTGATCATATGTGCAGAAAAGACAAAAATGCTAAATCAAAAAGATACATTATCTTAATATTAATAGCAGCATTAGTTATAACACCCAAGACATGGAAGCAACCTAAGTGTCCATCAACAGATGAGTGGATAAAGAAGGTGTGTTATAGATATAGAATGGAGCTTTATTCAGCCATAAAAAAGAATGAAACGTTGCCATTTACAGAAACATGGATAGACTCGGAAAATGTTAAATGGGGGCAATGTCTATTTTGATCACTGCTATATCCCCAAGTTTCTGACAGTATGCTTGTCCCAAGAAAGGAACTTCATACATATTTAGTGAAAAAATTAAATAAAATATTATCACCATTTAATGACTCAAAAAAATGTCTTCTATATGTCTAGATTATTTTTCCACAAAAATTTAAGTTACACTTGCCTCCTTTCAAAAAGTTTCAGGCAGCAAAAGAATATATGCAGGCATCCAGCTGTAAATGGCACACCAAAGGAGAGAAAGAGATAGTATGGTGTGACATATATAAGCCATTAAATAGTAAGCAGAAGTAAGTGCAATTTATCCTGCAACTAGAATTTAGTCAAAATGCAGACAGAGGTAGAGTCTGATCCTGATTTGTTGGTAAATAACATCCAATGAGAAAAACTAAAGATGGTGATGTCAGTCCCCACTTTGGTAGTTTCTTCAGCACAGCTTTACAATAGATGAGAGATCTATTCCTGTGTAGTGCTTAGAATACCATTCATTTGCATGAAAGTCCAAACTAGAAGGTTTGGAATGACGATTTAATGTTAAAGATTGAATAAAAAAGACTTCTGTTTCTGACAAAATGTGAAAGTGTATTCAAAAAAATTTCAAGGAGGAGGGAAGGAAACACTTAAATTGCTGGTTAGAGAAAAGTTATTCCTAAGTGTGCAGCAGAGCTGTCAGAACAATAAAGAAAGTGGTTGGGGGCCCATTGCAATAAGAAAGCCCAAAACCAGGGAGTTAAGAAGCAATGGTGTTTGCCCTGGGGAAGATGCCAATCTCCATCAACCTAGCATCTGTGTCCACACAAGCACAGAAATCGGGCTTGGAGCTATAGCAAGAGAAAAAAGGAGATATAGCATAATACTAGACTACAGAAGGGCAACAACCCTAGAGAATCGACTAGCTAAAAACCTGCCAAAAAGAGGGAAATGGTAGAAATACGTGCCTGTCTTCCAAGAGAAATTCTAACCAGTCACATGAGTTTGAGTACATGATTCATATTAACTATTTGGCAAGAAAAATAAAGTAGAAAATGCAAATGCTTCCTGAAAAAAAATTTAGAAAGGAAAAATCTCTTTAAATCTGGGTGTCAGAGCTCCCACAGATGAAAAGACAAAGGACATGCATTTACAATCAAATATTCCCCCAAACCCTAAAACTTATAAACTATTACAATTGAGAATCAGCTGAAACAAGTGAGCAAAACCAAGAAACTCCACAAAAGACTTCTAAAGAAATGACAAATAATGGGATAAGAAGCATTTAATATAATTAAATGAAGCAAGATACTGGAAGAATAATGAAGAACAGGAGACTATAAAAATGACAAGGCAAGTATCACTACATGATATTCTTGCCAAAATGTTTAAATTAAGTTGAGTCGTGAGGAAACAATCAGACAAAGCCAGATTGTTCAACATTCTACAAGACAACTATACTTGATGTTTCAAAAATATCAGTGCTATGAGAGGGAAAAAAGGATAAAAGGTACAATTCTAGATCAGGGTACCTTAACCTCAGCACTATTGACATTTTGGGCTGGATAATCCTTCCCTGCAGAGATTGCCCTGTACATGGACAGTTTAACAGCATCTCCAGTCTCCACCCACTAGATGCCAATAGTTCTCTCCCCACCTCCCACAAGCTGCGACAACCAAGCACATCTGTGAACATTGCTAAATGTCTCAGAGGACAAAACTGCCCCATTGAGAAGCACTGTTTCTAGGTTAAAGATAGTAAAGAGAAATGATAACCAAATACAATGCAAGATTCTTGACTAGATCTTTGATTAAAAGAAAACTTTTATAATTTACAATTTGGAGACCATTTGAAAACCCTGAATACTTATTGATTTTAAAGAAGATACTATTATGTTGCTAAATTATTGGATTTCTTGGGAGATGTGTGCTGACTTATTAAGAGATAAAATAAGATACTGTAAGTTTCAAATTGTAAAAACACTACAAGTGTGAGTCTATGTGTACATTTCCACGTGTGTGTAGAGAGCAAGTGATGTGAGTGCAAATGTGATAGAATATTAACAATCATTAAGTTTAGGGAAAAAGGGGATGTGTGTTCAATTTATTAAACTATTCTTTCAACTTTATTCCAGATTGAAGTTTGTTTACCTTTTCTTTTTCAGATTGAGCAATAATATCCTATCTATTCTTCAAGGCCCAGTTTAAGTACCAAATTCCTTATGAAATTGTCCTTCTACAATCACAGCTCACCTCTCTCAAAAACACCAACCATGCATACTAAAAGAATGTCCAAGAAGTACTTAAGTGATATTCTGACTCCAAATTACATGTGTATGGGTTCTCCTACATCACCAAGCAATTCTCTGACACTAGTTGGGTGTCCTAAAATTCAACTCAATTCTAACCCTATTTACCTGGAGATAACATCAGATCCCACATGTTAAGAACTCAGTCCTACAAGACTGCTTCCTCTCCAACTTCAGAGACCAACGACCTGGGGTTCTGACCCACTGTCTATAGATTCACTGGAGGTTCTAACACTCCTTCTTGGGTTCAGTTGATTTTCTAAAGCAGTTCACAGTACTTAAACATTTCACTGACCACATCACCAGTCTATTTTAAAGGGATATAAATAGCAAAAGCCAGATGTAAGAGCTCACACTGGATGAGATACAGGAAACGGGCATGAAGCTTCTATGCCCTCTCTAGCAGTGTCACTCTCCCTGATTTCATGCGTTCTATCATCCAGAAGGTCACCAAACCCAGTCCTTTGAGGTTTTGTGGAAGCTTTATTATATACACATGATGCATTAAATAAAGGATCGCTGGCAGTGGATTCAGCCTCCAGTCTCTCTCCCCTAGAAGAAAGGGAATGTAAAGTTTCAACCCTCCAGTCGCATGATTAGTCTCTACTGGCAACCAGCTCCATCCTTAAGGGCTTTCCAAAAGCCACCTAATTAACATAAACTCAAGTAGCGTTTTTCCAGCAGTTTTCCAGTAGTCATGTATGTATGTGAGAGCTGGACTATAAAGAAAGTTGAGTGCTGATGAATTGACACTTTTAAACTGTGGTGTTGGAGAAGACTCTTGAGAGTCCCTTGGACTGCAAGGAGATCCAACCAGTCCATCCTAAAGGAAATCAGTCCTGAGTGTTCATTGGAAGGACTGATGCTGAAGCTGAAACTCCAATACTTTGGCCACCTGATGCAGAGAGCCGACTCATTGGAAAAGACCCTGATGCTGGGAAAGATTGAAAGCAGGAGGATAAGGGGATGACAGGGGATGAACACGGTAAATTGATGCAAATATAAACAAATTTGACTAAGACAATAACATTTGTGGAGTCAAAAAAAGATAAAACTAAAACATCAGACAGCAATATTATGTAAACTGGGCAGAGATTTATAAGCACTAAAACAGTCTAGCATTTCCATATGACATTGATGACAGTGTTATTGATTCTACAGTTTTTAATTTATATATACATTTAAAATCTTTTAGAGGTAGCACTAAAACAGTAGAAACAGATGCATAGCTAACCCACCTGGTAGGCAGGAAAAAAAAACCATCAACTAAACTTTATAAAATTAACCAATCCGAGAGCAAAAACACAAAAACAAAACCCTAAATCATACCATATAAATTTAAAGTGAAAAAATTCAAAACTGATACAAAGTGATAAAATGTAAGTTATATCAACTTAAATGTAATTAGATTAAACATTCCAGGGAAAAGATTAAGTATGCCAGGATGGCTGAAAAACCTATCCAATTAAAAAGATAAACTCTAGAACATGGGAATATAGAATACAGAAAGCAAGGTGGATGGGAGAAAATATACTAAGCAAGTCTGAATGGAAGAAGAGCTAACAAAGCTATGTCACTCCCCAGCCAAATAGCTGTATTAGTGACAAAGACAGTCATTACATGCTATTAACAACTTAACTAGGAAGGCACAATAATTCTTAAACTAGTGAGAATCTAAAATGCAGATTCAAAATACACAAGTTAAAAAAGAAAAAAAGAAGGAAAAAAACTCGTAGCAAAAATTTGTTACACTTGACAACGTGGAAGGAGATAGTAATACCTCTCTTAGTGATAAATGAATAAAGGTTAGGAGCAGCACCATACAGATTTGTAAACCTAAATATAATATTGCTTGCAAAAGCAACAGCTGGAGAATATACTTTCCTCTCCTCACTCCCAACCCCCACCCCACATTCACCACCAATATACAGGAAAGAGTTAGAAAACTGGATCATATACTAGGCCAATAGCAATTCTAAAGACATATTGAAGAATTGGTATCATACAGACTACATTTTCTGGCTACTACAAATTAGAAAAGAGTGACAATGACAAAAGCTTAGTGTTAGAAATTAAAGTTCGCATATCAGAGATGAAATTATAATGAAAATTAGAAAACACAAGTGAAAAACTGAAAACAGTATATAACCCTTGTTGAAGCAAGAAAAGCAGTATAAATAAAAAAAACTTAAATATTTATATTATAAAAGTGACAAATTACATAAGAATCTAAAAAAAGAGGAAATAAAAGTGAAGAAAGTAGTGGGAAAAAATTAAGATATTGATAAGATGGAATCCAGGATTAAATAGGATCAATAAAGCCAAAGTCACTTGTTAGAAAAGGATGATACAAAAAAAACTTCTGGAATCCAGGAAACAAAGAAGAAACAAAAAATATTTAGAGTGAAAGAGGGAACATAACTGCTGCTGCCATAGAGATTAAAAGGATAAAAGAGTATTATAAAAATATGTATATCAATAAACCTGAAAATGAGGTGAAATGGATACTTCTTAGAAAATTAGGAAATTACTAAATCTGACTCCCACGAGAAAGAGAAAATTTGAGTACCATGGTGACAGAATAAGTAGTTTAAAATCTCCCCATTTCAGGGTGCTCTCAGGAGAAAACCTAGTTGGAGAAGCAAGGAGAGGAAAGGAAAAAGAGGGAAACTGAGAACATGGTCTTAGGTAGAGTCTGACCTTGGCTTTATCCGGAGGCAAAGCTTGGAAGCGGGATCCCACAGCAGCTTCTCGAAGCAAGAAGCCGTAGCTTTTATGCCCTAGGGTTTATTGGCTGCCCCTGGGTAAATGGCTTAATATCCTAGGTATCTCCAGGTGAGCTGACTTGGCTCAGGTCAGACAAGGCAAGTCCTCAGCAGTGACAGGTGTAAACCATTGGCTTCAGCACTCCAGCGGCAGATGGAAACCAGCCAATAAAGGGGATGTGAGCAGAGCACTAAAAATATGTTGAGAGAAACTTTTGCAACACTCCAGTGCTTCCCAAAACTCACAGATGAAGATCCGGAGCACCTTGTCCGCTCGTGTGCCAGAAAAGATCCTTAATTATGAAAGCATTACCTGGATGTTTGAGGTTACTGTATCTCTAGAGGGAACCAAAACAAACCCAACTCTGATGTTTCCATTAACTACAGAGAGCTACATCAGAAAATCACTCCTGGTGATTTCATTTACAGGAGCATGCCTCTTAGCTTCAGTCACATCCAACTCCGTGGACTCTATGGACTGTACCTCACCAGGCTCCTCTGTCCATGGGATTCTCCAAGCAAGAATACTGGAGTCGGTTGCCATGCTCTCCTCCAGGGGATCTTTCCTATTCAGGGATTGAACCTATGTCTCTTACATCTACCTGCATTGGCAGGTGGGTTCTTTACCACTAGAGCCACCTGGAAGCCTTCATTTACAGGCAGAAGAGCTTAAATTGACTAATAGGGGTTTTGAGGGTGAGTTTTGCATCTCTCCTATGACCCAGACTTCATGGTTACCTGTGTACCTGAAAGTCAAAAGGGGACTCCTTTATCTCAGTTTCAGGTGGGACCATGGAGGCTTCCCTGGTGGCTCAGATAGTAGAGAATCTGTCAGCAATGCAGGAGACCTGGGTTCAATCTCTGGGTGGGGAAGATCTCCTGGAGAAGGGCATGGCAATCCACTCCAGTATTCTTGCCTGGAGAATCCCATGGACAGAGGAGCCTGGTGGGCTACAAGCATCTCGAGAGTCAGACACAGTTGAGCGACTAACACTTTCACTTTATCTCAATTTTAGGTGAGACCATGAAGGTCAACAACAAAAGAACTGGTGCAATTTCCCCTACATTCCAAAGACATATGCCAGACTTGTAAAAGGGGTGCCCCCAAAGTGGCAGGGAGATGCTTCATTTCACACCCACAGACCAATGATGGAAGAGCAAAGTCAAAGCACGCTGGGAAGAGAAATATTTTTGCAGAAAAAAAAAAAAAAATCTGAGGATGGTGTAAATGTGTAAAGACTTTCCAAGCCCTCCCCTTGGGAGATGGGTAGAGGCTGTGTCCTCCTCAATTAAAGACCACAGAGATGGTTGTCAGGTGATTGCACAGAGGGTCTGTGTTGCGATCACTAGGAATGGGAACGTGGGGGGCTGGTATCTGACCCCCCTTTAGGAAATCTAAATGTGAGAGGCAGAGTGGCTATGAGACCCAAGAGCAGAGAAACAGTGAGACGCAATGGAAGGAAACCGTCCTAGCGCCACCTGCAGAGGAAACCCACGTGGTTCCAGAGGCTTGGCTGTGGACCACAAGAGACAGCCTAGAGCTATCTGAAGTGGAACTCTGGCAAGACAGCCACAAGCCATGACGGGGCAATGGCCGCAGCAAAAAGAGTCTGTATAAAGCAGTGGTCCCCAACCTTTATGGCAACAGGTAGAAGACAATTTTTCGACTGACAATTTTTCAACTGACCGGGGCAGGGTATGCTTTGGGGATGATTCAAGTGTATTACATTTATTGTGCCCTTTATTATCACTACATCAGCTCTATCTCGTGCAGAAGTTGTGGGTCCCTGGTATAGGGAACGTAGGGGTTGACTGGTGAGGTGTCCCAGGGGCAAACTCCTCCCCTTTCCCTCCACCTTGGGAGTTGCTATTGAAGTTCCCCCAAAGGATTATTTATTTTTATTTAAGTCTAGGAAAAGTAGCTCAGGAGATCAAAAGGCCAGCTTTAAATGTTTCCCTAACCTGATGCATTGTGTCCTCTAGTAAGTCCCCTTTATCTAAGTCACTTTCTCATCTGGTGTGAAACACTGAAGGGGCCCCAAACCAAAGTGGGGAGAGTGAGAGCTGGAGCCAGGAGACATTTTTGCACAGGCCCTCTCCCTCTTCCCTGTGGGTACCCTCAGCTAAAAACAAGGTAAGAAGGAAGGATCCTTCTGTGGCATATGTAAAGAGTTATGCACCTGTGCCCCCATACCAGACATTTTGATTTTTCAAATAATGCTCTTTGTGAGACTAAATTTTTAAAAATAAATAAAAGAGCAACATAGGTTAGGATTTCATTTAAGGGGTAAAGAAGAAATTTGTAAGGAATGAGTTTAAAGGGTCAATGCGGTTGTTCAGTCTCTGAGTCATCCAATTCTTTGCAACCACATGGACTGGTGCACTCCAGTCTCTCCATCCTTCAGGTAAGAAAGGTGTTTGTTGTTTTTTTTTTTTTTGTTCTGCTTATATCTTAACAGTTTCAGCTTTTTAAATGAAATACTTATTATGAGTTGAATTGTGTTTGCTGCCAATTCATGTATTAAAGTCCTAATCACAAATACTTTAAAACGTGTCCTCATTTGGAAATGAGGGGGTCTTCACTGGGGCTTCCCTGGTGGCTCAGAGGGTAAAGCGTCTGTCTGCCTGCAATGCAGGAGACCTGGGTTCGATCCCCTAGTCGGGAAGATCCCCTGGAGAAGGAAATGGCAACCCACTCTAGTACTATGGCCTGGAGAATTCCATGGACACAGAAGCCTGGTAGGCTACAGTCCATAGGATTGCGGAGAGTCGCACACGACTGAGCAACTTCACTTCTTATTTGGAAATAGAGTCATTGCAGATGTAATTAGTTGAGACGAGGTCACCCTGGAGAAGGGTCAACCCCTAACTCTTTATGACTGAATCTCTTACAGAGAAGGGGAGGTTTGCACACAGGCCCATATTCAGGGAGAAGACCATGTGAAAGTTTAGATGACCATCTGCAAACCAAGGCAGAGTCCTGGAATGGATCTTCCCACATAACTCTCAGAAGGAACCAACCGAGCCAGGCCCTTGAGTTGAAATTCTAGCCTTCAGAATTGTGATAATAAATTTCTGAGGTTAAGCTGCCCAGTTTGTAGTACTTTGCTGTGGCAACCCTAGCAGATTAATACAGTTATTCATCGACAGAGGGCTTCCTTTTGTTCTAAATATTCGATTTTTAGTCATTTTTAACTATTGGAAACTTTAGCTCAGTGATTTTCATTATTTCATTCAACGTTTAAAGGTCTGTGTATTACTTACCCTTTGGGAGCTTCAGGTTTGCATCTGAAAAAACTTCAGATGAAGTTTCACTTCCAAACTTCAAATCCTGTGGTGGCTTCCCATCGCAAGGACACCTATATTAAGAATTCAAAATCCTTAGCACAGTCCACAAGTCCCATATGCTCTACATCTTGCTTGTGTCTCTAAACTCCGGTTCTTTTTTTGTTCCTGCCTTTGCCTCCGTTGGGAAGTTCCCTGGAGAAGGGAATGGCAACCCACTCCAGTATTCTTGCCTGGAGAATCCCAAGGACAGAGTCAGGCACGACTGAGCAACTAACACTTCACTCTCGCGTGCCTCCTTTAGCCACACCACCTGAATAATATAAATTTATCCTGTTCTCAGGACCTCGGCACATAGCTTTGTTTTATTTTTTGGTACCAGCCACCATAGCTGGTGAAATCTCAACACTCACTGTTTGTACCTCGACCTCATCATCCTGGCTTTTTCCTTCATGTTAATTTGTTCCTGATATAATCTTATTTACTGATATGCTTATCATCTATTCTCTGATCCCCAGAAATTAATTTCCTTGAGGAGAGGGACTCTGTCATTCTTGTTTATCCCTGCATCCCAATGATATGAGACAGAAAAGGTGCTCAATCAATATTTTTTGACTGATTGACTCTAAAATGAGCAGGATGGCCTCATTTCTTCCAATTTATAGGACTAATTCTCTACACTTTTCACATTTGGCTTATTAATATATGTGTAGTCTTTAGACCTACAATCAGAGCAACATTATCATTCCTTTTCCTGCCTTTCTCCACTCTCCACTTAGGCTGATTAATAAGCTGAATCAGCTAGATGAATGTCTGTGACATTGATGACTTTATAACATGTGTCAACCAGTTTTTAGCATGTAAATTCTTAGATTAAAAGTATAAAATTTAGAGGAAATTAAATTATAAATCTTTCATGGTTTTTCCCGTCACCTCCAATAAAGCCTAGAATATTTGATTGATCTATTTCTTTTTTATTCTTTGGATACTGTTTAATATTTGCTCAAAATAGTGTTAGCAATACCTCCAGAGTATATTTTCATGATTTGTCTGTGGTGGCGGTGGTGGTGAAGTCGCTCAGTCGTGTCCGACTCTTTGCGACCCCGTGGACTGTAACTTACTAGGCTTCTCCGTCCAAGGGATTCTCCAGGCAAGAATACTGGAGTGGATTGCCATTTCCTTCTCCAGGGGATCTTCCCGACCCAGGGATCGAACCTGGGCCTCCCGCATTGCAGGCAGACGCTTTAACCTCTGAGCCACCAGGGAAGTACCAGTGTCTTAATAATGCTTTCTTCTATTTACATATTCAATACATATTCCTCTCATCATTCTTTTCTTTCCTCCTCCAATCATTTTAACTTCCACTAACAAAAGTGTATTTTTCCTAATTCATCGAGCTTCCAGCCTCTGTGGTGAATATGAAGTTAAAAGCTATGTTATTTAAACATCCATCCAGGTTCACAAGTATTATGTGATGATCTAAGAGCAGAGGGGTAAGAATCTGGGGAATAATTGTATTACTAACTGTATTTTTCATGCTTAAAATTAGAGAAAATGATGAAAATAAGTAGCAGCATGATAGCAGTGTATAAAACTTCAGAAATTTAATTGAATTAAATTAATATTTAAAGCTTGAATAAAATTAATTTTCCTTCCCCCTCTAATTCATGTTTGTATGGGACATGGATGAATTCACTTGCATAAGTATTAGTCAATATGCTATGATACAAACTTCTGGAGGGCAGAATACAAAAATGCTCATTGAGGCTTTGCTGTATCCATAGTACAGAATCCATAGTTCTGGAACCGTATTTAAATTTAATCAGTTCAGTTCAGTTCAGTCGCTCAGTTGTGTCCAACTCTTTGCGACCCCATGACTCGCAGCACGCCAGGCCTCCCTGTCCATCACCAACTCCCAGAGTTCACTCAGACTCCCGTCCATAGAGTCAGTGATGCCATTCAGCCATCTCATTCTCTGTCGTCCCCTTCTCCTCCTGCCCCCAATCCCTCCCAGCATCAGAGTCTTTTCCAACGAGTCAACTCTTCGCATGAGGTGGCCAAAGTACTGGAGTTTCAGCTTTAGCGTCATTCCCTCCAAAGAAATCCCAGGGCTGATCTCCTTCAGAATGGACTGGTTGGATCTCCTTGCAGTCCAAGGGACTCTCAAGAGTCTTCTCCAACACCACAGTTCAAAAGCATCAATTCTTGGGTGCTCAGCTTTCTTCACAGTCCAACTCTCACATCCATACATAACCACTGGAAAAACCATAGCCTTGACTAGATGGACCTTAGTTGGCAAAGTAATGTCTCTGCTTTTGAATATGCTATCTGGGTTGGTCATAACTTTCCTTCCAAGGAGTAAGTGTCTTTTAATTCCATGGCTGCATACACCATCTGCAGTGATTTTGGAGCCCAAAAAAAATAAAGTCTGACTCTGTTTCCACTGTTTCCCCATCTATTTCCCATATTTATTCTATAAAGTTTTCTGTGTTAAATGCTGTATAAGTCATGGCTACGTGGACCATGGGCTTCTTGGGTGACTCAGTGGTAAAGAATCTGCCTCCCAATGCAGGGGATGTGGGTTCGATCCCTGGGTCAGGAAGATCCTGTGGAGAAGGGCATGGCAACCAACTCCAGTACTCTTGTCTGGGAAATCCTATGGGCAGAGAAGCCTGGTTGGCTACAGTCTGTGGGGTTGAAAAGAGTCAGACATGATTAAGCAACTGACCACACACACACTTGGACCACAACTCTAAAATAGTTGGGAAGATAAAGCCAATACTTAAGCTATCATATAAATTAATGTAAAATATTACACATAAATAAAATTGAAAGAAAACAGTAAAGTTTAGTTAAATAAAAATAGTTGGAAAAGTCATCTTTTGCTAATATTTTAATGTGTTGTTTTACAGTCTATATCTCTGCTGCTGCTGCTAAGTTGCTTCAGTGTGTCCGACTCTCTGCGACCCCATAGACGGCAGCCCATCAGGCTCCCCCGTCCCTGGGATTCTCGAGGCAAGAACACTGGAGTGGGCTGCCATTTCCTTCTCCAATGCATGAAAGTGAAAAGTGAAAGTGAAGTCGCTCAGTCCAACTCTTAGCGACCCCATGGACTGCAGCCTACCAGGCTCCTCCGTCCATGGGATTTTCCAGGCAAGAGTACTGGAGTGGGGTGCCATATCTCTACCTCTTCTGAAAAGATTTGCAGTCACTAACCTTGAAGAAGCATTATTGACAGCTGTTAAGTGTATCATTTATTTAGCAACATAGACAAATAACTAAAAAATGAAATAAGCTTACTGTGTTAACAAAGTTATGGGGAAAATACATGATATAGGAGGAGGAAGACAGATTTCTTCAATTGTAACCACCATAAACATGTTAGTTCTGCCAAGATCAAACTCAGTGCTGCAGGAAAAAGAGCTTGTGCAAAGACTCTCACCCCTTGCCTGAATACTCTCAAGGCCTCCCTGAAAAGTTTCCACTACCCTTCCTGGCACTCTGTAACCTAATGCAGGTCAAGCACATGTGGTACATAGACAGGCGTTCTATACTATCTGCTGGGAAAAATAACAGGGCATCTTAGTCATCCCATGTGAGCCCAGATTCTCACATTTGATCCATTACCATTCCCAAGCCTTGAACCAAAAGTCTTGAACCAGAGTCTTGAACCACAAGCTTCTCCTGAATGCCATACTCTTAGGCTACAGCTCTGATTTGACCAGCATGTTTAATTTCCTCCCCTTGTGGTCTGTTTCTCTAAATTATAGTCATTACAAGCAGTAAAGGGGCTTCAGTTAAGCATATGGTGACTTGGAAAATGTATCTGCGCCTGTCCTCTATCTGTATGGGTTTTCATGACTATTTGAACAAAAAGCAGGAAATAGTAAAGGACTCCATCCTAAGATCAGGCTTAATATACAACTTTACACTGCCAGTCTCAAGGTGGCATTTTGGCATGAAACTCAATTTTCTCTTAGAATAATTTGCATGGGAATTATGGGCTAAATGCTCTCAAAGTGTCTAAGCTATAATTCTTTATGAGACTGCACTTTGGCATTTAACTACAGCATATGCAAGCCTAACTCAGAGGCTTAGTCTTTACATTTGTCCAAATTCTCAACATGATGCCAGCCAACTTTTAATGAAAAGCATTGCTTCCCGATATGATTTACTTGCTCTGTGAATTTTTTTTCCTAGAGGGATTTTTGCTTTTCATTAAATATAAACTGAACTTTTGCTGAGACTTCTGCCATTGATGAAAATTCTCTTCGTAAACCTCTCATCTTCCAAACTCCAAACCCTATGCAAAAATAAAATAGTAATGAATCTAACTTGTCTCCTTCCATGCTATAATGAATGTTTAGACTATACAGAATGATATTCTGTTGTATGAAGCTAATATTTCAAAGTCCGTCAGCTTTGTGCCACTTATGGTGAACCACAAATTTCGGAAGAAAGCACAAGACAAGGAGGAATGGGAAAGAAGAAAAAAAATCTTAAAAAGAAAAAAAAAATAGAGTAAAGGAGTTAGGGGAAGAGAAAAGTAAGGTTACTAGAAACTGCAGAAGCTGCATTATCTGTGTATAATGTGGCTGTAATACTACACTGGTCAGCAAGTATAATGTAAAAGGTAACGTGGAAGAGTTTTATATGCTTTTCGGAACTATAAAAGGAGTGTGAGTGGATTTTAAACATTTTGATTAGCACCACAAAGATTTTAATGCTGTATTTAAACAGTTTGCTATAGGGCAAACACATTTGGTAGACAAGGAAAATGAAAGCATGGGCATCAGTTTCTCTGTTTTCTATTAAGTAATGTTGCGAAGTAAGCAGAAGTTGGATTCAGATATCAGATAATTATCTCCACACTGTGTGTCACAGTAAATAATTTTAATTGGTTTAACTTCAGGGACCATTACTGGCCTAATTAGAAACATGAAAAGGCTACAAGTATTAGGAAATATCCTGAAGGAATGAGAACATTAGCAATTCTGTCAAGCCATTTTTAAAATAAGTACACAGTAGCAGCCACATTTCAGTGAAAGGCAGGGTACTTGAAAGGTGCTTTTAGGAAAACAGTGCTTGGGAGTGTGTAATAAGAGATCTGTAACAGGACTCACAGAAATGGGGTAACAGGCTGACATGTATGCTATTATTGTGTTAAAAACATAGTCATCTTGTTCTGATGGCTGTTTTTAAAAGAGGCAGTTTAACGTTTTCAAAGGCAAGGAAAAATAATTGAGGCTGGGTAAATCTTTATTGAGAATACGTTGACTTCCTGAAAGATGAAATGATCTTTGAGTAAAATAGATTTACCCAAATACCTTCAGTGTGCAGGGGAGATGAACTGAGTGAAGGATGGTGTACTCTGTGTGGACTGGGGTCACTTCTTCACCTCGGGTTCCCAAGATTCATGAAAAAATGAATGGAAATCACTCTTGGAAGCATACATAAACATGATACACACTGCACTGAGGGTATAACATAGTTCATACTTCGAAAATGATCGTTTTCTGAATAAAAAGTGAGATACTATGGCCGTTAGGTCAGAGATGATGCTTAAACAAGAAAGCTCCTGGGATTTTCAAACTTTCAGAGTAAGAGTTGTCCATCACATGAAATAAACAGAATGCCATCTAATGTTTCAGTGCATAACTAATAAGAACTTCTAATCAATAGTTTCATTGTACAATGTGTTTTTTTTTTAATTTATAATCTTGTTTTTAACATTCCACTTTCTGAAATTGCTGATGGTAACATTTGACTAACTACCCTCTTCGGGATATGAAGATTTTGAATGGATCATCCAAGCTGAAAGTTATCAAAATCACCCATATTTTTAGTCACTTTTGTTTATTTGTTTTAAATGCAAAGAATAGAGAAACTAAGTAGAAAAAGGAAGGCATGGTAAAGTATGGATCATTTAAAGAAAATCTGTATTACTAGAGAAGAGTAAAGAGTATAATTTTGCACCCTTGATATTTGGGCACACTGTCAAATACAACACTTTATTAATATAATTTTGTATTTAAAAGGTTAAAAAAAAATAGTTCCACCAGATTTGTCAAGCAAAATGTATGCCTGTGTAAAAACCCACATCACAGATTCTCCCCACATATATGTTCACAGACCCCTGCCCCAGACTCATATATATTCAAACGTGCAGAAACCCATTTCAGCAGTTTGTGCTTTTACACTGAATGCCCTAAAATAATGCTACCAGTTATCATAATTACCTTTTTAATATTTCTTTGTTTTAAAATTTTGGTGAATCTTGTTTGACCTAGGTACATACAGTAATTTAGAATCACATCTTCTTCAACAAGATTATAACAAATGACCTTTGCCTTTGTGGAAATATAGAGTGCATACAGATAAATAAAACAGAAATAATTCATACGGAATATTTTAAGGTAGAAAATAGATTAATCGCTTGTAGGTTTGTTAAGGAACACACACACAAGATTGTTGATAATTATAAAATAATACTTATTGCCTGCCCACCAAGCACATGTTTCATATTTCAAATTTCTTCCAAATGTAGAAGAGGGCGGGAGGGTGATGGGGAGAATAAAAATGTGGTTGCTTATACAAATATACACACTTATATACGTACACAAACATACATACATATGTTCAGATATTTCAGCTTTGCCCATATGTTCCGAAAATAGCAGTCTGGAAAATTTGTACCCACACATCCTGCTCTCAGAGTATGGATACAAATGAAGACAAATTTCCTTAGGACCCAAATTATTCAAGAGAAAAAGATCTTCAGGTCCCTTTATTCTTCCAGGACACTGAACACTGCAAAGCAGCCTTAACACCCAAATCTACTCCTCAGAATTCCAGATGGATCCTTTAAAGGATTTAAGATTACTTCCTCTCATATCCTTCTTCTCCAAAATAAAATACCTGCCACTATATTCAGGGAATGGATAAAGGAATAAAGGTTCAGATTGGGGTATGGGCCTTCGTTTAAGAAGTTTTCCTTTAAAACACTAAGAGGAGTTCTGCCACCAAGATGGCAACAGTTTCATCCTACCTCTCACCCTCTTCTGTGATCCTTGCTCTTTTTCTGTTTGTGCGCATGCACGTGTGCTCAGTTCTGTCTGACTCTTGTGTGACCTCATGGACTGTAGCCTACCCGTCTCCTCTGTCCATGGAATTTCCCAGGCAAGACTGCTGGGTGGGTTGCCATTTCCTTCTCCAGGGGATTTTCCTGCACAAAGTCCACTAACCCATGCGCAGGGCTGTCACTTATCAAAGAGTAAGCTAGGACTCAGAAAAAAGGCACTATATATTTTTTAAATGCTATTAGTGACGAAATTCTTCATTATGAAAAGTGAGACTAGCTAAGAAAGTCAGTCTGCAAAGGAAAGAAGCAGATGGTCGACTGATGAAGAGCAAAAATAAAAGACGGACTAAGCACTGGAGTGGGTTCCATTAAGCCTTCCTGTTCAACTGTTTTCCTGCACTTGTCTCACTGTAATCTCCAAACACCCTTCCTTCCTTTCTGCTTTTGTTTGGATCTTACAAAAGAAAGAATTTCTGCTTATATAATTCTTATATAATTTATAGTCTGCATTAATAGTATCGATAATTCTATGAGATGAAATTTAAAAATAACTTCTTACTAGTAGAAGTAATTCTATTATATTCATCACAGTAGCTTTTTTTTTTTTTTTTCACTTTGCAGTCAAGTCTATATTAAGTTACAATTCTTAGGCTAAAAAAACACACCAATTGCCTTTTAATGTAATCTGAAGTTATCCACTGGCTCCTTCCCATCACATGATATCTCAAAACCCAGGGATCCCAGCAGGTCCTATAGATTTAAATTACTAATATTCTGTTAAATCTTTAGGGAAGAAGTTAGTAATAACGGAATTCACTACACAAAGCAATGAAGCCTCATAATTAAAGACTGTATTCGGATAACTTTATAAATGTTTTGGTGCAAAATTTACCATCTCCTCAGCTTTTACTGTCCTATGGTACAAAATGAAAGGCAAGACATAATGGGTAGCCTACCCCTTGGAAGCCTGCTTCTTGTAAGTTCCTTTAGTCATTAACACTTTCTTCTAGATTCTCCTAAATTAATTATTACTTATAACCAAGTATAAATAATTATTTATTCCTCATTTTACAACTAGACTCTGAGGTCCTGATTAGGTTTCCTATATGAAAACCTTCTTAGAATACTAATTCTCAGATTGGATTACTGGGAAGCTTGTTAAAAATGCAAATATTTGGGCTGTACAGTGTAGATCATCCTTCAGTATTTTGAATGGCACCCAAGAATCTTTAAAAACTTATCAAGCACCTACATAATTCTAAGTGGGCTTCCAGGTGGCTCAGCAGTAAAGAATTCACCTGCAATGCAGGAGAATTAGGAGACTCAGGTTCAGTTCCTGGGCTGGGAAGATAGTCTGGAGGAGGAGATATGAGCCCACTCCAGTTTTCTTGCCTGGAGAATCCCATGGACAGAGGAGCCTGGCGGGTAACAGTCTATAGGGTCCCAAAGAGTCAGACACCACTCAAGAACTGAGCATGCATGTACGTGATTCTGATGCAGTCAGTTCAGGAAAAAATATTTTGCAAAAAACAAGTTTTTTAAAAATATTTTTTCTTTTGCTTATCAGGATTTTAAACTTAGAAAACCTGACATAATATGGCAAACACTTGAGAATATTTTTAACATTAATGTATACAAATTACAATTGATTGTATCTAATATTTTGACTACCAAAAATAAAGTTAACTGTTTAGTGACAAAGATATTAAAAGCTTTGTACATATTTTTATTTGATGCCAGTCAATAAACTGAACCAAAACAATAGTAAGATTGGGCCTTACAAAAAGATTTCTAAAATTATTGTATTGCAGATAACTATACAAAAACAATACTTATCCATGGTCCTTTCAACTGATCATCATAAATTATGTTAATTTTTAAAGTGAGATACTTCTGTTTGCTCTAAAACTTTGAAAAATAATTTTTAGTTTCCTTGTAGTAAGATATAGATGCTACTATTATAATCATGGTAGGAATTAACATTTCTATTTGTATATATAACTTATGAAGTACCAAATTTAAAAAACAGTGCTTATTATTGGCTTTATTAATGGATGATTCCTATTCCAAAGGAATTTATTTAAATCTCTTAATGGCAGCTTTTATATTTCTATAATGAATTGATAATGTATTTATCAGAATTATACACAATAAAGTTATTTAAAGCTTCAATCCCAAGATCCCTAAATAGGATTTAATATAGAAGCCGTTGTAGTAAACCTGCATTATGTTCTCTAAGGAGAAACATAATTCTAATTAAAGACATTTATATTGTACTTTATACATTAAACTTACTTTTTAACTTCATGGATATTCAGCAAACTAGGTATAAGTTTATATATACTTCAGTTCAGTTCAGTTCAGTCACTCAGTTATGTCTGACCCTTTGTGACCCCATGGACTGCAGCATGCCAGGCTTCCCTGTCCATCACCAACTCCCGGAGTTTACTCAAACTCATGTCCATTGAGTCGGTGATGCCATCCAACCATCTCATCCTCTGTCGTCCCCTTCTCCTCCCACCTTCAATCTTTCCCAGCACCAGGGTTTTTTCCAGTGAGTCAGTTCTTCACATCAGGTGGCCAAAGTATTGGAGTTTCAGCTTCAGCATCAGTCTTTTCAATGAATATTCAGGCCTGATTTCCCTTAGGATGGATTGGTTGGATCTCCTTGCTGTCCAAGGGACTTTTAAGAGTCTTCTCCAACACCACGGTTCAAAAGCATCAGTTCTTCGGTGCTCAGCTTTCTTTATAGTCCAACTCTTACATCCATTCATGACTACTGGAAAAACCATAGTCTTGACCAGATGGACCTTTGTTAACAAAGTAATGCCTCTGCTTTTTAATATGCTGTCCAGGTTGCTCATAACTTTTCTTCCAAGGAGTAAGTGTCTTTTAATGTCACAGCTGCACTCACCATCTGCAGTGATTTTGGAGCCCCCCAAAATAAAGTCTGCCACTGTTTCCACTGTCTCCCCATCTATTTCCCATGAAGTGATGGGACAAGATGCCATGACCTTAGTTTTCTAATTGTTGAGCTAATATACTTAGTAATTTATAAATATGAAATATAAAAAGAATTCTATATTTGGGTCAATATCAAGATAAAAATGAGAAAAAATTTGTTACCTTTCTTTTAACACAACTGCAACCTCCAAAGTGTGACATAACTTAAATTGCTTTGCTTGCCTCAGTGGTAGATGAAGTTGATATAATTTTTTAAACTTTACAACAATCCACAATCACAGAAATGTAATATGTGGTGTGACTACCTTTCTATTATATCGTTATGTCTCTATATGCCTTAATTTATTTAATCCACTCTCTATTATTGCAGGAGAGCATTTCTTGATTTTGGCCATTAAAAACAGTGCTATAGTGAACATCCTTAGTCACACTCCTAGGCAAAAATCATCTGATTATTTCCTTATTTTAGAGTAAGGTAAGCACTGCATTAAAATGTACCTATATTTTTAAAGCCTTTCATTAATAATAAATGTCATTGATTTCCATCTTCCTAGACAATGTTTTGAACAAGACTAATGTATTACTTCAAAAATTATATTTTTGTTCTACCTCTGTTAAGGTCTGCATTACGGTGTTTTTTGGTTTGCTTTTTCTTTTCATATGACTGGTGCATTTTTCTCTATGAAATTGAATTTATTTTGTTCAGTTTTAGAAACATACGGGAAGCACCTGAGCCCCTGGTGTTTTGGTTACCCACTGAAATGTTCATGGTACTGGAATTCATTCGATGGTAAACATAGAGGGGATGAGAAAATATGCAGCCTATGTTACCCTGGAGTTTTCAAATAAGTACCCTAATAAATTGAGAGTTACTAGTTTAGAATAGATTATCATTCTTTAAATGATTATGATTTATTAAAATATCACCAATACTAAGACAGTCTTGAATGGTTTGTGTCCTTGAAGTCTCAGAAGTCCCTTTGTGACTTGGTTTAAAGGACGATAAACATTACATATCATTCATTCCTTCAAGTGGCATTTATCTTATATGTAACATATGCTAGAAGCTTTGAAGAATACAAAGTAATGAAAAAAAATGGTACCATGTATACAGAGGAAAATGCAGATAACCATACAAAGCCTACCTATTTAGTGTAATACCAATGGTATAAGCCACAAATGTTTTCAGAATTCACAGGAACTATAGTCTACTGTGACTTGGAGAGGTCGTAGAAGCTTCAGGAAAGAATTGGAACTTGGGCAGCATATTTAAGAAGGGACAGGATTAAGCTATTAGGTAAGGGTAGTGAGGAAGAAAGGCATAGGAAGTGATTTTGAGCATGAGCACAAGTTGTGATGTCCAAGACAGATGAATTTCCCAGTATGATAAAGGATAGATTACAATATGAAGGACTATAAAAGTAGAGGAACTATTTAGACTACCATTTACATAATACAAATGTGAGATAATAAAGATTTAAATAAGATCATGGAACTGATAAAGAAGAGGAAGGCATGGATATAAGGGAAAAGGTTAAATTTGATTAAAAATTTCTTAACAGATTGAGAAAAAGAAAGCAAAGTAAAAGAGTAAGGTACAGGAATAACTTGCCAGAGAGACGATGGAAATGAACATACTGTTATCACATCGTATGTATGTGGAATGCAGGACTGCAGATAGAACAGCTTTTGACTTGTTTAATAATATGAGCCTGGATTTGGAAACCAGACATTAGAATGGAAAGGGGCAGGTCATGGCAGTTCATTGTGAATCATGATAAAAGAAAGTACTATCTGCAGCCATGACTAAGTAAACTCATCAAGAGAAAGAGGGAAAAAAGGTGTTAGACCTGAATCTTGGAGCCTTGCTATGGGTGGTACATGGGAAGTGAAGCAGGGAGAGAACTGCAGTTTGTAAACATGCACGGCTTTTACATGGCCCAAAAACATCCGGGAGAGATGATTCTTTTCCATCATATGCGGGTGCACAGTCAGTGGCAAAAATAATTCTGTCAGAGTTCTAGACTAACTGAAGTTACCTTTAATTGCTCTCACTTCTAAGACAGATTTCTTCTGCCCTCCAGGAAGCTAACTGGTAAACATCTCTGGCTACCCAAATCATTTCTTCAGACCATCACTACGTCTGGAATTTATCCCATCTTTCAAATTCTATAATTGTATTCTCACTTTTTCTTTTCTTTCCTCATTCTAATCAAAGAGTTGAAAAGGAAAACAATCTGATTCTCAAATTAATGCTCAAGAAAGTAAGACAATGTGATCATTTAAATCATCTCAAAAAGGTATGGGAATCTTTCATTAAGTAGTTGAATCTCAAAACTGTGAACTCTGATAGATCTGTCTCTGAGTTGTAAGTCTCCTCTCCAAAACCATTACTTACTCAGGCAAACCATGACCAGCAACAGAAAGTTAACTGTCTAATATCACAAGCACTATTGTGGAGTTATTATCCAGTAATACCTAGTTCAGTCATGTTAAACTGGATCAGTATATGGAAGGGTCCTTAATTTTTTCTGGAGCTAATCTGGGGTCAGGAGAAAAGAATATAAGGGACACATAAGATAACAACTGAGCTGAGACTAAACCATGAATGATTAAGGAAACAATAGCATCCTAGAGAGAGGTTACACAGCTCTGAAATGACTCGCTGTGGAATTCTAGTTGGACAACACAGAGGGAAAAGATTGAGTGAATTCAGCTAGCTGAGAGAGCTCGCATAACCAGAGGTCCTCAGAGGAGGTGAAGTGTTGGTTGATGGGTATAATGACTGCAAGTGTGTCAGGCAGAGTTTGGAGTGGAAGCCCAGGAAAGTGAAAGCCTTAGTCGCTTTGTCTTGTCAGACTCTTTGCAACCCAGTGGACTGTAGCCCGCCAGGGTCCTCTGTCCATGGAATTCTCCAGGCAAGAATATTGGAGTGGGTTGCCATTTCTTTCTCCAGAAGAGCAGGAATCTTGGAATTGAAAGTCCTGTTTCGAGGTAAAGAAAGAATGAGGTCATGCTGTTGAGAAAGTTGACACAAAATGAAAAAAAAAAAAAAAAAGTTGAGTAGAGGTAAGTGATGAACTGTGAGGCTAATCTTTAAATGGACAATTTAAATATATGGAAATCACCAAGGTTGGTGGGACCACATGTGGTAAAAATAAAAACATTATGTAGTTTATAAAGTTATTTACTAAAAAGAACATTAGAAATTAGGATATTCTCAAATACTATAAAAAATAAACTAAAAAAATGGAATGGAAAGTAAAAGTGCTAGTCACTCAATTGTGTCTGACTCTTTTTGACCCCATGGACTGTAGCCTGCCAGGCTCCTCTGTCCATGGGATTCTCGAGGCAAAAAAACTGGAGTGGGTTGCCATTTCCTTCTCCAGCGAAAAATGGCTTAAAGACCTAAATGTAAAATTGAATACTATAAACCTCCTAGGCAAAACACTCTGAAATAAGTTACAACAAGATCTTTTTGGATCTGCTTCCTAGTGAAGGACTTCCCTGGTGGCTCAGATGGTAAAGTGTCTGCCTATAATGCAGGAGACCCAGGTTCAATCCCTGGGTCAGGAAGATCCCCTGGAGAAGGAAATGGCAACCCACTCCAGTACTCTTGCCTGGAAAATCCCATGGATGGAGGAGCTTACAGTCCATGGGGTCCCAAAGAGTCTATGGGGTCCCAAAGAGTCAGACACAACTGAACAATTTTACTTTCTTTCTTTCTCCTGGAGAAATGGAAATAAAACAAAAATAAATAAAAGGGACCTAATTAAACTTAAAAGCTTTTGCATAGCAAAAGAAACCATAAACAAAACAAACCTACAAAATGGAAAAAATATTTGCAAATGATGTGACTAACAAGGGATTAATCTTCAAAATATGCAATCAGTTTATATAGCTCAATATAAAAAAATTTCAAATAAAAAAGGCAGAAGATATAAATAAATATTTCTCCAAAGAAGATATACAGATGGCCAAAAGGCACGTGAAAATATGCTCAACACTGCTACTTATTACAAAAATGCAAATCAAAACTACAATGAGGTATCACCTCACACAAGTCAGAAAGGCCATTGTCAACAAGTCTACAAATAATAAATGCTGGAGAGGGTGTGAAAACAAGGGAACCCTCTTACACGGTTGGGGGACTATAAATTGGTACAACCATTATGGAGAACAGTATGGAAGCTCCTAAAAAAAAACTAAAAATATAACTACCATATCATCCTGCAATCCCACTCCAGAACATATATCCAGAGAAAAACTGTAATTTGAAAAGAAACATGCACCCTAATGATCATTGTAATACTATTTACAATAGCCAAGACATGGAAGCTGCCTAAGTGTCTACTGACAGATTCACAGATAAAGAAGATGTGGTATATATTTATACAATGGGATATTACTCAGCCATGAAGAGAATGAAATAATGCCATTTGCAGCAACATGGATGGACCTAGAGATTGTCATACTAAATAAAGTCAGAGAAAAATAAACATCATATGATATCACTTACATGTGGAATCTAAAATAAAGGATACAAATGAACTTATTCACAAAACAGAAATAGACTCACAGACATAGAAAACAAATTTATGGTTACCAAATGGGATGGAGGGAGGGAGGAAAGGAGGGGAGAGGGATAAGTTAGGAGTTTGAGATTAAAATGTACCTACTACTACTTTAGTCCATTCTAAAGGAGACCAGCCCTGAGTGTTCTTCGGAAGGACTGATGCTAAAGCTGAAACTCCAGTACTTTGGCCACCTCACACGAAGAGTTGACTCATTGGAAAAGACTCTGATGCTGGGAGGGTTTGGGGGCAGGAGGAGAAGGGGACGACAGAGGATGAGATGGCTGGATGGCATCACTGACTCGATGGAACTGAGTCTGAGTGAACTCCGGGAGTTGCTGATAGACAGGGAGGCCTGGCGTGCTGTGATTCGTGGGGTCGCAAAGAGTCGGACACGACTGACCAACTGAACTGAACTGAACTGAACTACTACTATATAAAACAGACAACCAACAAGGACCTACTGTGTAGCATAAGGAGCTGTACTCAGTATCTTGCAATAATCTATAATAGAAAAGAATATTTTAAAAGAATATATATATATCTTAGTATATATATGTATAACTGAATAGTTTTGCTGTATACCTGAAACTAACACAGCATTGTAAATCACGATATTTCAATAATTTCTTTTTAAAGAGAACATCAGTGTACAAGGCAGTAAAAGTAACAATTTTAAATTCTATTTCAAATTTTTTTTCCTCAGATATTATGTGAAACTAAAAGTTGATATGTTCAAACAGATCGAAAGAGACTGGGTTAACAAAGAAGACCAAATTTCTGTTTTCAGCATTTTTAATTAATTAGTACTGCGAGACTCTAAGACAGAAAGGTATATTATGCGTATTGCTTAGCAAAAATGTATTATATTTCCCTCCTTCTCAGGACCTCTCAAGTAAAATATTGCTTTAGCTGCTATGCAGAGGTTGATCACATCCTCTGTGAGAGGGGATAAAATTGAGACTTTAATGGGTTGGGCCACAGGGAGTCCAACACTGAATCAAGGGGAGATACACAGAAAAGGTGAGACTAACAAAGGAGATTTTGTACTAGCGGCATGATTCTATGTCACCAGGCAAAGAAGAAAGATGTCGCGGCAGGCCTTCTTGGGAAGAAAGCCTGCAGAATACAGAGGCTGAGGTGGACTCACCTCAAAGTGTTGGAGGAGCACACACCAGATAAGGATGTTACCTGCAGTCCACCAATAGTACAGGAAAACTCAGTTATGTAAGAATTAACATGAGCAACTGAAGATGATTTCATTAGAGACTGATTGTTAGGAGTTTTACATAAATGAGAGAACACATTAACATTTTGTTAAAGAATTCAAAGAACTTCCAGATATGTCTATTTCTTTGGAAATAAAAATTTGGAATGGTACTCAGAGTAACAGGATGGCAACATTTCAGGTCATTATTATTACAGATGGAGATATAACCTGGGTTTACCATCATCTCTATATCTATCTTGGGGAAAATATCTCTATATTTCTAATTAAGACTTTAGATGAAAAAAATACTAACTGAAATAAAAAAAATTAACTGATTTTCCTACCCAATTCTGCACTTAAGAAGGAGAAAAAACAACAACAACAACAACTTGGTTTTTACTGCTCCATTTGGGTCCCTGCTGTTTGCCTCTGTAAAGTGATTCACATTTTCATGCAAGACTTTTCCAAATGTTTCAGCGGTGTGAATTGGGATTTATATCTGTGACTATCTCCAAGTTCCTTTATCTGTTCGAGGCAGCAGGTTTCTTATCTGACAGCCTTATAATTATGGAAGAAGCTGCATATTAATGATTCAGTGCTTACATAAACAATTGGCCTTGGAGAAATCTAATGAACCAACTTTGTAGGATTTGATTTTGCCTAATTAAATGTAAATAACATTAAATGTTGTATATGCCAGAATTTTTACAGAACCTTATGAATTTTTTTATGTACACAAAGTGTTATGAATTCAGAGTTTTTAACAGTTATCTTTTAATTCAGCTATTAGGGCAATACAGTTTGACATCAGATACACACTATGAGTATGAGGTACCTGCACACATGTGCACACTAAGTGTTTATGTATGCAAGGTATAATACTCAATTGCTGATATTTTTAATTTAATGCTCCTCTTTTGAAGTTGGCAGCTTGTACATTTTTATCTGAAGGTATGAATCTGTATTATGCTTTGAAGGAACAAATGGCCTCCATGTGGTATTTGGCTTTCCCTTGCCTATCTCTGTTACCCTGGATCAGGATGAAATTCATTCTGACATAGTTTTTTACTTAAACATATGCACCTGATCTTTTCCACTGGTCCTGTGCTAACACATGCCACCGTTTAGGGATATGTACAGTAATTGGCTTTTAAAACAAGAGGATAATGTCATTAGGAAAAAAGGGTATAATTAAACATATATTTTTTTGACTGTGTGGATCACAACAAACTGGAAAATTCTTCAAGAGATGGAAAAACCAGACCACCTTACATGCCTCCTGAAAAATCTGTATGCAGGTCAAGAAGCAACACTGAGAATTGGACATAGAACAACAGACTGGTTCCAAATTGGGGAAAGTGTGCAACAAGGCTGTATATTGTCAATCTGCTTATTTAACTTCTATGCAGAGTACATCATGCGAAATGCTGGGTTGGTTGAAGCACAAGCCGGAATCAAGGTTGCCAGGAGTAATATCAATAACCTCAGATATGCAGATGACACCACCCTTAAGGCAGAAAGCAAAGAAGAAATAAAGGGCTTCTTGATGAAAGTGAAAGAGGAGAGTGAAAAAGCTGGCTTAAAACAACATTCAAAAAACTAAGATCATGGCATCAGGTCCCATCACTTCATGGAAAATAGATGGGGAAACAATGGAAACAGTGACAGACTTTCTTTTCCTGGGCTCCAAAATCACTGCAGATGGTGACTGCAGCCCTGAAATTAAAAGAAGTTTGTTCCTTGGAAGAAAAGCTATGACCAATCTAGACAGCATATTAAAAAGCAGAGACATTACTTTGCTGACAACGGTCCGTCTAGTCAAAACTATGGTTTTTCTAGTAGTCATGTATGGATGTGAGAGTTGGACCATAAAGAAAGCTGAGAACCAAAAACTGATGCTTTTGAACTGTGGTGTTGGAGAAGGTTCTTGAAAGTCCCTTGGACTGCAAGGAGATCCAACCAGCTCATCCTAAAAGAAATCAGTCCTGAATATTCATTGGAAGAACTGATGCTGAAGCTAAAACTCCAATATTTTGTTCACCTGATGTGAAGAGCTGACACTCTGGAAAAATACCCTGACACTGGGAAATGTTGGAGGCAGGAGGAGAAGGGGACAACAGAGATGAGACAATTGGATGGCGTCACTGACTCAGTGGAGGCGAGTTTGGGAGTTTGAGCAAACTCTGGGGGCTGGTGATGGACAGGGAAGCCTGGCGTGCTGCAGTCCACGTCGTCGCACAGAGTCAGACAGGACTGTGTGACTGAACTGAACTGAACCTTACATATTAAAATAATAATATCAACTATGTGGGGACTAAAAGATAAGATTATGCATTTTATGTGTGTTTGATAATTGTGAAAATAAGATAAAAAATAGTGCCTGGTTTCCAAAGTGATACTCAGCACATAAATTTTAAAAGTATTTTGCAATAGAAGATGAGGCTAACAAGCTCTCTTAGAGATCAGTAGTCTGATATAATATTTTTGAGCAGTTGCATGCACTGATGACAGGGTTAAGCAGTAGGCCATGAGGAAACAGAGAGACCGTTTTGTTAAAATACTGTCAAATCTGAAACTTTGCTTTTCTTAACACTGGAGTGTCTAATCAACACAGTCATCTGGATCTTTATAGTCCTATGAAAGTGTTAGCTCACTGATGGGGTCACTCTTTGTGACCCCATGAACTGTAGCCCACCAGGCTATTCTGTCCATGGGATTCTCCAGGCAAGAATACTGGAGTGGGTTGCCATTACCTCCTTCCGGGGATCTTCCCGACTCAGGGGTGGAACCCAGGTCTCCTACACTACAGGCAGATTGTTTGCCATCTGAGCCACCAGGTATGGTCCTACTTTTTAAAAATGTGAATCAGTAAAATATCTGGGAAAGTTAACTAATTACATTTTTAATTGGCCTCTCAATCTCTAAACATTAGAGCAACACTCACCTAACATTTTCTCTCAAAATCTAAGGGCTATAATAGGAATGTCACAGGTAAAATTCAGGCCTGGTCAACCTCCAAACTGGCCTAGATATGTCATGTACTTTTTCTGTTATAATAGTTAAGCTAATTTTTAAGTCAATTTTCTTTTCCATGACTCAGTTTCTCCATCTGCAAAATAGAAAGAGTAATACTTGGCAGCTGTATTTTTGAATAAATGGAATAGCAGAGGTCAGACAACTAGGCATGCATGTCATTATTCACTCTGAATGCAAACACATCTCCTGAAGCCCACCATTCCTATCCCACTATTGCCATTAGACAATACTCAGGAAAGATTAGGATACCAATATATTTTCTAATACCACAGAGGCAAGTAATAACTATTTGCTTATATTCTGAAAAAGTAATTTTTTTTAGAAAAATTTCAAAACAGAAGACACATACTGTTTATAAATGGACTAATACTTTTAAATGGCTCACCTTTAATTATAGTCATTGTTATTGTTGAGTCACTAAGGTGTGCCCATCTCTTTGTGACCCCATGGACTACAGCATGCCAGGCTCCTTGGTCCTCTATTATCTCCCAGAGTTTGCTCAAAATTTTAAGTATAGTACCCATATAATATACAATGGACATTCATTGTTTTATTTGACAACAATCTATACATATTTGCTGTTTGTTGAGTGCTTACTATCTCTGAACTGTTATTCTAGATGAAGAAATACAAGCAGTGAACAAGATGGTAAAGTCTTTACTTTCTTGGAACTTGCCACTTTGTAGGAGAGACAATAAAGAAATGAATATACAATGATTGATCTCTGATGAAATAATTCTAGTGAGAGAATAGAAATTGATTGTGTGTGGATGTGGTATTTTAGACAGGACAATAAGAGATGAATAATCCATGGTGTGATATTCTCCTGAGTTCTGGATTATGCAACAATTAGCCATGAGCAGATATACCAGAGAAAGTCTTCTGACAGCGAATAGCAAGAATAAATGTTCTAAGGCCATAATAAATTAGATGTTTTGAGAAATAGAGAATAAGAAATGGCAACCCACTCCAGTATTCTTGCCTGGAAAAGCCCGTGGACAGAGGAGACTGGCGGGCTATAGTCCATGGGGTTGCTAGAGTTGGACAAGGGTTAGTGACTAAATCACCACCACACCTAAGTGCAGCTGGAGCACGTTGAACTGAGGCCTAGAATGGAGAGGAATGAGGGCTATCTTAAATGGTATTGTTTTCTTAATTTAAATTTTTGATTATTCATTGCTATTATATATGAACACAATTGAATTTATATGTATATATATGTATTTGCTCTGTATCCCATAGACTTGCCAAACTTAATTGGTAGGTCTTGTAGCCTTCTCTAGTTCTCACTGAATTTTCTATTTAATTCCCATGTTGTCTAAACCTAAAGGTAGTTTTACTTCTTTCCAATCTGTATGCCTTCTATTTTTCTTCCTGACTTTATTGTTGAAAAATCACAGTACAATGTTGAGTAGAGTAATGAGTGTGTATATTTGTCTTGTTCTTATGGGGGAAAAAATTAGTCTTTCACCATTAAATATTTTGTTCAGTTCAGTCGCTCAGTCATGTTGGACTCTTTGTGATCCCACAAATCATAGCACACCAGGCCTCGCTGTCCATCACCAACTCCCGGAGTTCACTCAAACTCATGTTCATCGAGTCAGTGATGCCATCCAGCCATCTCATCCTCTGTTGTCACCTTCTCCTCCTGCCCCCAATCCCTCCCAGCATCAGGGTCTTTTCCAGTGAATCAACTCTTCACATGAGGTGGCCAAAGTATCGGAGTTTCAGCTTTAGCATCATTCCTTCCAATGAACACCCAGGACTGATCTCCTTTACAATGGACTGGTTGGATCTCCTTGCAGTCCAAGGGACTCTCAAGAGTCTTCTCCAACACCACAGTTCAAAAGCATCAATTCTTCGGCACTCAGCTTTCTTCACAGTCCAACTCTCACATCTATACATAACGACTGGAAAAACCATAGCCTTGACTAGATGGATCTGTTGGTGTTTCATAGATGTTCTTTATCAAGCTGAAAAAGTTCCTTTTGAATCCCATTTTACTGAGTTTTTGGGCTTCCCTGGTGGTTCAGCTGGTAAAAAATCACTCCAGCATTCTGGCCTGGAGAATTCCCTGGACTGTATAGTCCATGGGGTCACAAAGAGTCAGACACAACTGAGGGACTTTCACGTTCTTTCACTTTACTGAGTGTTTATTATAATTGAGGGTTTCCCTGGTGGCTCAGATGGTAAAGAACCCATATGTAATACTGGAGACATGGGTTTGATCCCTGGATTGGGGAGATCCCCTGGAGAAGGGAATGGCAACCCACTCTAATATACTTGCCTGGAGAATTCCATGGCTAGAGGAGCCTGGTGGGCTACTGTCCATGGGGTGACAGAGAGTCAGACACTACTGAATGACTAACACTTTATCATAGAGAAGTATTAATATTTTGTCAAATACTTTTTCTTCATTTATTGAGATAACCACTTTTTTCTTTTTTGTTTGTTAATATAGTTAATTGCACTGTTTGATTTTTTAATGATAAGTCAGCCTTATATGTTGAGATAAACCCCAATTGATTTTATTGTATTGTGTTTTCTATAGAGTGTAGATATATGTTGAAATTATGTTTAGAATTTACATCTATGTTTGTGAACAATCTAATTTGCACTAAATTCATCCATTTACTTTTCGTCTCAGATATTGTAGCTTTCCTATGTAGAAGTTTGACTTAGGTGTTTTATTTGGCTGCTGGTTCTTTTATAATTTTCATGTCCTTTTTAACTTTTTAACATATAGAATACAATGATAACAGCTGTTTTTATTCCTTTCTGCTCATTGTAATGTCTATTTTCATGGGTCAGTTTCTCATTACACATCTTGTCTTCCTGCTCTTTTGCATGTCTGGTCGTCTGGTGACCTTTGATTGGATGCTAGACCCTGTTCTTTTCCCTCATTGGATGCTGCAAATTTTGTACTTCCGGAAGTATTCTTGAGTTTTCCTTTGGATCAGAATTAAGTTACTTGGAAACTTTCTGATCCTTTTTGGTTTCTTATGATGATTTTTTTAATGATAGGTATGGGCAATACTTGTGCATGTGTGCTAAGTCACTTCAGTCATAACCAACCTTTGGCAACCCTATGGACCATAAACTGCCAGGTTCCTCTGTCCATGGGATTCTCCAGGAAAGAATAATAGAGTGGGTTTCCGTGCCTTCCTACAGGAGATCTTCCCAACCCAGGGACTGAACTCTCATCTCTTATGTCTCCTGCATTGGCAGACAGTTTCCTTACCACTAATGCCACCTGGCAAGCCCTATGGACTATACATAATCTAGGGCTAATTATTTCCCGCTACTGAGACAAGGCCTCCTTGAGTACTCTACCCAGATTCCCATGAATTGTCAGTTTTTCCTATATAGCTGCTGATAACAGGCATTAATCTAGACCCTGTGTGAGCCTTGGCACTGTTCCCTTTAATCCTGCTGGATAGTTCTCTGGCCTTTTGCCGTTTCTTCATATGCAGACTCTGGTCACTGCCCTATTGAGTTTTTTTCCTTAGGTCTCTAGGACTCTTTCTTCATGTAGATCTCTCTTCTCTTGTGCTCTGCTGTGGGTGCTGGGTTTTTCTAGTGTATTCTCTCCATGTATCACGGCTTGGAATCTCTCTTAAGGCAGTAAAACAGGGCAACAATAGAGCTTGCCTAATTGATTTTCCATTTCTCAGGAATCACTATACTTTGTTGCTTGACTTCCATTGTCTTGAAAATTTCTTAATATTTTTATCTGCTTTTGGTTATTTGGGTCTGCAGGGTAAACCTGGCCTCCCTTTTCTTATCTTGGCCAAAGGTGGAAGCTATTTTTGTTTGGTTAGTGGAATAGAAACAAAGTAATCAGCTGAGAATGAGAAGGGGTGGGGAGTTTTAAGTTTTAACAAGAGAAGTAAAGGCATGAAATAGTTCTCCTAGCCAGTAGCCAGGCAAATTGACTCCTGAAAATGTATTAAGATTCCTAAGCATTATAGTCAGTCTCCAATAAAGAAGGCAAGAATATACAATAGAGAAAAGTTTCTTTAATAAAGTCTCTAACAGTTGATGGTATCAGGACATTTAGGTCTTTAGTTCATTTTGAGTATATTTTTGTGTAGGGTGACATCATACTTGATACCATGAACTCTTAGAGAAAACATAGGCAGAACATTCTTTGACATAAATCTCAACAATAGTTTTTTTGGAGGTACCTCCTAGAGGAATGAAAATAAAAAATAATCAAATAGACCTAATTAAACTTAAAAGTTTTTGTACAGAAAACAGCAAAGGAAACAAAATGAAAAGTTAGCCCACAGAATGGGAGAAAATATTTGAAAATGAAATGGGAGAAAATACTAGAAAATGAAATGACCAACAAAGAATAAATCTCCAAAATGTACAAACAGCTTACAAACAGGAACAAAAATATCTAATAAAAAATTAAAAATAGATGAAATATCTAGATAGATATTTCTTCAAAGAAGATACACAGATAGCCAAAAGGCACATGAAAAGATGCTCAACATTACTAATTATTAGAGAAATGTAACTTAAAACTACAATGAGGTATCACTCCACACTGGTCAGTAATGGCCCTCAGCTAAAAATCTACAAACCGTAAATGATTGAGAGGGTGTGAAGAAAAGGGAACTTTCTTATGTTGTTGGTGGGAATGTAGATTGCTATTCACAGTATGGAGGTTCCTTAAAAGACTAAAAATAGAGCTACCGTATGAACCAGCAAAGGCTTCTCAGGTGGCTAAGTGGTAAAGAATTCTCCTGCCAAGCAGGAGATGTGGGTTCCATCCCTGGGTCAGGAAGATCCTCTAGAGAAGGAAACGGAAACCCAATCCAGTATTCTTGCCTTGGAAATCCCATAGACAGAGGAGTCTGGTGGTGGGCTACAGTCCATGGAGTCACAGAGTTGGTCACAACTTAGCACCTAAACAACAACAACATGAAACAATAATCCCACTCCTGGGCTTATGTCTGGAGAGAACTATAATTTGAAAAGATACATACATTCCAATGTTCATTGCGCCACTATTAACAACAGCCAAGACATGGAAGCAACATAAATGTACCTCTATAGAAGACAGATAAAGACGATGTGGTACATATATACAATGGAATATTACTCAGCCACAAAAGAGAATGAAATAATGTCATTTCCAGCAGCATGGATGGACCTAAAGGCTATCATATTAAGTGAAGTAAGTCAGACAGAGAAAGACATATCGTATGATATCTCTTATATGTAGAATCTAAAAAAAAAAAAAATGCTACAAATGCACTTATTTACAAAACAGAAACAGACTTCAAAAACAAACAAACTTCATCACTATATATAAAATATATAATCAACAAGGACCTACTATAACACAGGAAAATCTACTTGATATTTTGTAATAACCTATATGGGAAGACAGGGGCTTCTCAGGTGGTGTGCATGGCAAAGAACCCACCTGCCACGGCAGGAGACCTAAGAGATGTAGGTTCAGTCTCTGGGTTGGGAAGATCCCCTGTAACAGGGCATGGTAACCCACTCTTGTATTCTTGATTGGAGAATCCCATGGACAGGGGAGACTGGCAGCCTATGGTCCATGGGATTGCAAAGAGTCAGACGTGTTTGGAGCAACGTAGCAGGCAGACAGGCAAGCATATGAAAAAAGAATCTGAAAAATAATGGCTGTGTATATGTGTACGTGTGTGTATGTTTGTGTGTGTACATATGTGCGTGCTTCCATGCTGTTGCTTCACTGGTGTCTGACTCTATGATCCTATGGACTGTAGCCTGTCAGGTTCCTCTGTCCATGGGATTCTCCAAGTCAGAATACTGAAGTGGATTGTGGGTTACCATGCCCTCTTCCAGTAGATGTGCCCGACCAAAGGACTGAACCTAAATCTTATTCGCAGGCAGGTTCTTTATCATTAGCACCATCTGGGAAGCCTGTGTATATAGACATGTGTGTGTGTGTGTGTGTGTGTGTGTGTGTGTGTGTGTATCTATATATATAGGACTGAATCACTTAGCTGAACACGTGAAATAAACACAACATTGTAAATCAACTGTCCAATATAAAATAAAAATTAAATTGAAAAAAAGATTGCTAGGCATTATATGTAAAGGTAAGTATCTTCACACTAAGGAGTACTATGAAGAGGGTTAAAATAAGCCTGTGTAAATTAAATTTTAATTTCTCATGTTAAACTTGTCTTTATTTTTCATCTGAAGCTTAGCGTTAGGCCTTGCATGTTCAATTCTACTTCAATGTAAATGAAGAAAGATTTAGCTACTTCAATTAATTGAAAAGGAAATGATTTCTGGTGGCAATATTTAAAGACAAAAATGTACAGTAGGCTGATAGTTTTCAAAAATATTTCATTATAAAAATGTATTAGAATGTAAAGGAAATCTCAAACATATAATTGGATGCCTTTAAACAATTGCTCAGTTGATCGAGGAAAACTGATGAGCATTGTTTCCTATACAGGTTATTTGCCTTTCTGCAATGCAGGTCAAATTCCATAAGAACATGTTAGTCTAACTGTTGCACATGTTGGCTTTAATCTTTTTCCTCCAAGATTCATCTCACTCTTTACATTTTTACAGCATTTTTTGATAAATCTATTTTGCGATTTCCTCAAGATGCTTGTTTTTACTTTTTTTTGTATATACCAAATACGTAACACAGCAAAATACATTAGTTTTTGATTTGCACTTTCCTGGCTTTATGTCATGTATAGTATTTGTTGACTATTTTTCACTTTGAATTATTTAGCTTACACCAGTGACTCAAATGAGAAAAAGTTTATGCTTTTGAGTCACAGATGGATTTAATATACAAACATGAAGAAGTATTTGTTTGAATTTAGAAATTTAGTATTTTATATATTTCTTAATCACTTTTACCATTTGTAATTATTAATCACTAAATTTTATATCCATATTAATACCTTTATATTTCTGCCAAATTTCCCTAATTTCTGAGCAAATTATTTTAAATAGTCTTTTTAAAAATGACTATTATGTCCATAGCATTGTAGCAGACCAATGGTGGAAGCAATGACAATTAATATCTGATTATTGCCATTAATAAGAATTCACTTTTATTATTAAAACAGGATTTATACAGATGAAATAAGAGGGATACAAAAGATCTGAAAACCATCCAACTGCTGGTTTATTTCCACAAATGATGACATGTTTAGATATTCAGAAGAGAATAATACAATTGTGAAATGGACTTAGGCATCATTATAGATATAGTACCAAGATAGACAGTGGAATGTCAATGTTATTTGGAGGGTAACAAGCAGCAGTGAAGGCAACACAGAGACAGCATTTTGGGCACCAAGGGGGAGAAACCCATGGTTATATTGTGGGATGTGGAAGGTGGGGACAGTAGAGAGCAGAGAGTTTGCACTGGGAAAAGGTGAGAGTAAAGGTGAGTTTGGATGAAATTGTCAAAGGCATTAAAGTCAAGTTTCAGACTATTTCAGAGGAGCCCTCCAAGGGCTCTCCCAAGTATTACTAGGTAAAAAAAAAAAAAAAAATCACTTCTCTTTCCAATTAATAGCGAGCCATTAATTTATGCCATTCAAGGGCAGCTGAAAGTTCCAATTGGGTCAGTCTTGCTAATTTAAAAGTGTCAGTCTAACTAAGTCCTTCGAGCTCACCCTGTAATATTTACTTCCCTGCGTTCTACAAATTACCCATTAAATATATTCACAGGAATCTTGATTTAATCTAGAACTAGCTGGACCTCAAAGAAAGAATTTTCCTTTCTTCCTAAGTGTTCATATCTATTTTAAAAGCTTTTTCTGACCATTTTGTTTATTTTTTAAATGTTTCTCTGGCCTGATTTTCTTCTTACATTGTGAAATGATCTAAGAGTTATAAATGGCATTGGGGAAGAACAAAGCAACCCAGCAGTTGCAGAGAAAGCTCAGTACACGCCATAATTTTCTGCTCTGAAGAGATAAACTGATCAAGGATAGGCTACAGTGATTTTACCAAAAAGCCTGTTTATTGTTTTGGCTTTAGCACATTAAAACTAGCAATGGTTCAATAAGAAGGGGTTGCGTTAAGAATTTTCTTGCCAACTGTAAAGTTCCTTGTTGGTTTCATAGATGGTTTCCCCCCTGAGGAAATCTGTACTCAAAAGGGAGATTTTTAAACCCAAGAGAACACGCTTTCATTTGAAAATCTATGAATAAGCCCACAACATAGTGAATGAAACATCAAGAAAATGTAAACATCTTTATGGTGGTGGAATTCCCTAAATAGAGTGCATGACTCTTGTGATATAAAACAGCTGTTCTTCATGTGTCTCTACAGCCCAGCACAAGGAGAAATTCTGCTCAGACCCCTTAAGTCATTTCAAATCAGCTTAAAGCATCTTTGGCGCCCTTAAATATTAATGAAAGTCAACAAGCAGTGAAGTCTTTGCCCTACAGGGACTGTCACTGGTCAGCTCCTTGCTGTTTGTTTCTGAGTTAATCAAATTACTATATCATTGGTGCATTTGTACCCTCCACCATTAATGATGAGTGTCTTTGAAAAAAAAGAGGATGTCTTGGCATAATGGCACATTAATCCTGTGGGAGACGGGGGAGGGGCATTCTTTTACCAAGATTGCCCTTGTGTGTGAGGTGGAAGTATAGATGAAGATCACTGCCAGAAATCAACCTTTAATAAGTCAGTCTAAAAGCCACTTCACTTCACATTATACCAGCCAGCTAGGAAATATGCATGTGAAGAAGAAAAAGAAGCCATAAAAGGAAGAGTTTAATGATTTTAATTTCTTAATTTGGTTCCTCTGATGTAGTATCTAGATAGTAGGACCATTCTTAATATGCGTGGAAGTAACTTCAGAAAAAATCACTCCTGCTGTAGAGCTAATTGTTATCAAAATGAAAAAATATGTTCCGGATGATGCCGATACGACCTATTTGCAGTTGGCAAAACAGACCCTGTCTTTCCAGCATCAAAACGGTTAAAATGAAGAAGCCAGGTTATTACACATTTCAATTCCAGAGTCAAATATAAAAATTTCTATTATAGGGACAATTAATTACATCTCAAAATGGCAAATGTGCATCCTTGTCAGGTAGAGTGTACTCTGATGGCCTTTCCTCAAACACTGAATGTGGAGATTTGATCTCTTCTAATGGTGCTGAGAAAAGGGTAATTACGCTATGGTCAAAGCTAATTTGCTTTCTGCCAGATGAACTGTTGTATTTTATTGTACGCTGACATTTTAAAGTAATTACGGCACTGTTGACCTTAGACAATTCCAGTTGTATCGCTGTCTACAGCTGCAGCGTGCGCTCTACCTTTGGCTGGCAGACAGTGGCTGTAACGAGGTAATGACACGGACAAAGAGCACCATATGGGGCTCCTTTGAGATACACAAAGCCCAGTGAAAGGAAACAAGAAAATTTTAACATCATCATTACAGTCACACATCTTTACAGCTATAAAGGATCCTGTCCACACATGCTTGTGCGCGTGCACATACACACACCGACAGGCAAATAATCTAAACACTTTGCCTGCTTCTGTCTTAGGTGTGTGCATGGGGATGTGTGAGCGTGCGTGTGTGTGTGTGTGTGTGTTTCTTTTGTAAATGGCAGCAGCATCAAGAAGAAAAAGAGATCAGGTAGAACTGAACATGACGGACTGGTCTTCCTCTGACATGAGTTCAAAGGCTAAAGACTATTGATTGAGATAAAAGCTCAGGTTCTTATCTAATGTTAAAGACACGCCTTGTTGTCTGAAAGCCATGCACATAATTAGGCAGAGAGAAGAGCACTTGAACCACAAAATCACTATAAACAGAGCTTCATTAAACTTAGATATTAGTTAATTTAAAGGAAGAAGTTATTATTCACTGATATATTTTAATGAGCTATCTGGCTGTCTTTTTCTATGGTAAGAAATAAAAACGTGTCCAGAGTTCGGTCTGGTTAATGTATCCCTGCTAGGACAGCAAAATAGATTAATACCACTGGAAAAAAAGACTTCATCCTCTCAATCAAAAATGTACAGGATATTGAGCTACGGAATTATTATCAAGAAGAGGTGGGAGAAAACTGATCTTTACCATCATGTTAAATATTTTATTCTGTTTATTAGGGTATGTGAAAATGGACTATGGAAATGCATGCTTGCTTCCAATAAGCTGTGGGTGTTGCCTGCATCATAGCTTATGGCCTACTTATGTGACAATTACATGGAGCAAAAAAAAAAATCAATTTATTTCCTTTTGAATTATATTTGTGTCATTCAGGGTTTTTTTCCCCCTAGTAATTATTGGAAGAGCCCCCGTGTCATTATCTTACTGAGGAAAAAAATTAATTTACAAATTATGTTAAGAGATAGTAGAGATTGCTCTAGTGTCCTCAATTTATTTTTGACTCTGACATTTATTTTTCCCTAAAGTTTATTATTTTTTTCTAGACTTTTTCACTTTTATTAGTATTTCATTAGTGTTTGGAAAACTCTGTGACAATATAGGTATCTTTTTTTTTTTAAGGCAGTGTTCATTTAACAGGGTTACTAAAGAATTCCTATTCAAAACTGAAATTATATGGAATTAAAGTGTATATTAAAATGCTCATTTCTGTGATGTTTACTTTTGAAGGCATGTGACTTAAAATTTACCTTATTTGTAACCCAAGTGAGAAAGAAGTTCTAAAGCAAGTACAGTTGTCTCTTTTTAAGCTGCATTTTTGCTTTACCATAAAACTTAGGAAAAACTGACTAACTTATCTACTATATCCATTGTGAAGATTTTAGGAATACATTCATGCTATTTTTAAAAAAAAAATCCTTGCAGCTACTGAATTCCACATACAATTTTTGATATCATTAGAACTACTAAACTATTCTGGCACTATAATGTTGGTACAAATACACCCAACCATGTTCCTATAATAAAAAGAATGAGTGACCAACACAGTTTAGAATGTGTAAGAGTAACAATATGAAAGCAATATACCATAGGAAGTGGTATAAAAGACTTAAAATTGAAACACTTTTGCTCTTTGCAGATTCAGATGTGTGCTCAACACTAGGAAAAACAACTGGAAGCATGAACAACTTGTTTATTTGTATTTTCATTTTTTGTCATTGTTAGAGACAACAACTCACACCTAAGACCTAATCAGTTCAACTCCAAATATCCTTGATTTAAAATATTCACTATATTTGTTGATGAGTAAGATCATGGAAGCATACCATTTCATACTTATAGAAACTTTTAGAAGAGATTTATTTCTTTATTCAGGAGCGCACTTAGTGATGTGAAATGGGTACATTACTGTCTAGTTTTGTCTACGCTTCTAGCCTTTAAAGGTAGAAAAAGATAAAGAAGGAAAAGAAGACTTTTAGAAAGCTGCATCAAAAAAAAAAAAGTGGAAAGCAAGAATCTTGACTGTGCTTCTGAAAGAGGAAGGGAGTGAGGGAGATACATGAGTTCGGAGCATTCATGGAATCAGGGAACGAGTTCTGATAGATGGAGAGTGAGTGGGAGAATGAAAGAGAGTGACAAGAAGTAAGAAATCACTTCCCTGAATTAAGAGTGAGCGATGCAGTGAGAGAAGCGGAGAGACAGATAGATGGTGTTGGAAGCACAGATAAGGCGAGAGCTACTCCGCGGAAGCAGGGAGACTGTAAAAGACCATTGCATAATAAAGAAGATGCACGGCGTGCAAACCAGGACATTAACGGTGATATCCGGAACTGGACCCTGCAAAAACCCCAATTACTTTGACGCTGACAGAATACTAACAAAAATAAATGAATAAAGGGAACAAAGTACATACAAAATAGAACAAAAGACATTTAATGGTTCCGAGTTCTAATCCTTCCTGTTGATTGTTTTTTTACCCTTACTAAAACAAATCTCCCAACGTGACATACCAACATCAAATCTTCAATTCTATTCTGTGAAATGGGCTAAGTAAGGAAGACCTGAAAAATCTTGAAATAATTGCAAGACTAGGATTTCAATGCAATATCTCAGCAATTACACTGGTTACTTGAGAAATAGAATTTTTCATACCATTAAAAGATGGCAGGGAAGGATTTTTTCCATATGCAATACAGGCTGTGAAACAAAACCAGAATTGGCAAGGGGGAGGACAGTTTTCTGGAAGGTTAGAATTTTAAAGCAAGCATTTAAAAGTCTTTGGAAAAGTTTTAAGAGATGTGTTAGAAGCAAAATGATTCTTTCAACTCTACTTAAATTGAGCTAGTTTTCCATGTAAAGCTATTTTGAGCCATAAAAAGACAGTAACTCTAATCAAGTATATAGATTCATTAAGGACCATACTAGATCGAGGTCAAATATGTGACCCTCCAATCTGGGTGCACTTAGCTGAGGCAATACTATCTCATCATTACTATCTTGAATTTATTGTCCATGAAATAGGCTGTTGCCTGCTTTTCTATCAAAACAAATATAAAGACTAATCCAGCACGTAAAAATGTAAGTCAGAGTATTGAATCTTTGTAGCTGGACTGGATATACTGCAGAGCAAGAGAAGTCTGCATAACATTTTTTAATATCTTCCATAAAATAATGTATTTTCTCTCCTAAAGATCCATTGCATAGAGTGGCTTTCATTAATTTCAGGAAATGGAAGCCAATCTTTGTCTATCTGCCTTTTAAAAAATGTCATCTAAAAAATAAAAATAAAAAATAAAAAATGTCATCTATGCAGGAAAGTTTTAAACAGTCAGTATTTTGCCTATCCAGAATAAAACTGGCCTGAAAAACAAGGGCACAAGGTTCTGAGGAAATTCCAAGTGATTAAAACACCAATGTTGTTAGGAAGACTAAGTGTAAAAGTAAACATGAAAGGTTTGTAGAAAAATTCAGCTGAAAAAGAAAAATACATATGTATGTATTGATTTCCATATATTTATATATACTTTTACTACTTTGTGAAGCCTTAAGAGGAACACTCCTGTATTGAGAAGAACTCTTTCAAAAAGTAACGGCTAGAAATTAGTTTGGTGCTGATTTAATCAAAATGCTAGGTTTACATATTATTGTAGCATTTTCTCATTGAAAGTCTTTATTGAACATTTATATAAGGATTAAAAAAGAAGCAATTTCAGATTACTATAAAGTCAATTAAGTCAAATCTTCAACTGCTCATAATTTCCTTTCCTATATAAAGTTTGGCCTTCAATAAAACTTTTTCCCTTTTCTATCACAAGGTAAAATAATTCTTGTTATAAATTTGGACCAGTGGCAATTTCCAATTGTACTAGAAAACTATTCTTATGCTGGTTGTTATTACATAATGTATTTTACATAGATTAGCCTAAATTAAGAGTCAGGGAGAAAATCTTTCTTTCATCTCATTTTTTTTTCTTTCTTTTTCTGAATGATGAGTGACTGTCAGTGTGTGGACGCTTCTTTTCAAGGAATGTGTGAAGCTGTCACCCTGCGGCAGCTGCAGGACAATCCAGATGTTACACATATGAAATCCGGGTCTCAGCATGGTGATGATCGTCAAATGAGAACAGCCTAATTGTTATGCCCGAGTCTCCATAAAATGACAATTTTTGGAGAGTTGAAGGAGGCCAGTATCTTTCAATTATTTTTAACCAGTATCTTTTCTCTGTTAAGTTTTCATTATCTTCTTCTTGGTTAGCATTAAAAAATATTTTAAAGTCTGTTTTGGAAAGGAATGAACCTATACCTCATGATCAGATTTCATTAGTATTTATAGAGGAAAAAAAAAAATGTTCTGTTTTAGAGGTTTTCTCTCATCATTGCTATCGAGGATGACGAATTCTGATCTGAGGACAGTGTGCGTGCCACGCTGGCATCTAAGCCTGTTTATGCAGGTAATGGCTGGTTTAGGACACCTCTGAACTGTCACGTACCATTTGAATTAATGAGGCCATACAGGTCTAAGTTCTCTAAAAAGGCCTCTCTAGATTAGGGTCTATTAAACCTGCCACAAGCTGCTTAGTGTTCTAAAAGTGACAACAGAGGCTCTTTTGGCTTATCATTTTGTTCTTTTCTTTTTTCCATTCCCTTTTCTAATTGTTTAGAATCTTTAAAAAATATATTTTCTTATTCTTCAGCTAGTACTTTGGTAACTTAGAGTGAAGAAATTCCCACAGATTTCTGAGACACTCCAACATTCTTTAAAGAACATTGATATGCCAAAGGGGGGAAAAAAACCATGATATCAAAAAAAAAAAAAATTAGGTTGAAAAGTAGGTTTTAGAAACTGCATGGTGAGTTAGTGAGGCTGTTAATATTATCTTGTTTTGTTTTGTTATAAAAGATTATTTAATGTAGCTACATTTTAGCATAGTAAAATGGCAGAACCTTTTTAAACACTGGTCTTGTAATTATGGATAAACAGAAAGCATTATCTCTGCTTAGGTATAATCTGATATTTAGCTGAGAGATTAAAATATCATGGTATGTATATGAAGGGCACAAACATCAACAAATAAAGAAATGATAATTAGCATTCTTTAAGGATTACATTTAATAGCATTCTCCTGACTATAATTTTATTGCCACAATATTGTCTTCATATTTTCTTGTATCTCTTTTGTCTGCTTCCAGTATTATTTCAAAACTCTTCTTCAGATGTCTATAGTTTTTCCTGGACCATGAATATTATTGCATTAATGGACTTTTGTTTTTGCTTAGAAAAATTTGTGTGCAAAATCAATTTAACATCTCCAAATCTATTAGGTGCTTAGCCTTTAATTTGGTCTACATTAACATTAAATGGTCAAAATATGAGGTTATTTTTGGAGTGATTATTATGATTGTAATAAGGCCTGACACTTACGCCACTTCAAACATGCAACCACCAACAGTTCTATTACAACAAAAGAGCTCCCAGCATAACACATTTTAATAGTCAGAAGAGTTGTGAATTCACAGCTTTGCACAGCAGGTGTGGCTGCACATCTTTGCACCCCTAAATACACTTGCTCATCTAATCTGACAGATTAGACAATGGCACAAAACCCCCATCACCGATGTCTAAACAAAGACTTCATTTCGGAAGAGACAAAGCTTCATGCACACTGTGTTGCCACTAATAACTTTTCCGAGCGGAAAACAATGTATATTTTATTAATGAAAAACAAATTGCAGCAGGGAAGATGAATGTCTTGGCTTTTCTGACATTTTACATAATTTGCTTTCCCTTCCCTTTTGTGCCTTTAATATTTACCTTCATATCAATCTTGATGCAATTTTGTTAATTAGCTGTGGTGCTGGCAGCAAAAAATGGCAGGCATCACAGTCCAGGACCTTAAAACCCAGTTGCAAGGAGGAAACAATTTTGCAAATTTTTGTGTCTGTGTGTGTGTGTGTGTGTGAGTAAACTAGAGCGGAAAGCATCACCTTAATTAGAGCCAGAAGTAAGATGGACTTTGGGGCACCCATGTTTTGGTGGCAAGGCGCTTGGCAATTTCAAATAAGATAAGGCAACGTGATTTTCTATTCAACTTCATCACAGCTGAACATTATAAAGTGAGACTAGAGATGTGCATATTTACCATAAAGGACTGGACTGAGCATTAATGGGCTCGGGGGGCTTATTTGGAGGCAGCTGCACTTATCATGAAACAGGAAAAGGAAATAGCAGCCCTGGTGTGCTGTAGGTCAGTCACAAATGTCGACTGGAGAGAGACATAAATTTCCCCCCGACTTCAGCCTGTGACTTGCAGAATACCCTTCTAGCATTTTCCTATAATTTAAAGATTAGGTAAGGAATATCACGAGTGTGTTCGATGAAAATATTAATTTAGAGATAAATCCTGTAAGTGCTCTGAAGCAGCGGCTTCTGCCGCAGTTACACTTCAAACAAGACTGGCTGCTAGTTTTGTCAACAGTAGGAGGTCATGGAAGGCTGCCAAAGAAAACAAACCTTTTTCAATAAAATGCTTTCAGTTCTAAGTAGTCACAGAATATCCCCCGTACTGGTTTATTACTGATATTTAAAGTTTGATATACTATCTTTTGCTGACAATTTCTTGAGTTAGAAATCTTAATCATAAAATGAAGTGTGGCACACACACCAGAAACGCAATTAATCACAGCAAACTGGCAAGTTCAAATAATTTTGTTATTTTTGGTAAGGGGAGGCAGAAAACTATAGCAAAAGTTATGGTTAAACTGTTTCTCTTTCTTTTGAAATTTATTTGCTGTTTCCTGAAAGACACATGATATATACTGTTGAGGAAAAGCTTGAACCTTCCATAAAAAGAGAGATGTTTCCCATTGAAGGAACGGTTTTATTAATGATAATGATAAGGTGAATTTCATTTTTCTCTATCAATATGGTGTAATTGATCCTAAAATAAAAGTACTCTACCTCTGTCTCTTTGTTCACATGTATAAAAATGTTAAAATAGGCAACTCAATGCACAATGGATATTCAGATTTGTCACATATTTAATAACCTGTATTAGAAGTTGATGCACTTGAAAATATTGTCCAAGTAAGGAAAACGAAAGTTGATGGGACTGATTTCCAAAACCAACTCTCACATGTAAGGTGAGCTTTGTGCTAGATGACTGGTTACTAAAAATTTCATTTGCACTTTCTAACCCAAGAGGCCTTGTTTGAAACTAGAAATCCATTAATGGTCTTCTGTCTTATTGGTTGGAAAGAAAAACACATGTAGCTATACACACTGAATTCTATTAAGTGGGTACAGGGTAATACCAAATACGTATTTCATGTTCATCATTGAGATTCATAGGAAAATTTTTGTTTGATATTTTTTATTTTTTACCTTTTATTATTATTCAAGTCCTAAAGATATAAGAATAAATGCAAATTGAAAATAATGTAAATTAGGATTTCACATATTCTTAATGATATCCTGGAGTTGTAAGATATAATTAACATTATATAGAGTGCCTGGAGAACCCAGGTAGGAACAAAATGAGAATTTAAGTCTCAATATTAGAAGTGTTGATGCAAAACTCACAGGCACTTCTCTTGCTTGCTCCTTATTTTCTCAGAGTATGGTTCAAGTGTTTTAATACTTACCTTGGCATCTTGGCTGGCTTTAAAAGTAACCTATGCATGGAGAACCCTGACACTTTGGTGCAGGCATTATCAGCACAGTCATATCTGTAAGCTATGCTTGGCCACCTTTATTGTTTTACTGTTTTAAAAGCTATGTTCCACTTTGAAATTACATTAAGAATATAAATTTCAACCTCAAAATTATGATTCTATACAACAGACACAGAATGTGTGCTTTGTGGCACATGATCCCTTTCACTTAATATTAAGCATTCATCCTCTCACATTTTTTTTTCTATTTTTGAAAACTATTTGAAATGAATAGACATGCACCATAGGATTCTAGACCCTGTAGAATCCCAGGGCCTGTACAAACTGAAGCCTAGCAGTCTCTTGTGCAGACACTGCCAGCAGAATATTTGAAGTTGATGCAGCTTAGGGAAGAGGCTGATCTTCACAGAAAAGCTAGAATTTCTAAAAAATAAAAAAAAAAAATTTAAAGCTATTTCACTCCTAATCATAGACAAGCATTAAAGATCTTAAAACATGACTGTGATCAGGCAGGTTTTTTTCTGGCATACTTTTTAAGTGAATACTAGTGTCTACACAATTTAGAATGAAGACCTGATGTTCTAATATATCCCATATAGTCTCATTTTGAAAGCCATCAGCTATGTGATCTTCCTGAGTCTCAGCCTGTCCCCTTCTTTAGTACAGCTAAAATGAGTGGAAAAGCACAGAAATCATTTAGAATTGATGTGAAATGTATCTTTTTCTAGCTGTCCTAAGACATGGCTGAATTGCACATCACACATCCAACTTGATTCCTTCATATTAGTCGATGTAGATTACAAGCCCAGGCTATTCTATCCTTCTTCTTCTTATAATCATCATTTCTCACTTCTAACCATATACAGGGGAACAAAAGTCATCACAAAGAACTGAGAAAACAGAGATAATGAGAGGTAACGTTTTTCATCATTTTCTTTCACAGAACTAGTTTAGAGTTTTAATTTAAGTTTTATCTGTGAATTAACTCTATCTAGAATTTTATGGTACAAAGGAAATAGGAAGCTTTCCTGTTTGGTTAGTGTGAGTTCTAGTACTGTTGATCTAACATTAAAGATATTAATTTTTGAATTGACAATAAATCTAATTGCTTACCGTTAAGGAATAGTGTATTTCTGTGATGGAAAACAGTTTGGAAATAAGGATTAAGAAAAACATTTCATTATACAAGAAGACTATTCTCTTTTAAAGATTTTCTCTAATACAACCATAATATCAAGAATTGCCACTGGAAAAATTTTGCAGTTGGTCAGGTTGATAGATGATATATCACCATCACTTGATCACTATGATCACCATCACCTGACTGAGAAAATATGGGCCACAGACAAAGAGAACTATAGTGTGAGAGTTTGGGGCCATTGTTAGCACAGTCAAAAAATGGGGAAGTTTATTTATCTGCTGATGTCCATGAATAAGTCAATAGTTGCCATTGACATCTTGTGATATATGTCAATATTTCTTTATTCAGCGAATAATTGTACATCATTATATATTCATAGAATTCAAGTATTATAATACCTGCTGAGGTTAAAAACCTATGATATGGCCCTTATCTTCAAAAGAAACACAGAGTGTAAGAGGAAATTTCACAGCGGTACCTGGTTCTCCACTGAACCATTTATGACCTTCTCTGATCATGGTCTGCAGCCCCAGTGAGGTCCCCAGGGCTGCCTGGACAGCTCTCTCACCCATTCTTTACAGCAGCTATTTCAAACTCAGTCTCATCTCTCCAAGACACTTACCCTGACACCAATACCTCACTCCCAGGAGATATCCTTTACTCCCACTCAGCAGGAAAAGCAAAAAACCATTGAGAGTCAACTCCTTCAACCTGCTGACCTCCGATGTGTACCGAGTCTTCTTTATCTTCTCTTGCCACTTCTATCAGTCTACCAAAATTGCTGTCACTAGTGCCGCACATGGATGCACGTTCAGTCACTCTCTTATTTGGCCCAGATGTAACTTGATATTAAAAAAGACTTCCATCATTCTCAAAAAATATCCCTACTGCTGCCTTTTCACCCACTGGCCTGTCTGAATATTACACTTTTCCCGAACGACTGTGGTCATTTCTATTCTAGGGATTTTGCCTGGTTGTTTACCCTATTTGCCTCTTAAATGCAGATTTTTAAAAATCTGATTCTATCTTTACATTGCATGAAAGCACTATTTTAAAGCCTGGTATAGCAAGAGTGATGGAGATTTGTGTTTGCCTCTTAGTGGCCAAAGAAACTTATAAAAAGAAATTTGCTTTTAAACTTAAAAAAAGAAATTTGCTAGTGTTATATTTCCCTGTACTTCCATTTCTTTTATAGTCAACCACAGTATCCAGCTATTGCCTATTGTGTTCAAAGCACCATACAGGCTTTCTGCCTGTTTACAGGATCAACTCACTATGTCTGTTATGTGAGGTGCACACTAAGACTTTGCAATCATTACTAGCAAGTAGAAACACATCAACTGTTGATTTAGTTCAATCATGGGGCAGTGTTTGTGTCCTCTTCATGAAATTTTTCATCAACCCTCTCAAGTCGTATATCATAGGTGTATCCAGACTTATCAATAAACAGCAACTTGTGTAGACTCTGGAAATTAATGACCTCTAAGATTTTCTATAAAAACTGAATAACAAGGTTGTATATTAAATTCATTTTATCTGTACAAGGAGCTTAGCCTACAAAAGTATGTTAAGTGATGACACTTTTCATGAGCCTTACCCCTTTCCTTAGGTCAAATATCAGAGATGTCACTTCACTGCTTTTTGTGGGAACCATGTTGCAAGGGCTGAACATGGAATCGTATTGCCCAGAAGCTATTATAAAAGAATTAATGAAAATGTTTGCATAATAGATTATAAGGTATTCTAAGTTGCCATTCATTTTTTACTTCACTAAGACAGGGGTTTCTTTTCAAAATATATATACAACTCATATGAGTCTAAAATATTAGGATAGGAAAGTACAGATTCTGAGTAATTTATTAACTGTAGGCTCAGAGCATGTGTGGCACCCTAAAAGGTTTGCTAAATTAATTAGGTTTTATATTTGTACTCTGGGGAGTTTTTCAATAGAAGCATCATCGGGGTTATTTATGCTGCTTTGTGATAGCAAAATATTGAACTGTCCATGTTAGTGGAAAGAACATACATTTGAGGAGATCATGGAAACAATGACCGGTTGCTTTGCAAAGCTGATGTTCTCATGAATTGCTTTTCTTAAGGAAAATAAGGGCAGAGCTCTCTATTTCAATGTTAAAGTATGAAACAAAGAAAATTAAAAATTAATTTGGAACTTCATATCTTGAAAATCTTTAGAAATAAGACATTTACCTACTTCTCATGGTCTCTGCTAGTTGAAGAAGGAAAGTCTATAACACATACCATGATGGAGACAAAGTCTTAACCAAACTTTTTCACCTCAATCACACCATCCTTTTAAAATAGCCAGCACTTATGTTTTATTCTCTTCATCCACCAGGTCCAAAGAGCAGGGAAAGGAGCTGGGAAGGTGGGGGGTGGGGGTGGGGATGGCTAAGTAAAGATATAACCTGTTGGAATGGAGATAGAGACATTTGAGAATGTGTTCTCCTGCCTGTAGTAAACATCTGACAGAGAAATTAGAGTTGACACGTCTTCACTTTTTTCCTTCTCTTCAAATAACACCTTCTTTACTTTCGCAGGGTGTATAGGAACACAAAAAAGTGGACGCAGGATGGTTGCAGTGGGGTTGGACAGGGTCTTGCCAGGGCTCTAGAGACTAGCTTCAGAGATCATACTGCTTTGCCCGCTTTGAAAACATCTATTGTATAAAAGGCTTTTTAGCATCCTTGATAACTAATAGGTTGGTCATTTAAACTGGAAAATTGACAAGTATGTGGAAGTTAAACAACATACTCCTAAATAACAAATCAGCAAAGAAGAAATCATAAGAGAAATTAGAAAATACTTGACAGGAATGAAAACGAAAACACCAGAGAGCAAAACTTGTGAGATACAGTAAAAGTAGTCTTTAAAGAAAAAATGACCTGAATCTAGATCTACATCAAATGTCTACTTTAATGTCAATTGTAAATCAATTATATATCATAAGCAATTGGAAAAAGTGGAGAAAACTAAACTCAAAACAGGAAGAAGGAAGGAAATAAAGACTTGAGCAGAAATAGCTGAAATGGGTAATTCAAAGATACAGAAGTCAGTAACAACAAATAGAGAAATCTACAAATAGATTGATGAGGAAAAAAAGAGAGAAGACTACTAAAACTGGGAATTGTAGTAATGATATTACTTCTCACTTTACAGAAGTAAAAGGAATTATAATTGGAGAATATAAATACTTATATTTCAAAAAACTAGGTAAACTGGATGAAAGGCACAGGTTCTTAGAAACATACAACCTCCCAAAAGTAATTCAAGAAGAAAGAGAAAATCTGGATAGACCTAAATAAATGAGCTAGTAATATAAAAATTTATAACAAAGAAAAGCCCAGGGCCAAATGTCTTCACTGCTGTATTACACCAGATGTTTAAAAAAGAATTAATGCCATCACAGAGGGCCAGGCCGTGCTCCCTGTGTTAACCAGAGGGATAGGGTAGGAGGAGGGAAGGGAGGTTACAGATGTACAATCATGGCTGATACACATTGTTGTATGACAGAAACCAACACAACACTGAAAAGCGATTTTCCTCCAATTAAAAAATAAAGGATTGATACCAATCCGTCTCAAACTCTTCCAAAAAACAGAAATGAATGCTTCTTAATTCATTCTATGAAGCCAGTATTACCCTAATTCTAGAGTCAGAAAAGATACCATAAGAAAAGAAAATTATGTCAATATTTTTATGAATAAAGATAAAATGCTAACAAATGGAATTCAGGAGTATATAAAAAGGATGATATACCATTACCAAGTTGGACACATTCCAGGAAGGCAAGATTTGTTGAGCATATTAAAATCAACATCATATATCACACTAATAAAGAAAAAAAGATCATCTCAATAGACATAGAAAAAGTATTTGCCAAAATACAACACACTTTCATAATAAAAACACTTATAATTTAGGAGTGGAAAAAAAAAAATCCTCAACCTGATAAAAGACTTCTCTGAAAAATCCACAACTAGCATCAAATGTAGTGGTGAAAAACTGAAAACTTCCTAAGGTAAGGAACCAGACAAGGATAGCTGTTCTTTTTATTCTTATACAACACTGTATAGGATTTTTAGCAAAGGAAATTAGGCAAGATAAAGAAATAAAATGATTCAGATTGGAAAGGAAGAAGTAAAACTATCTACTTGCAGGTGGCATTATCTTACACATATGCAAAATGCAAAATAATATACACATAGCAACCCACTCCAGTGTTCTTGCCTGGAGAATCCCAGGGATGGGGGAGCCTGGTGGGCTGCCGTCTATGGAGTCGCAGAGTTGGACATGACTGAAGCGACTTAGCAGCAGCAGCAGCAGCAGCAGCACCAGACACATAGTCACAGCCTGTAAATGAGTTCAGCAAATTTACAGGATATAATGAAAAGTCAAAGTTTTAGTTGCTCAGTTGTGTCCCAGTCTTTGAGTATGACCCCATGAACTATAGCCTGCCAGACTCCTCTGTCTATGGAATTTTCCAGGCGAGAATACTGCAGGGGGTTGCCATTCCCTTTCTTTACCACTTTCACTTTCATATTATCCATGAACAACCTGAGAACAAAATTAAGAAAATAATTCTATTTTCAATAACATCAAAAAGAATAATATATTTAGGAAAATATTTAACCAAAGAAGTGCAAGACTTTTATGCTGAAAACTAGAAAACATATTTAAATTAAACAAGAGTTAAATAAATGGAAAGATATCCTCTGTTAGTGGATTAAAGATGGCAATAATTAAGATGGCAATAATCCCCAGTTGGTGTATAGATTTCACCAAAACCAATACCAATGAAGGGCTTCCCTGGTGGCTTAGACGGTATCAAATCCACCTGCAATGAGGGAGACCTGAGTTCGATCCCTGAGTTGGGAAGATCCCCTGGAGAAGGGAAAGGCTACCTACTCCAGTATTCTGGCCTGGAGAATCCCATGGACTGTATAGTCTATGGGGTTGCAAATAGTCAGACACAACTGAGTGACTTTCACACACACACACATAAAGCAGTGAAAAGTCCAGGTGCTTATTTTTACAGGAAAAGAAAAACTCATTTTAAAATTTATAATCCAAGGGACTCTAGATAACAAAAGCAATTTTGAGAAACAAGAATAAGGACTCATATTTTCCTATTTTAAAACATACTATAAAGTTATAATAGTCAATTTAATGTTTACTGGCATGAAGCTAGATGTACAGATCAAAGGAAAATAATTAAGTGTTGAGAAATGAACCCATTCATCTATGGTAAACTGATTTCTGACAAAAGTATAACCAAGAGTATTCAGTAGGGGATTATAGGATTATAATATTTTCAACAAAGAATTTTGGGAAACCTGAATATCCACATGCAAAAGAATGAAGTTGGATCCCTCACACTATACACAAAAATTAAGTCGGAAAGGATCACAAACAGAAACATAAGAGCTAATAACTCTGAAAACCTTAGAAGGATTTAAACACATAAATTCACATGAGCTCAGAATTGTCAAAGATTTCTTGGGTATGACACCAAAAGTAAAAGCTACAAAACAAAAACTAGATAACCTAGATTTTATCTCAATATAAAAACCTTGTGCTTCAGAAGACACTATCAATAAAATGAAAAGACAATCACATAATTGATAAAAATATCTATAAATTATATATCTGATAAGCACTTATTATCCAGGATATAAAAATAACTCACAAAAACCAAAGAAATAACTCAATTATAAAATGGGCAAAGGATGTGAATAGATGTTTTTCTAATGAAGATATACAAATGGCCAATGAAAACGTAAGAAAATGCATCATTCATCATTAGAGAAAGGTAAGTCAAAACCATAGTGAAATACCACTTCAAACAATAAGGATGTTCATTGAAAACAATAGAGAAAATATAACAAGTGTTGGTGAGGATGTGGAGAAGTTGGAATCACACACATTGCTGGTGGGCATATAAAATGATACAGCTGTTGAAAATTTTGGCAATTTCTCAAAAAGTTAAACATATGCCACAGATATTCCACCTTTAGGTATACACCCAAGAGAACTGAAAACATGTACATAAATGTACATGTACAAAAAAAACTCGTACACAAATGATCATAGTATGATTATCATGACATTCAAAATGTGGAGGACCTAACGAGACATTTCTCCAAAGAAGACAAACAGATGGCCTATAGATACTTGAAAAGATGCTCAACATCACTAATTATTAGAGAAATACAAATCTTCAATGAGATCTCCAATGAGATACCTTCATTGAATGAGGTACCTTCATGAATGAGGTATCTTCAATGAGATACCACCTCACATGGCCCCAGAATGACCATCACTAAAAAGTCTACCTATAAAAAATGCTAGAGAGGGTATGAAGACCCAACCATCCCTGTTGGTAGGAATGCAAACTGTTGCAACCGCTATGGAAAACAGAATCTCACACAAAAAAAGAAAACTAGAGAGTCGCCATATGATCCAGCAATCCCACTCCTGGATGTATACTCAGAAAAAACTAAGTTTAAAAAAAAATGCACCTCTATTTTCAAAGTAGTACCACTGACAATAGCCAAGACATGGAAACAGCCTAAATGTCCATCGACAGAAGAATGGATAAAGAACATTTATTTTATGTGTGTGTGTGTGTGTGTGTGTGTGTGTGTGTGTGTGTGTATACCACTCCGGTATTCTTGCCTGGAGAATTCCATGGACAGAGGACCCTTTCCATGGGGTCGCAAAGAGTCAGACATGACTGAGAGACTTTCACTCACTAATATCAGACCAAGTTCATTTTGATACAAAAATCTATAAATGGATAAATGTAGGATGATGGAACTTTATCTGGAGATGTTGAGAAGAAATGGATTTTCTAACTTAATTTGGAGGTAAATAGAGGAAATGTCTATTTATTGGCTACACTAGTAAGATAGTCTAATGTATGCTGTGGTAACACAACAACCCCAAATTTCCATGGCTCAGAACAACATTTGTTAATTGTTTCCAAAGATATAGTTTTATTTTCTGTGATTTTACTTTGTCATCATCTTAGAGAACATAAAAGGGAAGATCAGACGCTGGATAATTGCACTGTCATATATGAAAATTATTCCCTTTGCCATTTTGAAAATTAAACATCATTCAAAAATTATAATACTCTTATTTCTGACATATAAATATCAGTACATCACATTTACAATGAATTTAAAAATGATCCAAGTTGAAGTTACACAGGGTTAGTGAAAGATTTATTTTATATGTATCTGCCAAACTTCAATCTTCCAAATACATCGTTTTTTTTTCCAAAATTCCTTACCCATCAAAAAGCTTTAGTATCACACCTTTCATTCAATTTTCCTAATTATTGTCATAGATGTTTATATTAATTGTGTGAGGTTACATTGGATCATTCTGTTTTACTTCCCCTTTAAAGCTCACAGGAAGATTTCTTTTTAGACTGTATGTAAGAATTCAAGGACCTTATGACTACTGAAATCACTATAGTAGAGAAGACCGAAATCATGTTTCAGATTTTTAATATCTTGAAATATCCCTGCCAATGTTATAAATGTCATTCCTACCAAAGGGTTGAATTCTCTGTATTTTCCACTGCTGCATAAATAGTTACTTTTGTAGTGGTCATTTGATGGCAAAGCAGATCTAATAGGATATTTAAATATATATGTATGAATAAAACAATTTGCTTCACTCATTTGCTTAAAACACTCCAGCGTGCTTAAACTAATATTCACAAAACTGTCCGTGGTCTACCTGAACCTGCATGGTCTGGTCCTTGCCCATACTTTCCATCCCACCTCCCTCCAGAACCGTGAGGTTGTACAAGTTTTAGAGCCCGCCAAGGCTCTTGTCTATCGTATCTTTATTTCCACTGCAGATTTCACATGGTTGCCTCCTTCTCATCAATGTGGTCTCAGGTCAAATATCACTTCTTCCAAGAGAAGATTTTCTCTAAACACCCTTGTAAAACTATTCCAATCACTCTAATATTATTCAGTTTTATTATTTTTATTGCACTTATATAACTCCCTGGCTTATTAATTTGCTTGTTTATTCTAAGTATTATGCTCCTAGAATGGGAAGTCCCTGAGAACAATGTATACTTAGTGCCTAGTTGAGTGCTAAATTGTGGAATGAATAAGTGAAACATGCCTTGGGTAATTCTGACGTCACATTACTAATCGTTTTGATGCTCCCCATCCCCCAACTCAAAGCATGCGCATCATTGCACACAGCTTTTCCCAAGTCTTTCAACAACTCCTTTGTCAAACAGCTCATCTCAGAGATTTTCAGAGCAAAGGAGCTTCTGCGTTCAGAGTCACTTCTAAAATGCATTAATAATCATTCATTTGCACTATTCATTATTGTGCAAAGACTGATAGGAGCCTGGTTTGAGGACCATAGGTTGCTGTATGAAATGTGCTTATTTTCCTCGACCCCAAAGAGTATTCTCTGTGCTCATCTAAGGGCAGAATTTGGCCATGTGTGGTTCATCGATTACAACAAACATATGGGAAAAATGGCTGAGAATGCTCAAATATTAAAACCATATGTTACTGCATGGGAAACTATGCCTTATTAAAAAACAAAACAAAAACTGAGAATCCAGCTAGAAACATACAGCTCAGAGCTTTTGCTTTCAGGGTTTAACCAGCACTTGATTTATTAGACAGAAGACTTCCTTTTAGATTGAACTCAGTCCTTATATCTCAGAGCAACTACTTAGTTAAAATATTTCTTTAGACTACAGAAGGTTCCAAAAATCAAACATCTTGCAAAATTTGAGAATTCATTAAAAAGTAAAAGTATTCTGAATCCTGTGAGATTTTTAAAATTCTATTTTAAATACCATGAAGATTTCATAGCTTTTATATATACGGCTCATATAAATGGAATATTTAAACTCTTTTTCTCAATTAACATCACATCATCTTCATAGAGGAATAGAACAGATAAGGAGCTTGAATGATATATTTATAAGATATTAGTCTTATAATAAAGACTAATAAAATTTAGATCAGAATAGGATTTGCAGTGGAAGTGATGCTGAGCATCAGTGGAAGACCTCAGAATAGACTCATACACATTTCACATGAACCTCACTTATGATCCTTCATTAAATCTAATATACCATCAATCATAAGATATACCACTACTAAGAAATAAAAATGCTGCCAATTAACTAAGATGCAATGCTCTCTTATCACATAAAATGCAATACACATTCTGATTTCACAGAGTTTAAAATGTGAAACCATATGCATGCTTGAACCAATGAAGTATGCTACTGCTGCTGCTGCTGCTGCGTCGCTTCAGTCGTGTCCAACTCTGTGTGACCCAATAGACGGCAGCCCACCAGGCTCGCCCGTCCCTGGGATTCTCCAGGCAAAAACACTGGAGTGGGCTGCCATTTCCTTCTCCAATGCATGAACGTGAAAAGTGAAAGTGAAGTTGCTCAGTCGTGTCCGACCCTTAGCAACCCCATGGACTGCAGCCTTCCAGGCTCCTCCATCCATGGGATTTTCCAGGCAAGAGTACTGGGGTGGGGTGCCATTGCCTTCTCCGAAGTATGCCATTATATAGAGTTAAATTTTAGTTTAATGCCCTAGTATAAAGCAGCAGCATAAAGCACCAAATTCAAGGTACTGTAATCAATTCAATAAATTTTCTTTTGATGGGTTCACACTTCCTTTCCCATTTTGGTCTCTGTTTCTTTGGCTAAGGATCTCAATGCCCCCTCCTCTCCATTCCCAACCATACAAAGAGCCCTGGAAGGAGGGAGTCCTTTTCGAGCTTTGCTTTCCAGGGAGAACCAATACTCCAGACCTTTCCTTCCACCTTTCTTCTTTCTTTTTGTCCCTGATAGATATTGATCTTCTAGATTACTTTGGGCTAGGAAATTTGATATCCAAAGATAAGCCTATTTGATCATTTCCCCAGTATTTGCCTTTTACCTGCAGATGCACAAATTCACAAATTTTAGCCCAATTAACACCAGCCACCTATAGCGGATTTGAAGTATAATCACAGGCTATATTTTGAGATATAGACACAACTAAACATGTAAGTATATTCTCATTTCGATTCAAATATAGAGGGAGGCAATATACTACATTCGAAGGAGCATCCCCTTAGGGATTCACTGAGAACTTGTTTTAATGTCCACTATGTGATCTAGTCAACATCCAAATTATGTTGATTATTTCCTGCCAAAGATGGAGAAGTTCTATACTAACCCTATCATAAAGCATGAGTTGTTATTCCTGATGATTTTCTTCCTAACTTCACATGAGTTGTTTAGATATTCTTGAGTACATATCAAAAGCATTTACCAAAAGTCTACACAGTTATATAACTGATAGTCCATATTGTGACAATTATTTGAAATGCTTTTTTTCTCACATGAATGAAATTAATATTCTATACTACTAATGTGTTTTTAAAAATTGGAACATAGGGTTTTCTATGTATTTTTTCCTTTTATTATAATTTAAAACTGCCATGCTTTGGTAAGAGCACACTTCCACAATGAGAAATACAGAACTTTTATCTCTGCTACATTTCTCTGATTATTATTACCTTTCCTGAATGGACATTTTTCCTTTTCTCTTAATTTTCCATGTCTTACCTTTAATTTTGTATTAAGTTATAACCTACTCCTTACCTTTTCATGACCACTCTTCCAACTCTGAAGTTTTCTTTTCTTATTTCAATAAGACTATAAATTCAATAGATACACACTTACATTAAACCTTGTTTCTTTTAGAGAGTTAAGATTCAAAACATATTCATTTATTAAAAGATGAATTTGTGCCCATGTCCACAATTACCTGTACTTTTTTATTTTATATAAACTTCTATACATAATTTTTTCCACTTGCTTACATTCTCTCAGGTTCAAGCTTTTTCAAGCAAGTACAAACTCTAAATAGCTTTAAAGAAACAGAAGTTCAGTTCTAGCAAAATTCTATTGCAGGGAAATCATGCTCCCCGCTGAGCAGGTTATTAGACATTGAGACATGAAGGCAACTAATCAGAAGTGAAGAAAGGTGAATTTGACCACAGAAGGCAGTGAAGAGTTCTCCCACTGAAGATGGCTGAAATGAAATAATACACTAAGGAAGGAGAGGAAAGGAGGAAAAGTAAGATGGAGTCAGGCTAGATAATAAAGTGAAATCTTTTTAAAAATAGAAAATACTGGAGAACTAGTGGTTGGCAGTGGAAAATGTACCAGGGGACAGGGAGGACTTCAGCATTTTAAAAGGAAGAAGGCAACTGATGGACGAGAAAGGACAAAATTATGGACTTGACAGTCAGTTTAAATGTTAATGGAGAGTTCCCGAGTGTGTAGGAGCAGCTGCTGACAGGAACTAAGGATACATCAGTTTTAACTATCACCCTAGGCAGATGAGTCCCAAGTCCTGTCTCTCGACTTAACCTTTCTCCTGAACTCCAGTTCGGTGGGTGGGCTTGTCACTCAGGGACACACAGACAGCAACTACGCTTCTATCCAACGTATCCTGCTATTATTAGTCTACAGACACATATCTATTTCTGTCTGTCAATTTGTCTCTGTTGACTTCACCATACCCTGGCTTCTCTTTTTCCACTTGCCTTCTAAAAATACACTATTTGATACATTGACAGCATCACTACACGTGATTTAGATCTAGAATCTTTAAAGGGAAAAATGTTGAAAGGAAGAATGAACAAATTGATTGACAGATGGATGGATGACTGAATTTCTTGATCACTTAGTATCTGCCAAGTGCTATTCTAGTCCTTTTGCATACAGACATGTCAAGAGATGAATTTCCTGTCTCTACTTTGTTGATATAGACAAAACAAACACAGTTTATGCCCATTTGTGATAAGAGCTAAAAAATTAAGTAAAGCCAAATGAGAATTGAGAATGGTGGATTGCAAGAGCTGTTATAGTTTGATTGATCAGAAAAGGCCCCCAACATCTGTCACTTGGGCAAAAGCTAAATGAAATGAAATAAACAATATATTTGGAAGAAAAGTTTTCTAGGTCCAGGGAAAGCAAACTCAAAGACCCTATGATTAGAAATTCTTAGTCTGAATGTGGTAAAAATTACTTTCTACTTTGGTAGATTTGCCTATTCTGGATATTTCATATAAACAGAATCACACAATATTCAGGTTTTTGAGTCTGTTTCATTTTATTTAGTGCTATGTTTTGAGATTCATCCATGTTAAAGCATGTATCAATACTTCACCACTTTTAATTGCTGAATAGAATTTAATTAAATAGATATGTTACCAGTTGGATTTTTAATAAAAATAATGCAGTTTTGAATATTCACATACAAGGTTTATAAAAACTATGTCTTTATTTCTTGTGGGTAGATTCTTCAGAGGAGAATTACTCAGTTTCGTGGTAAATTTAGGTCAAGAGTTTGGTTTTGAACTAACATTCAGGTAGAGATATTGTGAAGATACCTCATGTATTGGTCTAAAATTTAGGAAAAAAGTAAATAAAAATTTAAACATTATACACATGAATTCAAAATAATTGGACCATGTAGGCTCAGATAAGTAGTAAACAGTTTAAAAAAGAGAAAGTGCTGAGGAGTAAGTCTTAGGGCATGACAATTTAAAGGTTAGGAAAATGAGGAGGATTCCTAAAAAGAGAGTACATGGAACAAACAGGGAAAAGATCAAAGCAGACACTTTGTGTGTCCTGTGGACCAGGTGCCCATGGCCAGTCTTAGGCTCTGCTGAAACTGGGGTAAGACAGTTTCAGTCCATACTAACGGACTCCCAAGTTCTCCTGCTTCACTGCCTCAAGAATTTTTTTTTTTTTTCCCCAAAATGAAAAAACTCACTCAGCCCTTGTGGTGGTGTATGGAATCAAGGACCCCACAGGCAGTTCTCAGTAATGAGAAGACAGGACTCAGGATTATAAATGCCCCTGTCTCCTCTCCTTTGGCAAGATAATTTTTAATTTCAGAAAAACAAGAAGACTGACTAACATTGATTCAAGAAAAAATAGTAGGAAAGAAAAGGAGGAAATTGAGATGCGTATAGAATCTATTTCTGGGAGTTTTGTTGCAAGGCAGAGGAGAAAAGTGCCAGGGTGGTAAGTAGACAGTGATAATCAGTGAGAGAGCTCAAGAGACGGATTTCTTGTAAAGGTGGAGAATGTTATATTGTGTGTGTACACTGGAAAGCAAAGGAAGATGCAGGAAACAGGGAGAATTGATGGAGTGATGTCTTTGAGTAGGTGAGGAGGCATTTGATTAGGAACAAGTGCAGAATGTTACATGAGGATAACAGATTTTATCTGTTTTAACCAGGAACTGCAGAGGTTCAGGATATAAATGTGAGTATTTTTGGTATATTTAAATGGGAACAGGTGTTTGATCTACGGCTTGACAAGTAAATTTATTCCTGAACATCTAGAAAACACACTCTACCTTCTATTAGAACCCATGAACAATGAATATTTATGCTTTATAGTGGCTCAGACAGTAAAGCGTCTGCCTGTAAGGCGGGAGACCCAGGTTCAATCCCTGGGTCGGGAAGATCCCCTGGAGAAGGAAATGGCAACCCACTCCAGTATTCTTGCCTGGAGAATTCCGTGGATTGAGGAGCCTGGTAGTCCATGGGGTCGCAAAGAGTCGGACACGACTGAGCGACTTCACTTTGCTTTGCTATGCTTTATAGTAAACGTTCCATTTCAGACCATCCTAGAACATCACAATTTCTTTTCCGTGATGCTGAGTTAATGGATACAGAGTGAAAGTCCTGAGTATGGGTGGAAGAAACCTACTCGCTGTGAAACGAGAAGCAGCCTATTGCAGCAAGTGAGGAGAAGGCAAACATCTTCACCCACCAGCCAAGACGAAGATCGGGAAATATGTTTGCAGGAAAACAGGTATGAGTGCATGCGGAAAGTATAGTTGAAGTGGCAAAAGGTAATTGTGGGATCACAAATGTTAGACAGATTTAGCTACAAAGCATGATCCAAAAATCTGCCTTAGCATAACAATTGTATTTTATTTTATGTCTAAAATTCTTATGATTTTCATTTGTTTTGACTAGAATAGTGAGACCAAAGTCTTAATATACATTCTTATTAGAAAAGAGTCTCAAAATCACATAGTAGATGAAGTCTTGCTATAGCAATTGGAGAACTGGTCATGTTAGCTTAGCATTTTATTTTTTCTGCTAGTATAAAACCATATAATAACTCCTGTCAAGTCTAAAGAAAACATTGATTTCCGTTAACATTAAACCACCAATTACTATGGTCAGACACTGACTGGTAGGTACTAGAGATAAAAATGAGTTAAGTTGTCTCTCCTACTGTGGAATACACAAAGGATTGCAATAGAGTATTATTTAAAGACAAAGAACTTGGTAAAAAAAAAAAATCGCGTATGATGATCTTTTCTGGGAGATGTCAGTTAGGTCATGACAGAGTAATAGTCCCATAAAAAGGGTTTTTAAATAGACGTTGACTAAGGAAGGGCATTTTAGACATAAAGCTAGAGCCACTTCACTCTTCTTGGACTTAGTTTTGTGTCTGTATAGTCGGATTACGTAAGACTTTTCAAACTCTACTCATGGAGTTCTTTACAAGCCACAGTAAACTCCAGAGAAGTTTGGGAGGAGAAAGTCAAGATGACCAATTAGGGCTCTTGGCCTCTCACTTCCACTTCAAAGAAGTGATATCTTCACAGAAATATCTCCAGTCAGTTCAGTTCAGTCGTTCAGTCATATCCAACTCTTCGTGACCCCATGGACTGCAGTACACCAGGCTTCCCTGTCTGTCACCAACTCCCAGAGCTTGCTCAGACTCATGTCCATTGAGTCGATGATGCCATCCAACCATCTCATTCTCTGTCATCCCCTTCCCCTCCTGCCTTCAATCTTTCCCAGCATCAGGGTCTTTTCCAATGAATAAGTTCTTTGCATCAGGTGGCCAAAGTACTGGAGTTTCAGTTTCAGCATCAGTCCTTTCAATGAATATTCAGGACTGATTTCCATTAGGACTGACTGGTTTGATCTCCTTGCTGTCCAAGGGACTCTCAAGAGTCTTTTTCAACATCACAATTCAGAAGCATCTGTTCTTCGCTGCTCAGCTTTCCTTATAGTCCAACTCTAACATCCATACATGACTACTGGAAAAACCATAGCTTTGACCAGATGGGCCTTTGTTGGCAAGGTAATGTCTCTTTTTAACATTAAAAAGACAGCTTTTTAATGTGCTGTCTAGGTTGGTCATAGTTTTTCTTCCAAGGAGTGAGCGTCTTTTAATTTCACGGCTACACTCACCATATGCAGTGATTTTGGAGCCCAAGAAAGTAAAGTCTGACACTGTTTCCACTATTTCCCCATCTATTTGCCATGAAGTGATAGGACTGGATGGACACATAAAAGGAGTTCCATTAATTAATTTTTAAAATTAATTTAAAATCTGTTTATAAAAAAAAATCATTGGGTAATTTGATCTCTAAGGTTCCAGATGTAACCTTTCAAAGAAAAAAAATCTTCTAGTGATACTGTCCTGATTGGTAACATTTTGTTAATTATCAGAAGAGAAATCTAATTTCTACCATATTCTAGGGACTGCAACATGGCTGCCACTTTTGAGGAGGAGTGTGGGAAAAGAGAAACTGGGGTCCTTTGGGGGGCAAAAAAGACAAGCAAAGGCACTGGATGAGGGTGAAAAAATCTCCTGAAATGCAAAGGCAGAAAGGAACTAGAGATCCATTCAAACTTTGCTGAAGACCAAATTTTGTCTCTGAAAAGCTAACTAAAATATTCAAATGAAAGATGATAAAGTTATAAATACAATGTGTGTATATATATACATATATGTGTGTATATATAATATGTAAACATATTAATATATTTCAGCTCAGTCGCTCAGTCGTGTCCAACTTTTTGTGACCCCATGGACTGCAGCACAGCAGGCCTCCCTGTCCCTCACCATCTTCTGGAGCTTATTTAAACTCATGTCCATTCAGTCGGTGATGCCATCCAACCATCTCATTCTCTGTTGTACCCTTCTCCTCCTGCCTTCAATTTTTTCCAGCATCAGGGTCTATTCCAATGAGTCAGTTCTTTGCATCAGGTGGCCAAAGTATTGCAGTTTCAGCATCAGTCCTTCCAATGAATATTCAGGAACGATTTCCTTTAGGATGGACTGGTTGGATCTCCTTGCAATCCAAGGGACTCTCAAGAGTCTTCTCCAACACCACAGTTCAAAAGCACCAATTCTCTGGCACTCAGCTTTCTTTATTGTCCAACTCTCACATCCATACATGACTACTGGAGAAACCATAGCTTTGACTAGATGGACCTTTGTTGGCAAAGTAATGTCTCTGCTTTTGAATATGCTGTCTAGGTTGGTCATAGCTTTTCTTCCCAGGAGCAACTGTCTTTTAATTTTCACTGTTTCCATTGTTTACCCATATATTTGCCATGAAGTGATATTACGTGAATATTTTATATAGGAAACCATGATTTATAATTACCTAACAGGAGAGAATGGTGCAATATCTATATCTGTGGCCCAAGTTCTTTGAAAGTAGTCAAAACCAAAAGTAAGAGAAGCAATTGCCTGACACAGTTTCTAAAATGCAGAAGAACCATGGTGATTTTGTACTTGTAGAATTCATTTTCTTTATCAAATAATCCAATTTGAAATTTCAAACATGTTAAATGAAAACCTCCTAATGCCACACATAAAAAATTACATTTCATCATAAGTTAGTTTTCTAGAGGTCATAAATTCTCCTTTAGGCAAATCAGCACTTTACCTACAGTAAGTTTCAAAATTGTAACATCTCTAATAAAATAAAGTTGTGAAAACCTAATCATTTTTTTAATTAAAAAATAGGTAAACTGCTTTTTAGATAAGCTTTAGGGTACAGTATAGATTTTTACATCATTAGTATAAGATTTCATTTTCTGTAGTTTTCTTTTCAGTTTCTATTTTTTTAATGCCAAAGAGCACACAGTCTGTTTTATATTAATCAGTCAGAAACACAGCTGATAAATTTAACACTGAGTCCCATTTTCCTAAAGGTTTGCTTGAGAAATGTCAACATTCCTATGATATCCCATTATGTGTTGTTATAGACATTCATTTTGTAGTTTACCTGAAAAAGTTTAACAATTACTAGGTTAAATTAAAGTAAGTCTTGTCCTCAGACCATTACCTTGTGTCACAAGACCACAAATATGCTTGCATTGCTTTTCTATAAATAAATTGCATTTCTTATTTTTGTATATTACCTTCATGACTTTGCGACGATAGTAGTAAAACAGTTACTGTTTATTAAAGCTTAGACATAGAGATTTTTATAATAAATAATTATTAATCCAATTCAAAGAAAGCCAAAGAATGCTCAAACTACCACACAGTTGCACTCATCTCACATGCTAGTAAAATAATGCTCAAAATTCTCCAAGCCAGGCTTCAGCAATACGTGAACTGTGAACTCCCTGATGTTCAAGCTGGTTTTAGAAAAGGCAGAGGAACCAGATCAATTGCCAACATCCACTGGATCATAGAAAAAGCAAGAGAGTTCCAGAAAAACATCTATTTCTGCTTTATTGACTATGCCAAAGCCTTTGACTGTGTGGATCACAATAAACTGTGGAAAATTCTGAAAGAGATGGGAATACCAGACCCCCAGACCTGCCTCTTGAGAAACCTGTATGCAGGTCAGGAAGCAACAGTTAGAACTGGACATGGAACAACAGACTGGTTCCAAATAGGAAAGGAGTACGTCAAGGCTGTATATTGTCACCCTGCTTGTTTTAACTTCTATGCAGAGGACATCATGAGAAACGCTGGACTGGAAGAAACACAAACTGGAATCAAGATTTCCGGGAGAAATATCAATCACCTCAGATATGCAGATGACACCACCCTTATGGCAGAAAGTGAAGAGGAACTAAAAAGCCTCTTGATGAGAGTGAAAGAGGAGAGCGAAAAAGTTGGCTTAAAGCTCAACATTCAGAAAACGAAGATCATGGTATCTGGTCTCATCACTTCATGGGAAATAGATGGGGAAACAGTGGAAACAGTGTCAGACTTTATTTTCTGGGCTCCAAAATCACTTCAGATGGTGACTGCAGCCATGAAATTAAAAGATGCTTACTCCTTGGAAGAAAAGTTATGACCAACCTAGACAGCATATTCAAAAGCAGAGACATTACTTTGTCGACTATGGTCCGTCAAGTCAAGGCTATGGTTTTTCCAGTGGTCATGTATGGATGTGAGAGTTGGACTGTGAAGAAGGCTGAATGCTGAAGAATTGATGCTTTTGAACTGTGGTGTTGGAGAAGACTCTTGAGAGTCCCTTGGACTGCAAGGAGATCCAACCAGTCCATTCTGAAGGAGATCAGCCCTGGGATTTCTTTGGAAAGAATGATGCTAAAGCTGAAACTCCAGTACTTTGGCCACCTCATGCGAAGAGTTGACTCATTGGAAAAGACTCTGATGCTGGGAGGGACTGGGGGCAGGAGGAGAAGGGGACGACAGAGGATGAGATGGCTGGATGGCATCACGGACTCGATTGGCGTGAGTCTGAGTGAACTGCGGGAGTTGGTGATGGACAGGGAGGCCTGGCGTGCTGGGATTCATGGGGTCGCAAAGAGTCGGACACGACTGAGCGACTGAACTGAACTGAACTGAACCGTGTTTTATCCCATATAAGTAAAATTGGCATGTATCTCTGGAATTGGGATCAAAAAGTGAAGCTGACTTTCATATATATTTTAAAGACCTTTACAGCATAGTGTACTCTGCTTAATTCAACTAGTGCTACTGTGTTTGCAGATAGACGAACTTTGTGACTTTGAAAATTGTTCTTCACAATGCTTTTTATATGACATCAATTTTACTGTGCACCAGAGGTAACTGAGAAACATATTTAGTTGGTTAAAATACTATAGTCAGTGACAGTCCTCCATGCAATTTTCAAATAAGAATCAAACAAATCTTGTGTGGTGCTGTGCAAATTTTCATTCAATTTTAACTGGTTTGGGACTTCCTAAGGTTAAGGTAGTTTAATGGTTGAAAGCATGTTGCGGTGAAGCTAGCTGCACAAGTCAAAGGGTAGAAGATTAGGATTTCATTATTTTAGCTCTTGCCATGCCTGTTTTCTGTCCCAACTGTCTCTTGCCACCATTTAACTCATGCTTTTAAAAGACAAGAGGGGTTGAGAACTTGAGGGCCTCTGGCTTCATTTTAACAAGGTGTCCCTAGCACTTTGGTACATAATTTGTCATAAATGTCAGAGGTCACTGGGTGCTCAAAACCTAAGTCAGCAGATGGTCATTATGACAGCTGTTATGTTTGAAAGGCAAAGGATGTTTTGTGATATATATTTTTGTGTCTTAGTGTTACACCTCAGAGTATGTCTGAGAAGATTCTAGTTTAAATCAAATCATCCTTGTGGTTGTCTGCTTACAATGAAATACCAAGAGATGGAGCAGTTTTCAAAGACATTCCATCTGGTTATTCTAGCCTAAACTTTACACCATGTAATTCTTCATTTTCCTCCTCATGCTCAAGCACTGATTATGGATTTCCTAGTTCTAGTTTCCAGTAAACTTCTAGTTCTTGTTTCCTAGTGCCCAGTTTCCAGGACAGTAAATAAAACCAAAATTAAGTTAAAAAACAAATTATTAAAATTTGTTAATTTTAATTCCCATATCTAGCCAGGTCATTGAAATTACATAAAATGTTAAGAGCTATGGATGAATTTCTATACTACAGCTAAATATTGTCTAATAGCAGTGCCAGATAAAACAAATAAAAAATATTTTATTAGAGTCTACTGTACTTCTAAATTTGTTAAACTTTACTAATTTCCTCATTATTTCATCCTAGTTTTTACTTATGATATGTCATACTAAACAATTAACAATTTCATTGGTCCTAAGAGCTAATATTGAAAAGAAAAACTTACTCCTACCATATTCTATTAGACAGTCCCAGAATAATTGGTGAAATAAATGTCTGTGTCAAATGAAAGAGGTCTGTGTGTGCTGCTGCTGCTAAGTCGCTTCAGTCGTGTCCAACTCTTTGTGAGCCCATGGATGTAGCCCACCAGGCTCCTCTGTCCATGGGATTCTCCAAGCCTGAATACTGGAGTGGGTTGCCATGCCCTCCTCCAGGGGATCTTCCCTACTCAGGGATTGAACCTGCACTTCTTACATCTCCTGCACTGGCAGGTAGGTTCTTTACCACTAAGCCACCTGGGAAGCACAAAAGAGGTCCACCAGTTCTTAAAAAACTTTTGTTTCTACAATCATTGATTTAGCAACAAGAGGCATTGGGCATAATCTAGTACTATTATATACAAAGATATGTATTTCTATTAAAATTTATGATCATGGAAGAGAGAAGGTCATGAAGACAGAAGCATGCTTGAGGCCGGATGAAAATAAAAAGAGAAATTCTAGTTCTGGCCTGGTAGAAGGGCACCACTAAAGGTCTGAGCACGTGAATGATGATCTCCTAATACAGGAAATAAATGATACAGGTTTGAGGGGGAGATACTGATGGTAGCTGTGAGGCCTTCACCTAGCTAATTATCTGTGGGTCACCAATTCCATTAAACATTAAACTTAAACTTCCTGTGAATGTAAAATTCTTGACTACTGTTGCTGATAATTTTTCTCACAGAAGATATAAGGATCAATGAGAATTGTAACTCTGAAATTGACTTGGATTTATAAGGAAGAATTGCACAATTATCTGCAAGTAGTAGTGACCTTAGAATAAATTAAGATAGCATGTAGTTGAAACTGGGCTTTCCAGGGAGTGCCAGTGGTAAAGAAACCACCTACCAATGCAGGAGACCACAGAGATGTGGGTTTGATCCCTGGGTCAGGAAGATTCAGAGGAGGGCATGGCAACCCACTCTAGTATTCTTGCCTAGAAAATCCCATGGACAGAGAAGCCTGGTGGGCTACAGTCAGTAGGGTCACAAAGAGTTGGACATGACTGAAGTGACTTAGCAGCAGCAGCATAGTTAGAATTAAGTCTAGCAGTGTGCAACAGAAAGCCCAAATGAATTGGTTTAGTGGATGGGAAATAGATGGGGAAACAGTGGAAACAGAGTCAGACTTTATTTGGGGGGGCTCCAAAATCACTGCAGATGGTGTATGCAGCCATGAAATTAAAAGATGCTTACTCCTTGGAAGAAAAGTTATGACCAACCTAGACAGCATATTCAAAAGCAGAGACATTACTTTGCTGACTAAGGTCCATCTAGTCAAGACTATGGTTTTTCCAGTAGTCATGTATGGATGTGAGAGTTGGACTGTGAAGAAGGCTGAGCACTGAAGAATTGATGTGTTTGAAATGTGGTGTTGGAGAAGACTCTTGAGAGTCCCTTGGACTGCAAGGAGATCCAACCAGTCCCTCCTAAAGGAGATCAGCCCTGGGATTTCTTTGGAAGGAATGAGGCTAAAGCTGAAACTCCAGTACTTTGGCCACCTCATGCGAAGAGTTGACTCGTTGGAAAAGACTCTGATGCTGGGAGGAATTGGGGGCAGGAGGAGAAGGGGAGGACAGAGGATGAGATGTCTGGATGCCATCACTGACTCGATGGACGTGAGTCTGAGTGAACTGCGGGAGTTGGTGATGGACAGGGAGGCCTGGCGTGTTGCGATTCATGGGGTCGCAAAGAGTGGGACATGACTGAGCAACTGAACTGAACTGAACATGACTTGATTTTTTCCTGAAAAATTCAGAGGTCAGTGTAACAAAATCCAGGGTTAATGTAGCAATATCACAAATCATTCCAGATTCCAGGCTTCTTTTAGCCCTGCATTCAAACCACAATAGGTTAAGAGCACAGATACAGAATTCAACTTCTGTTTAATCTTTGGCAAGTCACTTCATCTGTCTCTACTTCCATATCTACATCTGTAACTAGATTTACAATTACTTACTATAAATTATTTTAATGGAAACTGTTAATTGGAACAATGGAGAGTAATTTTTTATAAGTACTCAAAACTAATAGTGGCTAAGATCTAGTAAGTGTTCCTCATATCCAGGTGCTGTTCTTAACTCTTTTCTTAATTAAGGTAATAAAATTGTAAAGTGTGGCATCAAACACCAGCCATATGTCATCTAGGAGTACATAAAAGTGTAAAAATTGTTTACTGGAAATTCTTAGACAGACACATATTTCAGATTTTTAGGAAAGCCATGTATAAAATGAAATATTGGCAAAAGTGTAGGCATGACCTGGTATCTAAAATGCCATTCTTCAAATCTCCAAAAGAAGATTCTTAAGGGCAGGACAATTAAGCAAAACAAAAAGAAAAATCAAGGAAGAAACTAACAGGGAATATCTCAAGAAATTATATAGTTTGTTTGGATAATCTAACATTTACAAATTAAAAATATCATAGACTTCTATGACCAAAACCATAGAGATTTTGAGAAGAGAAAGATAAAGGAGAAAGTTAAAATGCGGTAAAGTTTTTGGACAAAACTAGAAAACGGAAAGTTAAGCTATGCGTGATACACAAAGTTGAGCAAAAAGGGAGAACCACTTGGTTTGGGGAGATGAAACTGAAACATAGAATTTGTCATCTTTTGGTCTTCATCTTCAACCTCAAATGGGAAGATTCATACGAAGAGTACAAAACGTACCACTAAGACAGTTACCTTTGTCTGGTTTTTTTTTTTCCTGTACAATTTTCCTGTATTGTGCTTTGCACATAGTGTTTCTGTTATCTGGAATATCTTTCCTCTTATTCTCTCATGAAACACCCATCCATCCTTTCTGAAGAAGTTCACACAATAATCCAATAAAGTCTAAGGAGAGTCTGAGATTTTCCGGAAAACATATCTGCTAAACGATAGCCAAGCTTCTTTTTGCACAGGGGTGGGATAAAGCCAGCTAAGGGTGGGCAGATAGATCAAACTCAGCATTTTAGTTCAGATGCTAGAGCTCATTCTAAGTAAAGAAGTCAAGAACAGATAGATTCAGCCCAGGAATAAATGCCAAAGTTGGAACAAAATGAGAAACAAAGTCACACAAGTCCAGTGAGGTGAATATCAGGGTTACTTAATGGTTCTTACTAGGTGGAAATGTTACGAAATGAATTAGCTTTATTTAATGTAAGCTTGAATAATGAATTTAATATGAACCTTAGTGATCTCCACATATTTTTTGGCATGTCTTGAAAAAATGTCTCTGGTTGTTTTAAGTAGTCTTTTCTAGTTACCAGCTTCAGTCTCCGCAGCTGTAATGGACTTTCAAGGCAAGTTAAGACAAGTAAAGAAGATGATCCATGTACAACACGCCGCTTTGTTCCTGACACAAAGTTTTTGCTCAATACTGGGTAGCTTTCAAACTCAGGGATAGCTACCATACCTTGCCTAAAATAAAGAGTTAAGATGAATCAACAGCATTTCAAGTTTCAAAAACAAAATGGCTTATGACCACTGGAATAATCTGCATACATGAAGTTGAAATCACTTGCTTCCTCTCCTTCCTTCCCCAATCCAGCTCCTCCTTCTGACCTCTCTGTCTCTGCCAATATCTTCACCCTTCCTGGGTTAATCAGGCTCAAATATTTAAAGTCCTATTTGAATTTTTCTTCCTCATTCATGCATCCGTTCACTTGTCAAGGTATGTAGATTCTAAATGCTCCGTGTCACTCACATCCATTCCCATTAACAGAGTTCAAGTCCTCATCTCTTTTCTCCTGGACCGCTTAAAACCATCCTAACTGCTCTTTCACCTCTGTGTCTCCCTGACACCAAGGCATCCTCCAGAATCCTTCCTGTTGAATTTCAACTCATGTACTTGAACCCATCATTTCAACCTGTCAGTATCATTCAAAATCTTAATCATGTCATCCATGACTTGTTATCTTTCTGTCCCCCGCCTCTGCTTTCAATGTCATTATCCAAATCATAAAATTAAAATAATAGGCAATAAGATAAAGCAAAGTGCTCTACTAATACAATTGAAAACCATTTCCAAGGTCGATTTCAACTCAAAGCAATTTAATTTAATAAATATTTGTTGGTGTCCTTCCATCTACAATGCAGTGCAGTGTGGAAAGAAAGCATTTCACTGTCTTAGCCATCAAACAGTCCTGGTTTGATACCATAGTTTTCTACATGATAGTAATCTGAAGAGGAATTTTAAGTCCACTAAGCAGACAAAATGGTAATGTTATACCTAACTTATAAGCTTTAATGCTAATAATATAATAAGGAAAGGCAATCTAGTTCACTGTTCAGAATACGGTGAATGCTTAATGCATTTTACTTTTAAAAGATTAAGCATCACACTGCATCTGCAGAAACATGAGTAAGACACGATTCCTGTTCTCAGTAAACTTATAGTCCCACTGAGAATGATTATAGATGTGACAAGGAAAGTACACATATGTTAATAAGAATGCTGAATGTGATAAGTCCTAGTGAAATGCCGTGGAGTTCAAAATAGGCGTTACACCTGAGGGTTGGGCCTCATAGATTGTTCTTGAAATTGACTTGAGGGCAATGAGAAATCAGTGGAAGCTTTCAGAGAAAGAGTTACATCATTAGAACTAGACTTTAGGAAGGCTCAACAGAGAGAAATCTTATAGGTTTAGGGAAAGAAAGTCAGATTAAAAGATATTAACATTATTTTTTATCTTATTTGACTCTTACTCTGCATTTGAAACTATGGCCTCCTGCTTCTTTCTTGATCTTGTCTCTTTTCTTCTTCAAACTATCCCTCTCTCAAAATCTTGTCCAAAAATCTTTAGCTATTTCTCTCTTATTTCCAGCTTCTTTTTTTCTACTCCTACAATAATTAATGTTTCCTAAATTCTGTCATTTCTTCTTTTCTTAGCACCCCATGTACACTTTCCCTAAATGATTTTCTCTAAATCAAAATTTCAAATCCTACCTGTAGTTTTTGGATAGTAGAGGACAGGGAAGCCTGGCGTGCTGCAATCCATGGGGTTGTAAACAATCAGATAACTGAGTGACTGCACAACAACAACCTGTATCTTGACAGTTCCCCAAACCAAATTTCTTCACAGAACGCTCTTGAGCTAAAGACTTTTATTCACCTCGCACCTAAACTTTAATACTCAGTTACTTCTCATTCAAGTCAAATTAGGTACCATCTTTAAAATGGACTATCGCTCTCTCATTCATTCATTTATTTAGCAAATAGTTTTTGAGACGTGGCTATGTCCCAGATACTATTATAGGCCTTGGGCTTCAACAGTGAATGGAGATATCAGTCCTTGTAGAACTTACATCAGGTTCACCCTGCCAATGGAATTTTTGTATTTTGATTCCGATCTTGACCCCTTCTCTACCCCCATCTATTCTTTCTAATCCATCAGTTACTCTCTAGTAACTTCAGGATAAAATCAAGTATCTCAGAAAACATAAAAAAAAAAAAAAAGTGACCTAACCTATACTTACCAAAAAATAGGTCATATTTTGTCATAATTTACAATTTTTTTGACTTCTTAAATTTTTTAAAATTTATTTTTTTAATTGGAGGACAATTGCTTTACAAAATTTTTTTGTTTTCTGTTACACCTCAGCATGAATCAGCCATAGGTATACATATACCCCCTCTCTTTTGAGCCTCGCCCCATCTCCCTCCCCATCCCACCCCTCTAGGTTGACAAAGAACCCCTGTTTGAGTTTCCTGAACCATACAGCAAATTCCCTTTGGTTATCTATTTTACATATGGTAATGTAATATAATTTATAATTCATCATATAAGTAATGCTCTAGCTCACTTTTAGCCTTTACCCTTGCTTTTTTACTCTATTTGAAAATTTCTCTCCTCTTCACCCACACCCCAGCTAGCTAATACCTACTCATTCTTTGAAACTCAGCCAAAGCATCAACCCTTTCATCATCATTCTTCCAATTCCTTATGATTGAGTAAGTGGCCTTCTCTGTGTTCCCAGAAACATTTAATATACCCCTATCTTAGCCAGGTGGTGCAGTGATGAAGAATTTGGCTGCCAATGCAAGAGACGCAAAAGACATGGTTTCAATCTCTGGGCTGGGAAGATCTCCTGGAGTAGGAAATGGCAACCTGCTCCAGCATTCTTGCCTGGAAAAGTCCAAGGACAGAGGGGCCTGGTGGGCTACAGTCAATGGGGCTGCAAAGAGTCAGACGTGACTGAGTGACTGAGCACACACACACCTTAGCATTTACTACATTTACTTTTTATCTCAGCACAAGTATTTCATGAACTAATGAAATATGGGGACTTGGTTGTTTCTCTGAGTAGGCCCTGCGCCAGTTATCACAGTTACGCTTCTTAGCTCCAAATCCATTCGTCTTTGCCTCGCTTGGTAATACTATGGCTGGACTTTGCAAATGTTTCTTCTTTGCCATCTGACATGAAACAAAGCTTTGTTAAGAGAAGGCACAAGAAGAACAAGTACAAGTAAAAATCAGACCTTTCTTAGGGACCAGCCCAATCACACCCTCCTGATAAACCTTTCACCGGGACTCTCTCTGGCCTGACTGCTTCTTCCAGCAAGTTTTTCACTCAAGGGGACATTCTTAAGTATGAGGTACATCCCATATCACCCTTAAGCAAATTTCTCAACACTCATATGGGTGAGTCTTAGGGAACAACTGGACCCACTTCTCACTTCTGCAGATTTCCTAAGCACTGGCAGGATGTGTGTTTCTGTGGCAATCATGCTTTCTTCCAGGAGCTCTAAATCTCTGCATTTAGAAGAATTATTCTTCTAAGTTATTAGTTCCCTCTTGTTTACTCTCTCTTATACCTAGATAAAGTAGTTGCTTTCTGCACATCTTTTCTCTCTAGCCTTAGAGATGTTTTTATTTGTGTGTGTGTATGTGTTTTGTTTTGTTTATTTGTTTTTTGCTAGTTAACCCTTCATATTGAATTTTCCCTGTTTACATTACTGGGTGCTGGTTTTTGTTGTTGTTTTTTTTTTTTTCCTCCTGGCTGGATTCTGATATAATTCCTAGCATGATACTAAGCACATATTGAGAACAAAATAAATTGTAGTTGAATTTCTTAATGATCAAAGAAAGAGGCTGAAGATATATATTATTCTTCAGCTACATTAGCAGAAGAAGGGCTAGGTATAAGGATCATTGAGAATTCAAACTTTACAGGAGATGGCAACTAATTACATATGGGGACAAAACAGAGCCAATGAGAACACCACAATTTTGAGCGTAAGAGACTGGGAAAATAGTGATACTATTAAAAGAAACAGACAACTAAAGAGGAGAAATTCTTTGGAGGGAAAGATGCAAATTTTAAGTGACTTTAAAAATATAAATATATTAAGCTTATCTCTTGAGAGAATGGCATTTCCTGGGGTGTCTGGAGTACGTGTGGTTATATTAATCACGTTACTCCAATAGCTAAAACATCCAATCCAAAAATCTCAACAAATGGCTTAATGGGCAAGCTGTCTCTTTGTTGTTGACATAACAGCTCAAAGTCAGTGTTTGGTTAAAGAGCTATCATATGGTGATTTAGGGAACCAGGCTCCCTCCTTCTCATGGTTTACTTTTCCCCTGGGAGTCCTTTGCATTTGGATGCATGTAGGGAAGAGACAGAGAAAGGAAGCTAGTTTGGGGAATAACTGGCTATATTCTTTTTTTTTTTTATTTTATTTATTTTTTTTTTTTTTTAATTTTTATTTTTACTTTATTTTACTTTACAATACTGTATTGGTTTTGCCATACATTGACATGAATCTTATACCTCTGGCATGTTTAAGGTGAGACAGAAAAAAGAGGAATGAAAGTCTATATCGGTTTGATCTTATTAGATCTTATTAACCACACAATTTTATGTGAAGAAATCCTAAATGTTCTCAGTATAGAGAAAGATGTGAGAAATCAGAAAAAACTCCATTTTTAAGGAATAAAATTTAACAAATACAATTTACTTTTTTATAAAAGTACTAAAATAGCTTGCTCTCAAATGGTTCTATTCAGTGACAGCCTGGTGTTTTACACATAGCTTATAAATGAAAAGCTAGCCTCTATAACTAAATTGCTACTGCTTATAATGGGAACTACTGAATATTCAAGTTGTGAATCTTGACAAGCATCCTTTACATCATTTCAGAAGAAATGTTTCTTTGACATAATTTTACACATCAAATATAATAATGATAACTGCTGCTGCTGCTGCTAAGTCACTTCAGTCGTGTCCGACTCTGTGCGACCCCATAGATGGCAGCCCAACAGGCTCCACCATCCCTGGGATGCTCCAGGCGGGAACACTGGAGTGGGTTGCCATTTCCTTCTCCAATGCATGAAAGTGAAAAGTGAAAGGGAAGTAGCTCAATCGTGTCTGACTCTTCACGACCCCATGGACTGCAGCCCACCAGGCTCCTCTATCCATGGGACTTTCCAAGCAACAGTACTGGAGTGGGTTGGCATTGCCTTCTCCAATAATGATAACTAACACTTTATTATTATGTGCTATATCATGTCATCAGTGGAATATATGGATTATTTCACAACTGCCATAAGTAATACCTTACCCTCACTATGGCCATTGGAAATGTACTTTTTTCCAATGTTGGGAACATATGGAATCTCCACTCTGTATTCTCCCTGAGTCTTTTTCCTTCCTCCACTTAACAACCTATGCCACTGTAGCTCGTAGAGGCTGCCTGCTGCTGCTGCTGCTAAGTCACTTCAGTCATGTCCGACTCTGTGCAACCCCATAGACAGCCCACCAGGCTCCCCCGTCCCTGGGATTCTGTAGGCAAGAACACTGGAGCAGGTTGCCATTTCCTTCCCCAATGCATGAAAGTGAAGTCGCTCAGTCGTGTCCCACCCTCAGTGACCCCATGGACTGCAGCCTTCCAGGCTCCTCCGTCCATGGGATTTTCCAGGCAAGTGTACTGGAGTGGGTGCCATTGCCTTCTCAGAGAGGCTGCCTAGGAGTTACCATTTGTGGACAAATAGGGAGAAATAGCATTATTCTTTCTTCCAAGAACATGTTTTTATTTTGAGAAAAGTCCAAAAGCATTTTCTACAAAGAAAAACTATTAAAAATTCAATGATATATCAATATTATAAATATAATGTTCCAGTAGAAAGATACCTGATAAATATTGTACAACATGAACAGAAATAATAATAACTAATACCTCTAAAGAATTTACAGAACTACCCTTGAATTTGCGATTAAATCCAAACTCTTTAAAAGAAGTTTTCCTCTATTATATTGAATCTTGAGCCACATCACCAAAGTTATTTTGAGTTATTTTCCTATTTGCTTTTATGTTTCAACAATAGTGGTTCTTTTTCTTTTAATGTTTTAGAATATTCAAGCTTTTCCCTACTTCATTGACTTGCAACATAGTTGTTCTTTCTTCCTAGAAGGTTTATTCTTTTAATTTTCTCCTGCATGTTCTTTCCCATCATTCCTCTCACTTTTGAAGGGAAATTTTTTCTTAGCAACTAATGTGAAGTAGATTCTCCTAACATTTGTTTGTTTGTTTTTTAATAACACTTTCTAAAGTTACTTCATAGTATTTATCACAATTTATTATAATAATTATTTTGCATGTTTATTTAATGTTAAAGTTCTATCCTTAACTTCATTTTATATTCATTCATTCATTCAAGAATTCTAGTATAGGAAATTATTAGAATGTAATTGAAAGTGAAAGTGAAAGTCGCTCAGTCATGTCTGACTTGTTGTGACCCCATGCACTATACAGTCCATGGAATACTCCAGGCCAGAATACTGGAGTGGGCAGCCATTCCCATCTCCAGGGGATCTTCCCAACCCAGGTATTGAACCCAGGTCTCCCACATTGCAGGCGGATTGTTTACTAGCTGAGCCAGAAGGAAAGCCCGAGAATACTGGAGTGGGTAAACTATCCCTTCTCCAGTGGATCTTCTCAACCCAGGAATCTAACTGGGGTCTCCTGCATTGCAGGTGGATTCTTTACCAACTGAGCTATCAGAGAAGCCCAGAATATAACTAGAGATATCTAAAAATTCAAGTAATGCTATTATATGTAAAATAATTTTTAAATGTTCGTTCTAGTTTGTTATGGCTATGTGGCATTGGCTAACAAATAATCTCATACCTTAATGACTTAAAATAACAACTGCTTTATTATTCCTTATAATTTTGGGGATCAGGAATTCGGATGAATTCTGTTGGATGGTTGCTATTTTTCCTAATGTGGCATGCATGGAGAAGGGGGTGGCAATTAGAGTCTGAGATAACTCCACTCATATTTTCGGCACCTTGGTGGGGATGGATAAGGGAAGGCAGGGTGCAGTTTGGAAACTTGACTGGGCCTTCTTTAACATGGAGGCTTTCATTAATCAAGATTTTTTTTTTCCATTTTAATGAGCTATGTCTTTCCCTTTAGTAATTCACAAAATATATGATTTCTAGTAAACATTTTACATGGCTCATGGCTCCAAGAGATACCTTGTTTTGTTCTAGCAAGCAAAAAAAGTACCATGGCCGTTTATGAACTAGCTTCAGAAGTCCTATAGCATTATTTCCTGCATACTCTGAGGTTCATAGTAATCACACGGCCACCCAGATAGAAAGGAATAGGAAACTGACCCCACCTCTCCATTGAAAATTGTTAAAGAATTTGTAATCATGTATAAAATCTCAACAATAATAACATTCTCCAATATTGTGCTAATTGAGTTACAAGAATCAGAAATTATATGCCCTATCCTTAAGGGTCATAAAAATAACTTAAAATTTTATAAAATTTTAACAAATTATAAAATTTTAATCTTATGATTCATTAAAAATACATAATTTTATTTTTATTTACTTTAAACAATACACAGTATATAAGACATAATAATGTATATTCCATAGAACATACAATGTTCTCTGGAACATTCCAGGAGAAACATCTCTTCCTCTCTACCCATCAAATTCTATTCATCTTTCGGGTCTCCATCAAATCCTTTTCACCTTTTAGGTTCCAAATCAGATATCAGTAGAGTTGGTGATGTACAGGGAGGCCTGGCATGCTGCAGTCCATGGGGTTGCAAAGAGTCAGACATGAGCTGAACTGAACTGAACTGAACATTTTCCATTTGAAATATTTCCCAAATCTACCAGTCAGAACAAAGCTAATCTCTACTATATTCATAGAATACTATGAAAGTATATTATAGGACTTATAACAGTCCATTTAAAAATTCCACATTTCTTCTCTTAGAATATGTGTGACTAATAATCATGGTACAATATTCTGATGTGGCATAGAGTACATACTCAATAAATGGATAGTAAATAATGGGTACTTCATAAAACATAAGGCATGGCAATTTGATCAACAAGCTTATCACAGTAAATTTTAATCATAAATTAAACTGATATTTATAATCTGGGAAGTATATTTATAACAGCATTTCTATATGAAAATCCATTTTAAGTTGTCAATTAACAAGTTAAAAACAAACATTGTGAGCTCTATCATTGTTTAATTCATATTCAGTGATGTCATGTACTTCATCTGGAGGAGTGAAGAGCTCCACCTTTGCTTTCATACACTTGGGAAGACATACAGGGTATTTTAGTCTCAAGTAGTGAATAAGAGCATAGATTCCAGAGTCAGACTTGCCATCATGCTAATCCATTCTTCAATACATACTAATGAATATGTCCACAGAAAACTGTAATTTGAAATGATACAGGCACCCCAATGTCCACTACAGCACTATTTACAATAGCCAGGACATGGATGCAATCTAAATGTCCATTGACAGAGGAATGGATAAAAAAGATGTGGGACATATATACAGTGAAATATTACTCAGCCAGAAAAAGAATGAAATATTTCCATTTACAGCAACATAGATGGACCCAGAGATTATCATAATAAGAGAATGAAGTCAGATAGAAAAAGACAAATGTATGATATCACATATAAGTGGAATCTAAAAAAAAAAAGATACAAATTAACTTACTTACAAAACAGAAACAGACTCACAAACTTAAAAAATAACCATATGGTTACCAAAGGGAAAAGGTGGAAGGGAGGGATAAGTTAGGAGTTTGGGATAAACACATACACACTTCTGTATGTAAGATAGATAATCAGCAAGGATCTACTGTATAACACAGGGAACCCTGCTTAGTAGTCTGTAATAACATATATGGAAAAAGAATCTGAAAAAGAAGGGATATATGTGTATATATAATGGAATCACTATGTTGTATACCTGAACTAACACAACACTGTAAATCAACTATGCTTCAGTATAAAATAAAAAATTTTAAAAAACAATAACTTTAGGCTTTTAACTTTTTTAAAGCTTTAGTTTCTCCACCTGTGAAGTGGGAATGATTGTAACTATTTCATAGGACTGTTGTGAAAGACAAATGATTATTGAGGAAAAGTTTTAACGTAATAACTGATACATACGTAAGCATTTATCAAAAACACTTCACAGTTCTTTGTATTTCAATCAGAAGAATTAACACACTTATTTATGAATATATCTAACTTCTTTATTTTTGTATTTTGAATGCTTAGAGGTAAGCAAACTTGTCTCAAGCAGCTAATTAACCCTTATAAGACAAAACTCTTTATAATTACAATTTGCATTTTTGCTAACAGAGTTCTTTCATGTTTATTATTTACAATCTTTTTAAAAATTCCATAAAAGGGTAGTCAGAGGTTTTTGACCTTGTCAAGACTACCTCTGGGTTTAACATTCTCCATTGAAAAAAGAAAATAAACTGGTGGGAAATCTATATTAAGCGATTTGTCAGGTAACTTCTGGAGTCATGATTCTGGTAATTATTTCAAATTTTAAATAGAATACTCACTGAAATAAAATATACATACCAAAAGGGAACAAATAATAAACATCAGCCTAATTAATTTTCACAGTTTGAACATAGATGTGTAACCAGAATGTTAGTACTGGTAAAATTGGAGAAGACTCTTGAGAGTCCCTTGGACTGCAAGGAGATCCAACCAGTCCATTCTAAAGGAAATCAGCCCTGGGTGTTCTTTGGAAGGAATGATGCTAAAGCTGAAACTCCAGTACTTTGGCCACTTCATGCAAAGAGTTGACTCATTGGAAAAGACTCTGATGCTGGGAGGGATTGGGGGCAGGAGGAGAAGGGGACGACAGAGGATGAGATGGCTGGATGGCATCACCTACTCAATGGACGTGAGTCTGAGTGAACTCTGGGAGATGGTGATGGACAGGGAGGCCTGGCGTGCTGCGATTCATGGGATCGCAAAGAATCAGACACGACTGAGAGACTGAACTGAATTAAAATATTTACTTATATTACCACATCTTCTCAAATATAAGATTATTTTTGTTTTGGAATTTATGTTTCAAAATTGAACACAAATGTTTCCAAAGATAAAGAGAATTAAATTATCAAAATAGTAAATATATCTGTACCTTTAAAGTTTTGCTTTATATATAATGGTTGACTGTGTTTTGAGTCAGGAATAAGTATTTGCCTTAAAGGTCAATAATAAAAATTCCTTATAGTTTTATCACTTGTTACCTTAGAAGGCAAATTACCCTTTACATAGGCCTTATCAAATAAGGTACCAGCTATTTATACACATATATATACATACAGTAATATAAATAATGAAAAAGTACAAGTAAGTTCTCTGCTTGAATTTTCAGTAATTAAGTCATTTTATTAATGGTATTTCCCTAAGAGGCTAATCACCAGTCACAATACTGAAAAAGTTAATAATGGAATTTAAATGACACTTGGAAATTGTGATTGAGTCCCTCGTGGACTTTTAAGTTTTATTTCCCATCAAGACACCTACCTAGAGAATCTTCAGGATTATAAAACATAAATAGCTTGATATTTAGCAATGGGATAAAAAATGTTTCCTTTTTTTGCCTTTTTCCAACCTGTATTTGGTCAACTTTCTTCTGTGGCATGTAGATCCTGAAAGATACCTCTTCAAATGTGGGTATCCTTTCCCACAATAGAGCAAATAAAGTTAAATTGCACTGAACAGTACAGTCTGCTTAGAAATTAAAACTTGAAGATAGGGATAAATTGTGTTTGAGTTTGCATCTCACTTGATGTGTACGTGCTCTACGTCACCTATAAATCTTACAGATAAACCATTTGTCTTCAGACTTAAACAGCATCCTTTCCCATGCATAGTTTTAGGGCATGGATTTCAGAATGTGTCTTGTAAAAAGTATTAAGGAGAAACAGCATACAAAAAATTGAGACGGGGTAGGTAGGTAGCCACTAATTAATGAAAAAAGAACCCCAAATAACTCCAAATATTTAGGCTTGATGATTTAAATGTGCTTACAGGGGTAACTATTAGCCTGTTTGAGAGATGGCCAGTTCATTCATGGCACAATGCAGGTCCCCAGACACACCGCTGTGCTGGGAAACAAAGAGTGGGACAGCCCCACCCTCGCTCATTCTCCACTCCTGCAACACCCTTGCTCACAAAGCCCCTTTCAACTGTGCCTTTATTCTGGATGTTTACTTTTACTCATTCAGACCTCCTTTTGCCATCTCATGCACAGCGTCCCCCAGCCCTCCCCAAGCTGAATTCTGATACAACCCACCATAAACCTGCCATTGAAGAAAACAAGCTGCAGGCTCAGGGTTCTGTGATTTGGGAGAAATGCTTTGCGAATTTTCACTTTTTTTTACAAAACAGTAACTAAAGGTATTTTTATGCAAGCTAAAATGAAGTTCCTGGAGATAACTATTCTGCAGTAACAAAGGAAAGTTATAGCATAAGCGTGTTAGAGGGTTTTATTCCCCTTGACATTTTAAATAAGCATAGGAAAATATCACCACATGAATGGTATAACAATGGCAGAATAAAAATATCTATTGTATTTTAGAGTTGCTGTGCTTGATTTTGAGTGTGGCTCTAATTTTTAAGGTAGCTTTTATAATTCAGAAGTTTTTAAATCCTTGAGCATGAGACAAATCAATGTGTATATGATATTACCATTTGAAATTTTATATATATATATAATATTTTGCTATGTAATTATATACAAATAACTTTGCAAGAAATTTTACCTCTAAAGGGGTGGGGGACTTTTAAATTAAGTTATTCCTTAATTATTAATCCAGAAAATTGACAAATAATATTTAACAAATGTCTATTTTTTTTAAAGTAGCATAATCAGATCAAAGGAATGTTTATAATGATATCACCATTTACAGTTGAAAATTTCAACAATTGTATGTTTACTAGACAATTCTCCAAGTCATTTGTGTAAAATTGAATAGATTCTATTCAATTTCATCTTCTGAACAAGGACTACCTTATTTTAAAAGTATTTTAAATAATAAAAAATTGAATTCTGGCACAAATCTATGAAAAAAAACTTTATTTTAATTTGAATTAATCAAGTACAGGTTATTAAACCCAATGGAGCCTACTAATTCACTGCTGCCTACTTTTATGTTTTAAAAAAATCATTTTAAGTAGCTACACTTTTTAAAAATGAAATGCATATTTCAAATGCTATGGGAATCCACAGCATAGTAAGCAAGATTTATAATAGCTTTACTCAACTATAATATTGTATTTTTTCAGTATCTTTAAAGGAAAAGTTAAAATAATTTTTCCTATCAAGGAAAAATGCTATTCCCCAATACCTCCACACTTACTTTTAGAAATATGCCCACATTCAATGTACTATCAAAGGCTTTACTTTTAAATTAATAAAATGATGACGTTTTATCTATTCCATCCATAACAAGAGTTACATAAACACATTTGAATATTTCACTCATTTTCTTTGAACGTGTAGCTCACGTATGCCTCTTTAATTAGGACGCTCCCTCTCTTCTAAACTCTCAGATACTTTCATTAAAGCACATGTGCATGCAAGCAATGATGACCCTTTAGACTAGTCGTAAATTTAGTCGCTGGGAAATGAGAAGGCTTCACAGATGACTTAATTTGCTGTGGGAACCTGCGCTTCCTCCGCGTGTAACCTCTGCATTTGGCTGCCTGTGACCTTGAGCACCATCCACCTGCTGGAAGCCATGTTTGATTCTCCGGCCAGGGAAACGCCTGCCTGACAGCAGAATGGTATCATAGGATAGTGTGAAGGAATTTTTCTTTCTCTGTCATCATTAAGGGGGTTCCCCCTATGGTGAGGGGAATGAAAAGTACGATTTAATGTTCTCTGGAGAGTGGCAGGGGGAAGAAAGGCTCAAAGCTTTGCATGCTGCTTTCCGAGTGGGTCATTTCAGTCCTTGTGGCGAATGGGATGTCCCCATGGAATTTGCCATAGACTGTCTGAAAAGAAAGGGATTAAGACCCTTTTCAGGATGGAAATGTAACAAAAGGACCACTTTTATGATGTAGCAGCATAAAATAAGGGGTTCTATTGTGCAACTGATTGCTAAAGATCTTTGAATCGGGTAGCCTAGCCTGGTAGGCCCCGTTCCCGGCGGGTTTGGAGGCTTGTACAGAATGGCCCGTCTATACTAGAAGCAGAGTTCTGCTCTCATTTAGGGGCAAGTAAGAGATTATCAGTTTGTTCCTACATGATTTTTTTTTCACACCTACGGAAAAGTGGCCTGTAGGGAGATTATACTCTAGTGAAAGTTGCTGCTAATTAAAACAAGTAATTAGTGTTCCTCCAGGCTTTGCGGTTTCACTCACTTTTGCCCGCCAGACAGCATTAGTTTAAAAGCAATCCAATTTCTAGCAATAACAGAGTGTAAAAAAGTCATTTAACAAGTATATAAGTGTAAGGTTACAGTTCCGGCGTTGATTTATCTCTTCTGGGCTATTCAGAAATACTGTAGTAAAGTTGAAGAGAAAGAAAGTTGAACGGCTTTTTAAAAAAATTAACATTAAGAAAAAAAAAAAAAAAGACTACATGCCTCAGTCCATTTACAAAAAAAAAGAAAAATGACAAGCAAAATCTGGGAGCCTATGAGATTTCCTAAATTACATTAGGAAACCAAAATTGGATTTAATGCTGTTTTCCTCAACCCTCACTTAGCATTTTGTAAACAGATCATTTCATTAAGTCCTTTTGTTTCTTCTCTCGCCTTGGTGAAACAAGGACTTTTTATTGACTGATTCTCATTGAAATGAATTGAAACAGTAGAGTTTAACACAACACGTTATTACCTCCTTTTTTTCACAATTCCAAAATGACTAGCGTTGCTCTAGTTTGCATATCTGGTGGGAGGACTTAGTTAAACTAGAGAGATCTTGAGAGAGATTAAAATATTTTATTATAAAGAGATATAATAAAAATTAATATTAAAAATCATACCTACACTGAATCATGCCCTACTAAAATTCTTGTCTAATTGCTCAGTTTTTTAACCTGACATCCTTTTATAATTGCTGCCTTTGCTACTTAAAATGATGTATTTCTGAGGTTGATATCATCAAAGACATGTGTGGTATTGTGTAAGAGATTATATATAGCTAATCATTAAAATCAACCATAAGTCTACTTTCCCCTTAACAAATGAATTTATAATATTTTAATTAATATATAGTTTTCATATCTGTGTGTTCTCCAATGCTATACTTCTTTTTTTAACATAAAAGGATGCCAGCTACTCTGCAATATACAAAACTTTGCTATGCTTTTTATATAGTGCTAGTCATACAAATAAAATTCTCTATGTGAAAAGACATTTATGATAAACAGTAAATACCACAAAAATGACAGCTACTGTCACATATTCAACTAGTAGATTCTGAACTTAGTCATCTTCTTTAACAGATTACAATTAATAAAGTATTAAATAGCCCAATTTTGATTATTTCAGGTTAAAATAAGACTAGACTGATCACATTTTAAACATTAATTTGGAAGACAAAGATGTCTTTCATAAAATCTAGCAGCTTGTTTAAATTAAAAAATAAATTTCATCATGTAATTTTTCAACTCTAAACTAGATTTTATAATTTCAACATATGCTGTTTCTTTCCTATGATTATTTAAAGTGTAAGAATTTTGGTAACCAAGCTCAAAAATATTTTGTATGTATCAGAGGGTCAGTATGTATTTGAATCTCTACTTAATGTTTAAAAATATCTATGAGAAGAAAAAGTATGTTTGGCTATAACTTTTTATTTAAGAAGGAATCTAAAATAATGAAGACTGCATTCATTACTAGGTGTGTTTATTATACAGATTAAGTTTCCAAAAGACACTCAGCTCTCGAAATTCTAAAATTGCTTTATAATTCTTGCAGAAAGTTTAATGCAGTATATGGAAAATCTTTCTGCAATATCATACCTTTTTTCCCTGATAATTAGAACAGTGCTCAACTGGTATTTTAAGATATTTTATTTTGGGTTTTGCCTTTTAATGGTATAAAGCTTCTTTCAAAATCAGCCTTTGATAGTATTTGATTTTCTTAAATTGAATTTAAGCTGCCTCTATCAAGTCTCTTTTTGAGCTCAGAATATGCTTTTTATTTCAGGACTGATAAGCTGGAGAATGTGACTATGGCAGCACAGACCTGGGGCACCAGAGGGCAGACTGTGCAGAGACCTGAGAGGCCTCTTTAAGGGTCGTGATGGAACCAGAAAGGACACCATAATAGCTCTCATTTTATGTATTGAGCCATATTTGCACAACAATTCCATTATAATAGAGAGATAATCTTTGGAAGTAATTTTTAAAACAGCAAATGTATAAATGCTGAGTCTCAAGTAAAAGAAAACAATTTTCCTAAGCCAAATGTCTTTCACAAGAGATTTCAATGGTCATTTGATTCTGTCTTAAGGATAATTTGACCTTATGATTCACCCATTTCTTCAGTACACATCTCAAATATAATTGTTTTCATTTGAAGTTAAAGAAAATAGAACAGCTAAATAACCCTTTGTGATTTGCTTTACTGCATTGTAGTGCTTTTGTCTAACCAAAGAAAACTCTTAAGCATGCAATTATTAGTATTAAAATTGATGCCTCCAAGAGTTCAATACCAACTTTGCACAAAAAAAAAAAAATCACATACTGAGAATAATGCTGACTCCAGATTCTCTTTACATTTTTATATATTGCTTGCAATATAGCTATTTAAGTCCAGCAAGCTAGATCATACTCAGTCTTAGAAGCTAGAGATGGTATTATCTTTATATAATGTAATAATGTTCAATAAATGCCTATTGAATTCAATATGATTTAATTTCTTTGATTTTTATCAATATTTCAATAAAGATATAGTGCAGATAGCAATTTTCATTGCAAAATAATTTTGGGGTTTCTAACAAAGATAAAATATATAAAATATTATGTAGTCTATGATGCATGGTATTTATAGAAGACCAGACCTGTGTCATTTCATATATACAAAGTATAGAATGTATTCACCATATAACATCACTAGACAGAAAGAGTAAAATTAGAATATAAGAGAAGCTACACCAAGACAAGTATTTTATGTATTAATGCATCATTTCATTTATTATAACACTTTCAGAGATGAAGACTCAGGAGCTTAGATGAGTTAAGAAACTTTCCCCAAAAAGGCCAAGGTGAAGGGGATTTATTTTAAAAGATCATTTTAACATGTTGCTGGTGTGTACCTTCCATGTGCCAGTCACTGTACTAAAGCACCTTGTGGGCATCTGTGGACAAGATCCATGAACTCCCTACTATCTGGAGACACACATTCTAGTAGCTTCTAGACAAATGCACAAGTAAATATGCAATAATAGTGATAAGTATTATAAAGGGCTTCCCTGGTGGCTTAGATGGTAAAGAATCCACCTGCAATACAGGAGACCTGCGTTCAGTTCCTGGGTTGGAACGATCCCCTGGAGGAGGGCATGGCAACTCACTCCAGTACTGTTGCCTGGAGAATCCCCATGGACAGAGGTGCCTGGTGGGCCACAGACCACAGAGCTCCAAAGAGTCGGACATGACGGAGCGACTAAGCACGCATACATATTATAAAGGCAATCAGGATAATTTCCTACCAATAAACAAATCTGTCTCCAAGGTAATTGCAAACATTTCCTTATTATTTTGACATTTTGAGACTAAATTCAGGTATTTACATTTATTTCTATTCTATTTAATCCAGATACTTTAGTCAGTTTTCCCCAGATTTTAACTTCCTTTTGATTCCCAATGTGTTTACTTTTTGAAAAGCCTGTGGTCACTCAGAACACACCACTCATGCCACCAGCAGCCAGTGCAGACTGCATTCAACTTTTGCAGGTTCACTTTATTCTTCAGAATGTAGACTGCTACTTCAACCTCTCCCTAAAAGAGAACTGATTTTTCATTTGCAACTGATTCCACTAAACGTCATCCCATGCTGTCATTTTTTTAATTAATTTTTATTGGAGTATGTGAAAGTGAGAGTGTTAGACTCTTTGCCATCCCATGGACTGCATCCTGCCAGGCTCCTATGTCCCTGGAAATTCCGGGGAAGAATACTGGAGTGGGTTGCCATTCCCTTCTCCAGCGGATCTTCCCTACCCAGGGATCAAACCTAGGTCTTCTACATTGCAGGCAGATTCTGTACCATCTGAGTTTCCAGGGAAGCCCCTTATTGGCATATAGTTGCTTTACAATGTTGTGTTAGTTTCAACTATACAGCAGAGTGAATTAGCTCCATGTAAACATACATCTCTGGAGAAGGCAATGGCACCCCAATCCAGCACTCTTGCCTGGAGAGTCCCACGGATGGAGGAGCCTGGAGGGCTGCAGTACATGGGGTCGCTGAGGGTCAGACACGACTGAGCAACTCCTTTCACTTTTCGCTTTCATGCATTGGAGAAGGAAATGGCACCCCACTCCAGTGTTCTTGCCTGGAGAATCCCAGGGACGGGGGAGCCTGGTGGGCTGCCATCTGTGGGGTCACACAGAGTCGGACACGACTGAAGCAACTTAGCAGCAGCAGCAGCAGCAGCAAACACGTCTCTCTTTTTTTTGGATTTCCCAGAGCACTGAGTAGAGTTCCCTGAGCTATACGGTAGGTTCTCATTAGTTATCTATTTTGTGTATGTGCGTGTGTGTGCTCAGACACTCAGTCATGTCTGATTGGCTCCTCTGTCCATGAGGATTTTCAGGCAAGAATACTGGAGTGGGTTGCCATGCCCTCCAGGGGATCTTCCTGATGCAGGAATTGAACCTTCATCTCTTATGTCTCTTGAAATGTCAGGTGGATTTTTTACCACTAGCGCCACATGGGAAGCTCACCTATTTTATACACAGTATCAATAGTGTATGCGTGTCAATGCCAATCTCCCAATTCATCCCACGCCCCTCATTCCCCCTTGGTGTCCATACAATTTTTTGGCTATGTCTATGTCTCTATTTCTGCTTTGCAAATAAAATCATCTATATGATTTTCTTGATTCCACATGTATGTGTTAATATATGACATTTGGTTTTCTTTTTCTGACTTACTTCACTCTGTATGACTCTATGTCATTCCATACTGTCTTGATTTCCTCCCTTCTAGGCTGCTATTCATTTGATCTTGCATCTTTTATCACAAAACCACTGGGATGGTTGCATCTCTTCATCTTCAGTATAATAGCTAACATTCATTAAACGTCTACTGTATGCCCCCATTATTCTAAACATTTTTCTTTACAATTGTACCTCATGTAGTTCTCCAACTTTATAAAGAGAAGTATTCCTGCCATTACTGTTTAACAAATCAGGAAAATGAGAAGCAGAGAAGTTCCCAAGATCATACACTAGGAAGTGACAAAGCCTGGACTTAGAAGAAGGTGGTCAAGAGATTTTACTGTTAATTTCATGTCTCAGAGTTTGTTTTTTTTTTTAATAACACTGGAGCCATCTTCCATTTTAAAATGGATCACCATAGAATCAGGCCTTCCCTTCCCAAACAGTTTTCCTAAAGTTTAGGGTATAGTTTAATTATATTCAGTGTACCTACTCATAGTTGTTGTAAGTTCTAAGCTGAGATTACACCCTCGTAGGTTTTTAAACACCACTTCTTCAAGTCTTATTTCACTGAAAGGGAGACTGGAAGAACAGAAAGGCAGTGGGCATTTGCTGTGCAGGCATCCAGAGTTGCCTTCAAATCTAGTTCTGCTGTTTACCAGCTGTGTTACTTGGGCAATTTATATAATTTCCCTAGACCTGGTTATTCCTTTTTTCTCATTGAGGATAATACATATCTCAGGAGGTTGCCATGGGAATCAATCTAATACATGAAAGTGGTTTGGTACATGCTTTGCTCTCAGTAATTTTGACTCTATTTTATTTGGAATTAAGATTGAACTGGCAATTCTTTTCATTATTTCTTACAAATTTGAGAGAGAAAAGTTTCCAAAATTAAGCCAAGTTTTATCAGATGCTCTGTTATTTGGCTTTTTGATTTATCATAGTTTGTGGAAAGTCAGTCATATAGTTATTCATCATTCATTTGCTTATCTACTCAACAAGCAAGGCAGTGATCAAGCAGTTATAATAGAACCATTATACCAGGCTCTGTTCTAAGCAACAGGATTTCAGTGGTATGTGAGAGATGGCGCCTGCTATCAAGAAGTTTGCATTCATAAAATGTGATCACAAGTATAAGAGAAGTCAGCAAAGGAGCTAAGCTTATGTTAGTATCTATAGTGTGTAGAATTATTGACCTCTTCTCTCTTTCAAGATGGTCTGCAGTTAATAGTTCCCTCAATTCAGTTTCAATGGTAAAGTTAAAAAGTTTATATACATGTCCTTCCAAGATCTATTTCATCTCTGAAACACTATGCTCTGTAATCATGTCATGGCTGGTTCTTTCTTTTTATTCCTACTTAAATGCCATTTACCATATTTCCAGTCAAAGGTTTATAAAATTTACTGGAAGTAGAATGACTTATTTTCAACTGGTATCACTTTTTACTCCTTCCATTAGGTCAATTTGTACACATGTGCACATAATATTGTTTGAATTATTGTCCAATTTACCTTATCCCTTGCTGAAGGTATAAGTTTTACAATAGATCATTGGCTCTATTTTTCCTAATGATTTCTGGGGGCCTCCTACACCCCTTTTTCTACTTTCTTCAGTTTTTCCTATTGTTTCTCAAAGAGTTATATTTTATAGCATATCCTGGGCATTTCCCCTAATCTCTCTTAAATTTTATTAAAGTAGCAGTTCTGCTACAAACTAAGTTGGGCTGAATATGTCTAGAGGATAATCAACAACAGGGTACTTACGTCATTGCAATGTGGGGAGCATTCAGTTTAGATATGAAAACACATTGAAAGTTCAACCTCCAACCATGGTACCCTTAGACTGAACCTCTAGAAAAAGTTAAGGAAGAACAATTGCATACACTGTTACACAACAAAGGCAGAGCCTTGGTGACCTGCAAGCACAGCCTAACCCACATATGACACATACAGACTCTTCTAGCATTCAGTAAATCCTACATTCTGTTATTCTTTCCTTCTATTGCTCTTTGGCCACATTGATTGTCTATCAACTGCCTCTTATCCTTGTATGTAAACTTCACAAGGAGAACAAAGTGTAATTGCTACTACTCTGCTAGAGCATTCCTTAAATACTTACTGAATAGATGGCATGAATTGGATAATATAGTACTGAAAATATGATGAGATCAAAGCGCTTGAGTTATTATCATGTAGCATTTGGAGAAGCCCTTGTTAAAGGAGATATAATTTTAACATTCTAGAGCAAAGTAGTTTTACAATTATTGTATAATTTTAGAGTTGACATTGAGTCACAATTACCATGGTGTGGCTCTAGCTTGCAATATGACCATTCACCTTGAAAAAAAAAAAGTTTATTCTCACAGAAACCTTGCTGCTATATCCACAAAATAATGAGTAGTCTATAGAATGCAGACTTGAAGCTAAAGTTTCTTTTCATTCTTTCATTTTCTCTCATCCTTAATCAACAATTTCATTTGCGAAACTGTTTTCTATAGAGTGTGTACTATGTGCCAGACACTGAGAACAGAGCACTGTAGATGCAGAAAAGAGAGATATAATCACAGCTCTTGGGTACTTTTTCACTGAGTAAGATGAAAAAATCAACAATGGAGGCCGAGTGCAGAAAAGTAAATACACCACAGAATCATAGCAAAGCAAGGAAGAAGGGAGAAGGAAGCCATAGAGAACAGGAGTATCAGAGAGCTCCTCCAGATGGAGATAGTTAATAACTCGAGTTCTTAAAAACAAATCGAAGTTTTACAGGATGATCAAAATAATCGAGTTCTAACATGTCCACAATGACTTATTTACCAGGTGGACTAGCTACTTCCACTAATTAAATTTGGTTCTGGGCAATCTGACTCATGTTTAATGTACGTGTTCTTTGTTCTCATACTAAAGAACAACCTGTAAGCCATGAGTTGTGTTTTAAATGTAAATGCCAACAATACTTCTGTTTCTTATTTACTTCATGTAGTTCATTTAATTCATGTTAGTTCAGCAGCACAATGAGAACATTAAACCACACTTTTTAGCCACTCCTCCCTACAAATAGACATGTATTTCCTTACTGACTTCTAATTCTGAAAGGTATCATTCTATACTTCTTATGACCATCTTCGTTTAACTAAATCTAGACTTTTTTCACTGTTTTCAAAACTTCTACCTTTTCTTTCTCTCTTTAATTTTCTATTTTTGTTTAAAAGCCATTGAACAGTTTACTCTTGTCTCCTCACCACTGAAATTGCTGTTAATTAACTAATGAACAAATATTTAATTTCTTCTGAAAATAAACTTGATCAAAGTTTTCACTATAATTCATATGAATCATGTTTATGCATTTGTTAGGACGTAAGACTATAGATTTATTACAGAGAACTACTAAGAAAGTAAACATCCTGACAAACTTTTCCAATATATTTGGTAAAAAGAAGTATATGGTCTTCAATCAGCCATCATTTGTTTCTTAATTAGTGGTTTCAACAAAAAATTATATCTTACTAGTTCTTTCAGTAAAGATCATGAGTCTGAAGAATGTAAAAATTACCTTTTCTACCCTGATCAAACATTTAACTTCTTTCTTCTCTGTTTACTATCTCCTTGAATAAGTCACATCTATTCCAAACTTTTCAAAAATGTCTCTTTCTGTTTCAGTAAAAGCCTCCCTACCTACCTTCAGGGCATGGCTGAAGCTCACTTGGTGAAAAGAACAACTGCAATTGAAACCCAGAGATGAAGATCCCAGCCTTTGTTCTCCATTTTGTAGCCACATGATAATATATGAGCAACTTATTTTTCTACATTTTCCTGGGCCTGAGAGTTGGCAAATGAGAAAAATAGATGAGGTCATCTCTAAAATCCCTTACGGTTCTTGAATTTATAATCCCATTATAAATCACCCTTAATTACAAGGGCCCTCGGGTTCTGTGTAGTTAAATTTATTTGGGGCTTTTATTTCTGTTGTTGTCTTATTTTTCTGTGTTTATTTTCCTATGATCACTTTGATGGATACAAGCCCCTTCATTTGTCCTTTGCAAAGCTACATAATCTTTAGCAATTAAATTAGTCAAGCTGATATAACTCATGGCCTCCTTCATGCTAGAAATTTTGATGTAAATTTTGTACAACTAGAGACTTGAATTATGGAAATTTCATAAAGTTCAATTTTACTCTTATGTGCGGCATTCTTTTCACTCTGGGATTTTATTGATGGTTTCAAGTTTGCCTGAGCCAATGGCTCAGAGCACCATCTAAAAAAAAAAAAAAAAACTCAGGAAGGTGGTATTTATATTTGTCCTGGCCTTGAATTCACGCTGTGTGTCTCATAAAGCAACCTAGCATGAGACAGGAGACGAAGGGATACTCCTATCAAACAACTGCTCAGAGAGAAGTGTGTGTGATCTCAGTCCAGTTCAGAGCAGAGAGTTGTCCACCTTGCAAAACTCTCCGCTCAGTGGAAACGATCATCCTATTTGTTGTCAGTCTCATCCAAGAAGTTCAATACTGAATGGACCTATGAACGATATTAGTCCTTTAAACCTTCAAAGGGCCTCCTGTGCATCAAAGACAGGCCCTTGTCACCTGACCCCACCAGTTCATGAATGATGATCTTTTTAAGGCCCTTAAGTCAGCTTTAAAAGAGAGCACTAAAGTAGGTTTTCATAAAACAGAACTGGGAAAATTGGAAAGAGGGAAACATTGAGATGGTCTAACATTGCAGGGCTTGAAGGCATTATTCTTCTTTTGTTGTATTAAGCAACCTAGTTTTAAATGACCAAGTAGAGACCAAAACAATAGCAACAAAATAAGGAATATTTTTAAGGAATGGTTTACTTTAGAAGATATTTTAACATCATTATTAAACCAAAATAGAGTAATTCAACACCAAAAGAACATGTAATTTGGGTTCTTACAGAATGTATTATTTATATAAATTGTAGGGACTTGATATCTGCTTAGTGATAAAGATGATACTAGTGATCATTTTGATTATGAAATAATATAAAACAAAACACTTTAAAAGGAAGTTCCTATCTTGAGTATAGGAGATTACCCTTCTTAATTATCATTTTTAAAAGTTTTAGGATTGTTATTAAGAAATATATATTAATTTATAACACAAGAATAAAATTAGCTAACCATGTTTATAGAATCACTGATATAAAGAAAAATGTTGGTTGAGGGCTTAAATAATTACCCTAAATTCAGAAGATTAAAGCCAAAGCTAATTTAATGTGGTCCTATTATCTCCCATCTGAATCTTAAATAAATTATATAACCTATTCTAAGACATATTCCATCATTTGAAACAAATTTTGATGCAATCACTTAAATAGTAAAACTCCTTTTGCCTTCTTTGAAAAATGTGGTGCATGTTTTCTGGGGGTTTGTTTGCTGTTGTTGTTTGTTTTAGTTTAAAATTATGTACTATAGTTAAAATATCATAGCCTTGTAGATTTCAGTTTGGTAACCAACAGGAGCTTTTTCAGATTTTTATTTTTTACTTTTTTCCTTCTTTTGCTTGATCGTTCTTTGTTTTTCCTTTCTCTTAGTTTCACTGCATGATAAATTCTGGATTATGTCTCACTGAAGCTTCAACACTACTTTTAACAAAGTGGCTGAACTTTTAACCTTTGAGCCCAACACTCTTTAAAACTATCACCAATATCCACTGCACTTTTTTTTTCTGTAGTTCTATGTCGGCTATAGGGAGGTTAAGCCTTTTAGTATTAAGGACCTTATTTACCAGGTTCCTTGTAAAGGTCAATAGAGAGGATTTAATTCTTTACTGGTCTTTCTCAAAATTCTTGGAAAAATAAAATCCTGAGGCCTTTAACTGTCCATACTACTCAATCGTGCTACTTGATTGGTAATTAGTCTGCAAAAATAAGGAGTTCCTTGGTGTCAGTTTTCAACAGAAAGTCACTTATTTATAACCAGGCTTCAAACTTCCAACACAAAGGATGACTTCTTTTTTTTTTAACCAGGTCATCTTACAGCATCCAAGCTCATCCTCCTCAGCAATGCATTCCCCTGCAAGGCAGCACAAGCAGCATTTTCTAGAATTCCATAGCCAAACAGCTAGGATGCTTTCCAGATGCTCAAAAGGAAAGAACTTTTTTTTTTTTTAATGTAGAATTTATACTTACATATTCCTCCTTGTGCCACTACAAACATTCATAAAATGTTACTCCAAGTTATGTCCTTCTATGAGGAACCAAAAATCTGGCAGTTCTCTGTCTTATTTGTTAAAGAAATAATTTGATAAGCAGCGAACACTAGAGGGGGAGCTTACGCGTTCAGGAGACAGCTTCAGACTCTATGGGAGAGGATGAGACTGATACTAGAGCTACTGACTTCCACAAGTCAGACTAAGACTTGGTCAGCCATGGCTAGGAAGTCGAAAGGTCAAGAATGGTAGGTGGCAATTTATTGCCATTTTCCAAAAAGGCAGGGAATCATAAGTGGACTTGAGAAGCTCGGTTGCTGCTCATGCCATGATATGGAATATTTTAAAGACCCTTCTGGAGGCAGTTTTAACAAGAGAAGTAGGATTACAGAGACTTTCCTCCCTTTACTAAGACAGTCTGTCATTTAAATGTCTAAGGAATGATGGAATGAATTATCATAAAATTTTGACAAATTTGATGGCTCAAGCAAAAAAAGGGAAATAGGCATTCTGATTATTAGCTTCTAATAAGACATGACATTTAAAATGAATTTACATGGTAGTTAGACCTTTGTATTTTTTCCTCTGATTTAAAAAAACACTGATATTATTTTCTTTGAAAAGAAAAGGACTTATTTCAGTTTCTCTTCTCTCTAGTTTAATGATTATAAATTCTATTTTAATTCATATATCTTTATCCTCCATAACCATAATCTATTTGCTTTCCACAATTTGCCTGAGCTTGAAAAATCTTAAAATGTATCTTGGTAGCATGTAGAATATTTTAGTAGACATATTTAGTAGAATTTTAGTTAAAAAAATATAAGCAGCCCTCTTATTTGTTATTAGCTTATTTTTTCTATATTATATTACAAAAGAGTAGATAAGTCTTATTGATTTAAAAGAACAAACTGCATTTTCCAAAATGAAAAAAAAGCAATAAAAAGGGATTAACCAAAGTATTGAAAAACAAAATTAATTTTCTCTGATCTCAACTTCTGCTTCTTTATAACCAAAGAGCAAGTTCTGTTTGTAATAAACTATTTCATTAACCCACATGAGCAATCTCTGATATGATGTTTATATCATTTACTGAAAAATCAAACTTTTGAAAAAAAAAGGGGGGGGATAGTTCAATCACAATTAGTCACCCTTGAAACCTCTTGAACTTTTAGTTTAAAACTGAAATAGCCTGAGACATTTCCCAACTATGTACTTATTAATACAATAATAAAAATTATTTCTTTACAAAAAACTAAAAGAAATATGAAACACTTTAAAAAACACTTCTGGAATGTTTTTCATTGTGTCAGACTTTGGCAACTATAAGTGAAGTAGAAAGAAGCACTTAATTTTCGTGAATAAACTATATAAGGATGATGTAACTGATCAAAATCTGACTTTTCCTAAAATTACTTATACAAACAGAGGAATGTTATTTAATAAGATTATTTCCCTGGTATATTAAAATATGGATATATTTTTTGCTTTCCAAGGGATTTCCTAGAACTGTGGTGACTAGATTTTTAAATTTCTTTCCTGACTCCAGTAGTGTTATTCCCCAGAGGTTTGTTTAAGGCTAAGAGGCATCTCCCACAGGTCTGGATAGCAATTGTTACTTAAACATTTTTATTTATATGCTTAAATAATAGAGTAGATGTAATATGGATTAAATATAGTAATTGTACGTTTCTACAGTTTCATAGTACAAAAGCCAACTATTAGGCTACCCAGTAAAATTCTATCCTGAGGTTGCTGGTCTGGCCCACAGGCAGCAGTGCGAATTGTGAGAGACAACACAGTGGTCATGCTTTCCTGGAGCGTGGAGTTTGCAGCTTTGGAGTTAGGCAATTGGATGGGAACATGAACTGGCTATAAAAACGTAGATTTCCCCTTGTGTTGTCAGGACTAGAACCATTCTGTTTACTCAGAAGTGTTTAGTTAACCATTTGTGATCTCATCAGAGAAAAAAAAAATCGTCATGTTGAAAAAAATGCTTCTAAGTCCCTTGGGAATATTAATTAAGCTTTACTAAAATATTTTAATTCCTCAAGTCAAATAAAAAAGTAGGCGCTCAGTGCTCAATTGCTTCAGTTGTGTCCGACTGTTTGTGACCCTATGGACTATAGCCCTCCAGAGTATACTCTGTCCTTGGGATTTTCCAAGCAAGAATACTGGAGTGGGTTGCCATTTCCTACTTCAGGGGATCTTCCCAACCCAGGGATCGAACCCATATCTCTTATGTCCCCTGCATTGGCACTAGCACTAGCCAATGCGCCACTGGCACACCTGGAAGCCAATATGAAGGGCACTGAGACTATGAGCAAACGTAATACACTTGGAAACTACATCCAACATAAGTAAGACCTGTCTCAAGTCCCTTGATTTGTTTGTGCTTGATCTTTCTAATCAAGTGTATTTTCTAATATTTGCTCTATTTATGTTTCAGGTGACTTAATTCCTATAAATCTTGGATTTTTAAAAATTTTCCCAAATTGACCTAAACTTACTCTAATTCTAACTTTAAGTTTTATAAGACAAGTAAACTTATTCTTATTTTATTTCTTTCATTTCCATTTTGTATTTTAGGAATTTGAAAATGATTAAAATAAAAAATCATATATGTGACATGTATATTCATTTTATGAGTTTCACTTTTTATTATATATTAAATGCACTCCTCTTTTAGCTTTATTGTGTTACAATCACAGGGAGGAAGATGTTACAACTTCATTATCAGTATATGTCTAAATATTATTTAGACACATAAAATAAGATTCAGACCTAGAAGTATAAGTGGGAGAAGATAAACTATGATGCCTGATTTTAAAAATAGTTTACTAGAAAATTAATAGTTAAGTATTATATTCACTTGACAGTGAAGAATCAATAATCTTTAATGATGTTTGATATTCCCCTTACTTAGAAGAATGCATCATTGTAAATGTCTCTGCTAATGACTAGCAATATAGCATGGAAATCCATGTCTACATTCTTCCTTCAAGGGTTTTAGAATTCATTTTCAACATTTCATGACAATATCATGCTGTTTGTTCTGTGTCCTACTGATGATATATTTTACTTTGAAACATAGACAGGACCAAGAATGACAGAAAGAAAGAGAGAGAGAGGTAAGAATATACTTACAAAGGTGGAAAAGAACAAAAACCAATTGTAAAAGATTTGAAATAAAATGGTGAATTTTTTAAGTACTTCATATAATTGAAACAAGATATCTACATAGAACTGTGTTAAAATGTAGTTAACAAGATAGGAATGCATATGTCTTTAATATTAGGTTGTTCTCACAGAGGCTCATGTTTTGATTAACCAATCCGTTGACTCAGCAAACAAAAGCATACTGATCACCTACCATATACCACACACTATACTTAACTCTGACTTACTATAAACCAGACAAGAAAGACAAGCACTATTATGAAGCTTACAATATAACAGGGTTTCAGATAAGTAAATGGACAAGTATGATAAAGCAAGAGTAGGCTATTATTGGCTACTCCAGTATTCTTGGGCTTCCTTGGTGGCTCAGCTGGAAGAGAATCCACCTGCAATGAGGGAGACCTGGGTTTGATCCCTGGGTTAAGAAGATCCCATGGAGAAAGGAATGGCTTCCCATTCCAGTATCCTGGCCTGGAGAATTCCATGGACTGTATAGTCCATGAGGTTGCAGAGTCAGACACGAATGAGAGTCTTTCACTTTCACTAGGAAGAACAACTTATCCAGATTTCAGAAATCAAAAAAGATTTTGAAGGGAAGTGCTGAAACAGTCCTGAATGGATGAAAACAAGTAAATATCTATAGAAGGAAATAGGGTGGGGTTGGAAGGAATGCTTAGGGAAAATGAACAAGAGAGTGCAAGTGAGGGAATGATGGGAGAACGGTAGGTTAACAAATCTGTTAGCCACGAATGAGCCCAGCTTTACCTGGGAGTAATGGAGAGCTGCCAAACACTTGCAATCAGAGGAATGATCAAGAATTTGCATTTTAGAAATCTTGTCCTCACAATGTGAAAAATGGATTGTGTGGGGCCCAAAATGGGAAATCTTGAAAAAAGAAGGGCTAGCTTTGCAGTTTAGAGCTAAGATGGCGCCTGGCGGAAGAGATGAGGGCCCAGCCTAAGTTGTTTGTTTAAACTTTTGATTGGCTCTCTTGATTTCCCTGCACGTGGACAGCAAGTGATCACCATAGACTCCTGTTACAATGAAGCGCATGATGACTTGACCTTTAACGTGATTGGTGCAACTATGGTATATTAAGATTTGACCTTTAACGTGATTGGTGCAACTATGGCATATTACAATTTGACCTTTAACGTGATTGGTCCAACCCTCGCAAAACCCCCTTGCTTGCCTATATAAACCAAGAGTTTGTGGCAATAAAGTGGAACTGCTCAGACAGAACCCCTATCGCACCTGACTGTCTCTGACTTGCCGAGGGGCTGGGTTGGCAGACAGCAGGCTCACCTCTCCTCGGGACCCCTCGGCTTTGCTGAGGGAAGTTCCACTGCCTCTCTCTTTCTGCGGAGTGCCTCCCGCAGATTGAAAAGCAACAAAATTATAGGCAAACAAGTCATGTGGGAAGGATAACTGTGGTCTAACCTAAATCAGTGACAGGAATTACAGAGAAAAGCAGCCCTGTCTGGCAGCTATTTAGAAGGTAGAGTGGACAGAGGTTTGTCTTAGATTAGATGTGATAGGGAAAAAAAGTAATCAACGTTATAAACAATATATTAATTATATCAAATGATCTCACTGCTGATTTAATGTGCTTATTTGAGCCAACTGACTATAACCCCAAATACGCTGAGATGATACCATAAGGAAGCACATGGCATAAACAAGTTTAACCACCTATATATTCTCCATAATCTTAAACACCAGGATAGTATTTTCACATGCAATCAAATTTGCTTACTTTAGTGAGAATATGATTTTTTTGTAACCACTTCAGTTTTACTAGAAATTTCTGAGTTAAAAGAGAATTACATCTATTTTTCATTAAATTTTATAAGGCAAAAAAGTCCCCAAAATAAGAACAATTGTGGCATACGTAGAATCATAAATACTTGCCAACTGATGAACCACAGAGAAAATACTTGATAATGAATAATGTTTCTTCCAACCTTAAAAATGGCAGTATTGAATCAAAAGCACTTTAGAAACAAATATTTACAAATTTGTGCTTGTACAATTATTCATATAGGTATATATGGAAATGTTTGCATTAACCTTTTAATTTAGTCCTATTTCCTTACTCATTCAATAAACTATTATTTTATGAGATATATGCAAACACTTATGTGAGTTATTTAATATAAAAGTCAAAAGGATTAGCTGGCTTACTAGATTCCCTCATTTCAGGATTATTAGTTTTAAGCATTGTTGCAGAAGGAGAGAGACAAAGAGAGGAATCCAATTTGCACCAAATAATTCACCTGCATTTTGAAAAACAGACCGAGGAAAACTTGAGAATATCTAGACAATAGAGAAAGTAGAAATTTACCTAGAATAATTGATCGCAGAACTTATAGTTTTGACAGGAGGGCGTCCCTAGTGTTTTTTAAAAGTGTAAGTGTAGAATCCTGTGATCTGGCAGGTTTATTTTTTTTCATAGTAAACATCCCCAGTGATTAAGGAAGAAAGTACATGAGATGGGGTTAGGGCATGATTCAAGATGTGGAGTGTGGGATTCTGTTAATTTCCTACCTTTGATTTGGATGTCTAATGCCTACTTTTCTGATGAAGATGATAATTTCAATGCCCTTATCCCTTTAACCACTTATATCCCTCTAGTCCTTCTAGTAGTCCTTCTAGGAGTCCTTCCAGGGGTCAAGCCAAATATTAAGAGAAAAAAGGTGCTGCATATATTTGCCAGTTTATAATATTTCTTTAATATTCTCAAACCCAAGTACATACAAAATTGTAATTTCTAAAAAAAAAATCTATAAAACATCAAACATATTTAGACTGTTGTTAGAAATCAAGTTTACTGAGACTACCAGCCATGCAAAAAATGCTAGGTAAAATTTATGGTATGGAAAAGTTGCCATTCCAAGATTTGTTAAGATTTCCGTGTTATTTGACGAAAGCTTCCCTTGTGACTCAGATGGTAAAGTATCTGCCTGCAATGCAGGAGACCTGGTTTCAATCCCTGGGTCAGGAAGATCCCTTGCAGAAGGAAATGGCAACCCACTCCAGTACTCTTGCCTGGAAAATTCCATGGATGGAGGAGCCTGGTGGGCTACAGTCCATGGAGTCTCAAAGAGTTGGACACAACTAAGCGACTTCACTTTCACTTTCCTATAGGTAGGATACCATATGTTCTGGTTTTCTTGGCATGATCCACAGTATGTCTGTTCTCTGGCCTTACTAATAATAGTTCTCTTTCATTCTGAAAATGTATAAATTTGAATGACAAAATATGTGGTTACCTTACTAATAGAACTTTAGCACCATAGATGCTTGAACAACATCAGTATATAGTACTCTAAGAAGGATGTCATTATTTGGACATAATGATAAAGGGACATGAGGTTCAATATTAATCATAGGTTTTGATATTGTACTGCTTCTAGGAAATCATGTTTAATAAACAAGAAAGTTAAAAAATAACAAGAAATATCAAAATTGTGTAAACAAAGCAGTGAGTACACATGCTTCATGCGGCTAGTGAAAATAACACTCTATGCTACTTAACCTTTATGGATTATTTTCACGACTGCATTATTAATAAGAAAGTTCAGAAAGTGAATCCCAAAAGGATCTCTGACTCAGGTGTCTATATATGGTGGTTGTTGGGGATTTCTAGTAGTTCTCATGAAGCCTGAGGAGAATGTTTCCCATCGTGAATGACACTATCTTTTGCCATTCAGCACAAAATTTTAGAATTCAGAATCTCGTTTTGTATTAGTAACCCATTGGGAGGTGCTACCTGCATTATTCTTTGCTCATCTATATGAGTCAGTTAGTTAAATGGTACAGAAAAGGAAACACATTTCATGAAATTTGAAAATCTAAAGTGAAATTGATAAAGAATTGATTTTAAAAAATAGACTTGAAAGTACCCAAAAGACCCAGTAAAATAGGTGGCTTGCAATGTGTTAAATGTGTTTATTTGCACTTTCAAAGTTCAGATTTCCTCATACATTTTCATACTGATGGAGATAAAATGCTAAAGTCTTAAATCCCTCTATGCCATGCTGAGTTGCTAAGGGCTGTTGAGTTTTTGTTATTTCTCCTCTCGAGTTAGCTCTGATTACGCCTGCTGAGTGAAAAATTTGTATTTGCCGACAGAAATAGGAACCACCCCACGTGCACTTGCACTCAGCAAATGCTCCAATATATCACAAAGATTTGCTCAACCCACCTTCAGAGGCCAAATCGAGCATGTTATTTTCTGTTTAGATCTGATTCTGGAGCCTATCAGTCAGGAGTGTTTTCCAATCTCTGATTAAAACAAGGCCTACAAAGCTGGAAGTGTTCACACACAGTCTCATTAGAGTGCTGGATAGAGTGACCCAGGCCTTCTAGCACAAAGCTCTGAGTGAACTTCAAATATGAGAGTGCATCAATCAAATCCAAGCAAGGCTTTTATGTCATTTTTCTACTTTGCCTTTAAAGTCCTATAGGAATGCCCTTTCCAGCTGTACAGCCGAAAAGCATTCAATAGAAACAAAAAAGCAAAGACCCTCAACCCCCTGCCCCCTCCAAATGGGTATGGTTTTACCTCCCCCACCGGGCACTAGAGAGTCCTCTGTGCGTTTAAATTATTTAGCATGTTCAACAATGAAATGAAGAGTACATTCGCATCACTCAATGGCTCTGTATTAATTATTTCAACCCATATGAAAACGAAACCAATAAAGTCAAAGGCAATGAGATTGCATATGGTATATCTTAAAAATAAGTAGCAGAGAGATTGGGTAAAAAGTAAAACAAGGCTCAAGGAAGCTTTTCAGTCCTAGCCCCCAACCCTAACCTCCAACTTCACTTCTTTCTTTCTGTGTTGACTTATACCACTAAGAAAACAAACAAACAAAAAAAGCAAAGGAATAAAATCATAAAGAAACATCAAGAATCTTGGCAGGAAAGATGATAAGGCATAAGTCAGAGAAAGAGGAGTCAGGCATTTAGTTAATGTTTCTTCTATACACAGCTCAGGGCACTAGAGTCATTTTCAAAAATAGATCTTTAAAAGATAAGCAAAAAAGCAAAACAATATAAATTTGCCCACTAATATCATCAGAGGAAAATGCATTCATGCAGTTAGTAGTGATTATTAAATTTAGGTACTTTTGCTTCCCACATCAGGCCAAGAAAACATTATAACACAAGTAACATCGGTATGAATTAAATAAAATGAGGCCTTTGAAGCTTGAAAACAAAATAATTTAAAAGGAGAAAATAAATCTCTCTTACCGTGTAGATAAAGTTTTCTGGATTTTGCACTCCTCTTTAAACAAGTGAACTGTTCAACTACTCAAGATATCCTATGTTTATCCAGTTAGTAATAGCAATCTACTGGAAATACAGTGTACATCAGAATATTGGACACATACATGGCTTATTCAAGGGAATTCCCTGTATGCGTACATTTGTTTCCATTTCTAAACTTTACTAAATGTGAGGCAAATACTACCCACAAATAGCACTTCACCCACTCAAATATATTACAGCCTGTAAAAGAGTGTTTGAATTTAGAGCAATATATATTTTTTAATTTAGCATGTGTTTCTTTACAGGGCTTCAGATGTTTGGAAGAATTATGCAGATTTTATAAATGAGTACTAGAGCATTATGCTACTTGATAGTGCCCCATCTGCGCTTCCCCTGTAGTGTTTGATGGGGCATCTGTGTAAATTGCTTTTTTTTTTTAGTTAATTAGTTTATTGCATAAAACTTAATACACTACCTGATGAAAAACTTTTGTTGATTTCAGCACTTCCCCCCCTAGAGTTGATATTCATCTTTAGCTCTAGTGAAGACTAACATCTTCCTTTGTAGACTTCTAAACTGAAATAATAAAATAATGCTTTTTCCCTCTTTACTTATAGAGTATAATAACACTATGCTTATATGACAATAAATACTAAGAGCATGTGTGCTCATTCACTCAGTTGTGTCTGACTCTTTGTGAGCACATGGACTGTAGGCCGCCAGGCTCCTCTGTCCATGCAATTTTCCAGGCACGAATACCGCCATGGCTGCCATTTCCTTCTCCAGGGGATCTTCCCAACCCAGGGATCAAACCCATGTCCCTTCGGTCTCTTGCACTGCCAGGCAGATTTGTTACCACTGTGCCATCTGGATTATTTAAGAGGTTAAGTAATAATTGCAGTTGATCACCCCAGTATTTCATATATTTTGTCATAGCTTCCCAACTGAAATATTTTCTAATATGTTTTCCAGGGATATGTTAAAATATATACTTTAAAAAACTTCCTAGGGAACAGATACATCGTCACGAAGTGTGTGCTGCCAATCTTTCTTTTCTCTCTAGGGTATGTTTGCCTCTAATTCAGTTGTTTAAATTATGTCAACCTAGAAGCAAAAATCTTGATGAAATAAACTATAAAACAAAACAAATTATAAAATCAGTTTTCATTTGCCTGTATCTTGTTTAGAAAATATAATAGAAATCCCAGATGATAAACTAAGTTTTTCAGGTTTATCTCACTACTTATTCTCTGGAGAAGCAACATAAACTAAAGGAAACAGACACCCAGGACAGATAGGAGAGTTTCTGGAAACATTTGATAGGCAATATAGATTATTGGTTGGGGCTTTCTTGGTGGCTCAGGCAGTAAAGAACCTGCCGGCATTGCAGGAGACCCAGGTTCGATCCCTGGGTTGGGAAGATTCCCTGGAGAAGGAAATGGCAGCCCACTCCAGTATTCTTGCCTAGAAAATTGTATGGACAGAGAAACCTGACAGGCTACAGTCCAAAAATTCACAAAGAGTTGGACACGACTGAGCAACTCACACACACACACACACACACACACACACACACACACACACAGATCATTGGTTAAGGGCCTAAGTTCTGAATGCAACCTATGTGAGTTGTGTAATTATGAATTTTTTTTTACAAATTTATACTCCAATTTCTTTACGTTCAAAATGATCTCCTAATGGTATTTACCACACAGAATCATTGTGAGTATTAAATAAGCTGATACTTGTCAGTGTATAAACAGTGTCTGGCAAGTAACAATTGCTCAAAAAATGTTAGCTCTTTCAAAGTACGTTTTGGTGAGAATAGCAATTTTGCTAAAAATATAAGCTTATATTATGTCTGAGCATATGAAAAAGAGTAACTATTACTTTTTCAAAAGTTAAAATTCTTATTTTATGAAACATTTAATTCAAGAAGACTTATATGTAAGATATATTCTTTCTTAAAAATAACCAAGAGGACAAAAAGGGCAACTATTACTTTTTCAAAAATTAAATAATTTTATGAAACATTTAATTCAAGAAGACTTATATGTAAGATATATTCTTTTTTTAAAATAACCAAGAGGACAGTCCTCTCTAAAACTACATTTTATTTCATGAATCTTTCAGATTGAAGTCTTAACACAGTCTTCCAGTTTTGAATTATATAACTTTAGAGCTATTTATTTCTTTTTCCACATTATGGTCAGCATATAGGTAAGCTCCATATGTTTTAAATAGTATACTATGTAAACAATTTTTTCCACTTATATGCTGTATAAATTATTTATCCAATGAGGTTAACTATTTATTTAGTGGGCACTGATACTAAAATTGATCTATAACATTACATACTAATATTTGTGCCCTGTTATTTTCTCTGTCAAATATATTTTTTAAAAAAAGAAGAATATAGATAGATTTTGATATTGAATTTACCTTATCTAAAAATTTGGAAAGCCTGTCAACGAGGTGTACCCTTGGAATTTAGAAAGTTTTAACATATGAAAATCAAAATGTCAACTACTCTGAATTGGAGCAAACTGAATCACGAATTAAACCCTCACACTGTATAAATATTAAAAGTGTAGTAAGCTCCATGAGTGTTCTTAGACTCACATATAATATATATTACATCCAATACAATAAAAAGTTTAAAAGTTACTTACTCTGTATGATAAAAATATTTATATGCATTTTGCCTCAAGATTTAAAGTATAAAGGTTTCCAGCCGTTGCTTGACACTCAAGGGAAGAAAAGAAACATCAATTTGATACCAGTTATGAAAACTATTGAAGAAAGACTATTTCATAGTTACAGTTTACCTTTTCCTTATGGAAGATGATACTTAGTACAATCTTAGTTGTGAGGCAATAATACTTTAGCAGTGTTTTCCCACATAAATGTACCATTTACTCCAAAATCTACTCTCCACATTTCCTCTATTTTGAAGTATGCTCACCTTCACAAAGGCCAGAAGATAAAAATTACACACACATACGCACATACACCATGAACCTCTGAAAGTTAAAAATCAAATAAAATGTTCTTCAATTTTTCATGCCTGGTTTGGAAGATTTGTCATAGGTAATATTTTATAAATATCAAATCTACATGTGATTTTCCAGCCTTTGAAGAGTCTTAATGGTATAGAAGACTAAGAATTACTCAGTTTTCCCTTGATAGAATAAAAAAGTTATTAACCACATACCTTTCTTGGGTATTCCATGTTATTCTCTAAGAGCTAATTAAAGATACACAGATTCCATTTTTACAATATAAGTGTTACAAACAAATACTATTTGGGGAAGTTTGGATCAGATTAATTTTTCTGAGTTTTATTCTACCTACTTGACAAGATAGCCAAGATTTTTCATAAATATGTTAAAGTTAATATCCTTTTCTGTGAGAGCAAGGAAGGCATAATCACAGCTATGAATCATACCCATGGACTATCAAACATGGTTAATTTTTCTTTCCTTAATAAAATCTTCCCCATCATTTAAGTTTTAGTTTTCTTAACTTTTTTTAAGATGGCATACCTTTTCTAAAACAGTACCCAATTTTATATTATTAAAAACAGAATTCTTTGCCTACATTCATTGTTATTATTATGATTATTTTTATCCAAGGGGTTAAAGAAAAGAAACCAATTTTTCAAAAACAGAAGTTCGTATAGAGAAATTTGAATTGGTCAAATGAGAGGTGAAATTCATACACTGGCAGTAGTACTGACAAAGCAAAAAGTATCCAGTCAAACAAAGACGTTCCCAAATTTGCTAATCATTATTTTTTAGACCAAGTTTCCACCCACCTACCCCCACCATTGTATCAAGTTGAAGTGTCTGAAAGAAGATAGACCCCAAAGAGCAGTTTAAAATGCTTTAATTTTTTTTTAATGTGATACTGTCCTTTTTAAGGGTTCTTTCATATGTGATCAGTCAGAGATACTGACTTTTGTGAGTTAACACAAAAGTGAAATATCACTTTTAAGTGCTGTCTCTCTTTGGAGATTTAATGTGCTTTGTAATATCTCTGAGATCAGTCAGGGAGAGACGAGAAAAAAGAAATTTGATTTTGAGTCTGGACCAAAGCTCGGTGACTTGAGAGGCACCTAAACATAATGAAAAGGAAGAAGTTTCAAAGAGAAAGTTGGCAGCTATGACCAGAATCCACAGGGCTAGCAGCACTGACATCAACCAGAGGCAGATTTAGAGGGGTACCCTATGATCTCGCTTGATACCATTGACACTTCAAGACCCAGTTTCATTGGGGAACAGTCCAGTAAAAGAACACCTCCAAAGGACACAGCATGGTTGCGGTATTGAGAAAGACATGAAAATGCCAGCACCAAGGCCTAAAGCTGTCCTTTTCTCCTCCAAAGATCACATACATCTGGGGAAAGCAAAAGTCAACATCTGAAACCTGCTTTTTCAAGCTTGACTTGAATGATATAAAGTTGGCCGTATAATAGCCAGATGCTTACCTTTCTGACCTAGGTTTGGTCTAAAGTAAGAACAAGTTATTAGCTGATTCCTAGTAGTCTTCACTTACCTCCTGGTGAATAACTTTCTACTCTAGTTTTTTTTATTATTTAATTAATGTAACTGTCAGCTAAATTTGTGTCAAATACTGAAAATCAGCACAGAATGCTCTGATCACTTTGCTGTTTCCAGTGTTTTCAAAGATCTCTGTATTTCTGCTAACAGTTCTGAAGGTTGAAATTGATGCCCAAGTAGCTATGTATGAAATGCAAATTCTAAGTTGGTATAAATAGTATCTGAACAAATAATGACAATATTAATCTGTGAATTAAAGAAATCATACAGATATTTTAACATAGAACGTGTATGTTGACAAAAGGGGTGGGTGCTTGAGTTCCACGGAACTTCAGGACACTTATACAACATAAGAAAACAAAAATCTAGAACAATTATATTAATTATACATGGGATTTTAAAATTATGGATCAAATGGATGCATCATGATGATATCCATTCTAAACTGGCATCTCTCCCCGGTTATGTATAAGGCTAAAATAGAATTGAATTATGGTTATAGAAGGCTTTACAAATTTGCCTATGTAAGAACTTTGTTCAAAATGAGAGAATTATTTGTCAAAATAACTAAAGGAAAAATATCACTTTCAGTCTAGGTGCTCAGACAATTAAAGGAAAGAAATGATAATTACCATTTCGAATATCTTTATGCTCAACTTCAATAGAAGATACCGAATTCTCTGTCTGCCTCCTGTATGATCATTGCCTTCAGTATATAATTTTGGATATATCTTCATGACAGCAGCATATCTGATTAATTTGATATAAAAATCAGTTAAATTTAGTGAAAAAAAATGAGTATAATGTCTTCTTTCATAGAACAGTAATTGAACCTTAATGTTTTAGGAGACTATCTTAGCATTTTGTGGGCACTTTGAAAGCTCTTTAACGGAACAACAGTTTCAAAAGACTGAAAACTCCCATAGAGTAAAATCACCACTACACCTTTAGTATTAGCCAAGGTGTCTATTTTGTGAAACCAATTCTAAAGGAATTCCTAAGGAATCAACATTTTTTGAGGTAACAGAAGTTTTATTTCTGTTAATTATTAAATGAAGTGAAATGTAAATATGTGATTTTAGTCACAGTCATAAACTGAATTTATAGAATTTCAGTCCTTATTGTCAAAGTTCAAACAAGATTGTCTGATAGCATTATAAATATTGGCAAAGAAAATATAATCATTCAAAATAGTACCAGAAATTTATCTATTGGAAAGATATTTACTAATATAGAGCATGTGGTTATTTACAAATGAGTTATATGTCAATGATATAGTTTCCATAAGTTAAAATGTGAAAGTAGTACTTAAAATAAATTTTACCACCTAGAATCCCAAACCCCTCCATCTCTTTAGGTATTTCTCTCATCAAATCTAAACAAATATCTTATCCTCACATGGAATACCTACACTAAATATAATCCTTGGCTCTGTTTTTTGTTTTAAAGTTATCTTGCTGGTCTTTACAGAGCTCCCACATCCAGGGGCCACACAGCCTAGAAATAAGTCTATAATTTTGATCATATGTCAATATTAGTAAAGCAAAATTCTATCAAAAATAAAACACTGTTAGTTTGAGACATCTTTTCTAGCTCACTCTAGTTTTTACATAGCTAGTCTATGATTTTCCTATGAATAGATCTGTTTCTTTGTTAAAAAAATGTATTAAGTCATTCACATGTGTTGATAAATATAAACCAGCATGAAGAAATATGAGAGAAATCCTATGGAAAACATTGGGAGTAATACATATTACTGTCTTTTCTGCTCATATATGATTATTTGTCTTCATAAATGTATCCATAGGAATGTCAATGTCAATTATTCCTCTCCACAAATATTTATTTAAATTCTACCATATACCAGGTTCTAGGATTCAGAAATGATCAAATCTGATGAAGTTATTCTTCCCATGGAGTATACAATTTAGTGGGAGGAGACAGAATATGTTAAGTAGTAATAAATTTTTTGTATAAAATGAAAGCAGGACACAAAAATAACAAGGGACTGGAATATATCCATTTATTGTATGATTCAACTGGTATTAATAAAACTATCTTTTTCATTATTATGGCACCCCTCCAGCTAAATAAGTTTTGTTTTGCCTAAAGTATAAAGTTGAAGGAAATAACCAGGGAACTTTATCCAGAAAATCTAATTATCATTCTATCAGTTTTATAAGACTTCAAATGAGCTAAAATATTCCTAATGATTAAACATTAAAAGTCTAATTCAACTAACATTTAGTGGGTAGGATTATGCTACATGATTTAACTTGCATATACATACCCTCTTATTTAAGATTTTCCTAGTCATTTGATGCTTATTATCATATAAGTCATTGTACTCAATACTCTACAAAACATGTTGCCTGACAAGTTAACAGTCTAGCCCTTAAATAGCTTCAATTGCTAGTTTGTGGAATGCTTCATTATAAGGCAATACAATTATTAGGCTAGTATTTACCTATGTCTTCTCTTTAGTTTGGTGGTATCTCAGTTTTTGGAAGGAAAAATGGCTCTACCAGTTTTTAAAAGGTCCAGTTAGGAATCAATTTCTGAGTTTCAATTATTTAAATATTGATAGTTTTACTTCAAAATTTCTGTCTATCAAATTATTCCTGGTTTCAAATTAAACATGATTCTTGAAACACTGTCCTTCTTGCTTTCACAAAATAATGTGTTTTTTAAAAATAATATAGGGAGTATGATAAAAATTCTAGAAATTTACATATTTTCAATTCTTTTTCAATATTATCCATCAATAAAGAAAAATTTGCTGTCACCAATTTCTCTTAAATTCATATTAATTAAGTAGTCTGAAAGTGAAAGTGTTAGTCACTCAGTCATGTCTGGCTTTTTGCAACCCCTTGGATTATGGCTCGCCAGGTTCCTCTGTCCATGGGATTCTCCAGGCAAGAATACTGCAGTGGGTTTCCATTCCCTTCCCCAGGGGATCATTCCAACCCAGGAACTGAACCTGGGTCTCCCTCATTGCAGGCATATTTTTTTACCATCTGAGCCACCAGGGGGAAGTACTTAAGTAGTCTATATAGTTACAAGAGTATGATTCTCATCATTTGTGATTACTGTCTGTGAAATATACCAATATATATTTTCATGAGTTTGGTTAGTAAGCCCCTAACTTTTCATGAGGACTACTGGAAAAAGAAAAATAACAACTACTCCATAAATAAATTTGAGGACCAGCTTTTCTGGGTAAATATTGAAGTGAAATTTTTCTTCAAATTTTTATTATCACATTGTTATCATATTAAATAACTGCATCTGGGAGCTCCACATCCTATAAGCAATGGTTGCTATGAAACTTGTTTATAATTTTAAGAACAACTATATTTAGTACAGAATTCCATGATTGTGTGGAAAACTTTCCATATGTACTATCTCACTACTCCTTTCTATGGTCTTTAAGGCCATTAGAACTTTTTTTTTTTTTTGAAGAGTTTAATTTGAGTCTAAATCTTCAGCTCCTTCAGAGGACGCTTGAGAAGGTATGGAAGAAGCTCTATACCAATTTGTCACTTGCAATATCTTTTTTGTGGCATAGAGGAGAGAAATGGATGCAATTTCTCAAATGAGAGTTCTAAAAATATGAGCTATTGGCCCAATTGAATTCTAATTTCATTGTTAGCTTAAACACCAGCTTTTATTATGAGAAAACATGTCTATAGTCTTGTTCCAATTGCTGTCTTTCTGTGTTTTTCACTGTCCCAGAGGAGAAAAGCATACCCCATAATCTTATCTAAAGAAGGATATGAACCAGGGTTCACATAGCAGGAATGATGCATATCTCAACCACTGTGAAGGCAGGAATTTCTAAACTATTTATTTTTGTTTTCAAAAAATATTTACATTGAATAAAATGAGCCATAGATGGTGACAGATTTTGTATCACCCTTCAGAGATGTATCATCTACTGCTTGAGGCCAAGAAATGAGTAGTTTCCATAATTAGGAAGCAAAATTGAATAATTGGACCATGGCTCATAAAGATTTTTTTCCTTTAAGAAGGAAAACTATGTAATCTGTAAGTCCCAGTCAAGTGGGCTTACTTGATTTATGCATTTTAAGCACACAATTAACTTGTGCTCATTTAACATAGCTACAAACATTCAAGCATAGATTTTTTAAATTCTCTCTCATCAGAATATTCACACAATAGTTTTCTATTCACTCAGTTTTCTTTGAATAAAAATATACTCTTTAATTTTAACATAAATTTGAAGAAAGATTAAGAAAAATAGAGAAGTATTACCCTTAATAAATGAAACATTTGACAGTCATCACAGCATTGTGAATTATAACATTGTGAAATGATACTACAAATTTGACTCACAGTTGCCTCTAAGGCAAAGACTTAATGATTAAATTTACAAATATTGTATTTTGTTATACCGTTATTCAGCTTATTCTCACATTGTATTGCATAGTAGAATGTGTTTCACTAGGCAAAATCATAAAGTACTTATAACATGATGATAAACTGAAAAAGTTTTTCAGTTGCATTTTTTTCAATCATTCATTCATTCATCAGTTCGGTGGATATGAACTGAATGTCTCCTATGTCCTGGATGCCAGGGCTATAACCATTAAGAAGATAAAGTTATAACTATAAAGGAACTTGTAGTCTAACTCCATGAAGGAAATGGGCTATTACAGTTACCTAATTTAAGCCTGAAGGGTTTGTTCTAATCCAAGTTTTTTTCTTGAAATTTCATGTAATGTTGGGGCCTTCAATAACTCAATAAATTAGCCTTGGTTTCTTCTATCTACTGAATGACACCCTGAAGAAATACCCAAATAGTTCAGTGTGTCTGCTACTTTTCCAACTTTCTGAATCAAGACTGGTTTTGGAAAATGCTGAGTAGATGAGTATCTTTGCTTCACCACATTCTTCCTAGTTTACTCATCAACTTTTAAGATATTGTTCAGTCATTCAGTCTCTCCATGAGCTTTAAAGAAAGCTCAAAAGAACATGTGGAGCCCTTCAGAAATCAGACCCTAGAAAAATTTATAACGTGGATATCCTGTAACACTAAAATGGTGGGTTATTATCAGTGTTAAATTTATAGAGAATTTCAGGGCTTTGATTACTTTGAGGAACATATAATGCATACAGGACCTTTTTACCTAGGAATCAATGAATTATATACATATGTGTGCATATATGTGTGTGTATATATGTTTGTACATTTATATATTATAGTACTTGATGTCTGGAAGTTTGTTTTCTTGGAGTCACATATGTGACCATATATGTGTGTGCTTATATGCATAAACATACATATACATGACAAATGAAGGAGTTAAATTTCTGAGGCCTCTAAATTTTAACATTTTCCAATATTTTTGGCCAATCCCTATAATAAAGTCCTAGCCATTTATCTATACTATATTACCAAATGTTGGCAGCAAAATGTGTCTGAAAATATTATAAGGTCATTCCCAGAAAACCATCTCAGAGAAGCAATAGCCTTGGGCTTTCTGTTTGATCATGGTTGATCAAAAAATTACAAGGGTAAAAGTAGGACAAGGAAAAAAATGGATGTTAGGTATAATATTATTTCTAGAACTATCCTAATTGTTGTATGTCACAACTATAAAAATTTTAAAATTAGACTAGCTTGTTTTTTTAAAAAGTTTGTTTTTAAAAATGCATATATTTGCTATTTTCACTATGAAATTTTTTCTATTACAATCACATAGTATATTATTCTAATATTATATGTAACATTATCATTTCCAACATGTTAAGAATTTACTGATACTTTGAAGAAAACATCACCTCGATTTGCTTTGCATTTGCATTACTAAATAATTTGTATTTTTAAGGAGAGTTTTATATAGCAATTATATATGCAAAGAAAATGATACTTTTGTCAGTTCCTATAGTATTCATCCAGAGAAGGCAATGGCACCCCACCCCAGTACTTTTGCCTGGAAAATCCCATGGATGGAGGAGCCTGGTAGGCTGCAGTCCATGGGGTCACTAGAGTTGGACACGACTGAGCGACTTCACTTTCACGCATTGGAGAAGGAAATGGCAACCCACTCCAGTGTTCTTGCCTGGAGAATCCCAGAGACGAGGAAGCCTGGTGGCCTGCCATCTATGGGGTTGCACAGAGTCGGACACGACTGAAGCGACTTAGCAGCAGCAGCAGCAGCAGCATAGTATTCATCATGGCTGCAATCAATGCTTCCTTAACCATTATTTGTCTATTTAAATTAAAGTTGATTCATATATATTTTTTTTCTACAGTAGAATGATTCAAATATTTTCATAGGATGAACATCTAAATTTTAAATAGTTGACGGGGGCTATTGTCTAGCCTGTAAATAAGAACAGCAATAATGTGTAACAAAATTGAGAGATAAGTAAACACTTCATTGATGTCATCAGCCTCTGCATTTTTAAAAGATACTTTTTCATCTCTGTGGCACCACTTTCATCGTTAGATGCTTAGTACCTTCAAGATTTCATTAGATACCTTCTTGCATCTATGCATATAGTTTTCAGAAAAACTAATGCATAGCTAGTTACATTAACTAGGTATTTGTGGATTATTACATTATTTATTACTACATCACTGTGCTTTAAGTCAATAGACTATATTGCTAAGAATGGTATGTAGAATTTCTCCCTAAAATTCTGCAAGAAGAAATCCTTTGTGGACACTTATGGTTATGGAGAGGGATAGCTTTCTAAAGTAGTTCAGCTAGTGTTTATTTAGCACATACTATGTGCAAAGTACTAAATGGCAAGAAAGCAAGTACATTCAATCCACACTGCACATAGTCTTTTGGCAACATGGTTTCCATTATATATTCGAACTTACTCAGGTTGCCCAATTCACAGAACTGTAGTTGACTTAAATGTGAATTAAAAGTTTAATACTTTGACCACATGGTAATTTTTTACTCCTTTAGGTCCACCTTCAAGACTTGTCTGAATGAATAGGTTCACTTGGTTCAAATTTATTATGAAGATGTTTTAACCACATTAATGAATCTTTTATTTATGGAATGTCACTAAATAGTAGGTTTGCCTATAACTGTTTTCTCTTTTTGATCCCAACTTAACTTTTAAAGAAAGTTATTAAAGATGGACACCCAGCACCTATAACCATGTATTTGGAGCTCAAGGAGGAAAAATGATAAAGGTGAATAACCAGAACATTCACTAATTCCTTTCTTCCCCTGAAGAAAGGATAAGGATTATTTTATAGAAGAATAAGGAGAATTTTATAGATGAATAAGATAACTTTATAGAAGAATAATAATAAGAAGTATAATTTTATAAAATCATTATTCATGTTTCACAAGAAGTTATCTGTCTGCTAAATCATAGTCTATCTTTAGAAATGACTCCCCCTAAAAGAACTAAAAATTGAGAAAACTAGTTTCCTCTGGACCAAAGGAAACCTGATTCCCCAGAAAGCTGTAACTCTTCTGAACTCTTCTGAATTGGTTTTCCCACTTTAAAATCTTCAAGGGTATACTGAAATAAGTCACAAAAGAGTTATGTCTTTCCCTCTGCTCTCATTACTTCCTATGTAAAGAAAACAGGCTCTATTTTCCTCTGCTCCAAAGTAAAGTAACTGTTTCACACATCACATATCTCATTGTGGGTTAACACATTGTTATAGTGATAACTCAGCTTAATAGCTGATTAGATGTGTAAACATGCCAATTCTACAATAGTCTTTTCTAAAAACTTGTATGGAACCATGGGGGATTTTCACAAATATCTTGAGTAATTCAATCCTAAAAGTCAATTTTGCAATCAGGATCCAGTCTCCTGTTTCTTAAGGGAGTAATAAGAGAAGAAGAAGACAAGTGGAGAACCATATTCAAGTGGATTTAGGAAAATCAAAGATTGGTGCTTACCGCTTACATGTACTATAATGATCAGGAAAGCTGTATCACCCTAGTGTTACCCTCTCAACCAGCAGGGATGGTGCAGCAGGGAGTGAGTAAATGTGGCTCAGTGGGGTGTGTACTCATATGATCCTAACGTGATTTATGCTACAGTAAGTCAGAGGAACAGCTTAAAGTTTCCTGTGGTCCTAGAGAAAGGCAAAAATTGCAATCTCTTGTGTATCAAAGAGACTATTAAAACAACTCTGTAAGAGAAGTCATGTAGGTTCACAGGGGAGGGATACAGGTAGGCTATGTTTGGTCCAAAAGCCAAACTCTTTAGGTAGATAGATCCCTTTGTGAAGCCAGTTTAGGAGATTGTAATGGTCATGATCAAGATGCTTATCCCCACCCCCAAGTTTGGTGACTGCATAAGCCTCAGAAATACAGATTTCTACCAACAGGTATGGGTAAAGAACACTGAATGGTTAACATTATCTTCCAAATGAAGAACTGAAGTAGATTCAGTTATAGAAAATTCAGTTCATTTATAGAAAATTACAATGTTATGCATCTTACACAACTGTGATTAAGTGCTGAGATACATTCCTGACAACACTGTCATTCTTCACTAAATGATGATCACTTCTGCCAACTGTATAGACAAAGATTCAGTTACAAAAAAAAAAGGATATGTCCCAAAAGATGTATTCAAATATACTCACAACTTGGCTTAGAAAGGCTGCCATTTACTTACCAGGTCTTGGCTTTCAAAATCCTAAGTAAGTATGGAGAATAACAGTTTGGTCAGATGATGTAGCTTCAGTGATGGCTTGTTCAAAAAAATTGGATTATAAAAGTATCCATGTGTTCCTTTTATGAATTGTAATATCTTAATTTTACATTAATATTATTGATGACAAAATGATGGAATAAAATATAACTCAGTTCCACAAAATTCTCTCCTGGAGTAAAATTGGAGGCAGGCAGCCCAAGTTTTTAAGGTGAAGTTTCTTCTTTGATTTTCTTCACAACTATAAATACCATTACCTAAGTAAAAGCTAAACCCAGTCCTCAGTAATTTCAAAGAACACTTTGGATGTTTGGTTTCAATGTCTGCTTTTTAATACAAAAATATGATTTGGTACCAAATTCAAAATGCTAAGAATTGGGTTTTCCCTCTGAGAAAGTGTGTGTGTGTGTGTGTGTGTGTGTGTGTGTGTGTGTGTGTCCTGTGGCCCCACCTCAATTCATGGTAAGGCAATTTCCCACTTATTTAAATGAACCATAGACAGAATTGTTCTTACATGTAAGTGAGAAGAATAGAAGTTTAAATAGCATGAATTGAACATCAATAAAATGAGAAGTGACAAAGCCAAAATGGAGGAAAAGAAGTATTTCACCTAACAATTGTCTATACTGGAAATTTCTTTGATCAAAAAATCCATTAGTTGAATCATATAAGATAAGGCTTAAATGCAAATACATTTCATGGGACACACTGACAAGTACAATGTAATTGTAAATTAATGATATCAGACTTTTACTGAAAATTTTTATCTTTAATAAAGCAGGTGCTAAAAGAGTCTGAAAGCAATGTATGCCAAAATTTAGTAGACTGGGTGGGGAGGAGGGATGCCACAGAAAAATAAAAAAGACAGTGTTGTCTTAGATTTAGGGTCATAATTAGCAACCCACTCCAGTGTTCTTTCCTGGAGAATCCCAGGGACGGGGGAGCCTGGTGGGCTGCTGTCTCTGGGGTCACACAGAGTCGGACACAACTCAAGCGACTTAGCAGCAGTAGCAGTTAGTTCTATTAATGTTGATAGCCATGTTGGGACTATAGTGATTAACAAACAATTCTTCAAATGTGTTTCATTTCTTCAACATATTTATTGAGCTCCTACTATATCTAAGGCATTCAAGATAATAGCAGTGAACAAAATTAACAAAACTACCTGCCCTCAAAGAACTTCCAAACTGGATAAGAAGTATATAAACAAACACTCTATATATCTCAGAGCTTAAAGACCTGCGGATATGGATAAAGAAAGAAATGAAACGTGATCTTGGTGTTGGTAGATTTATAATCTTAAATTGGGCACTAATGGAAGATACAGAAAGGTAAAGACCTAAAAGAGATGAGGGAGAAGGACATGCAACTATTCTTGGGAAGAACATAATGAAATATTGGAAAAACCTGGTGCTGAAACAATTTTGCTGAATTTCAATCCAACCATGTCTGTGGGACCACTTCATAATACGTGTTGTTCAATTTATTGCTAAGATTTATAATTCTGTTGATATAATTTCATATATATAAGTGTATAATACACATAATATATGTTTATATTTATGTACATCCTCATATGCAAGTTTGTTCTAGTGCATAAATTTATGCAAAAATCTTTTCATGATCAACATTTCAATTTATCTTATCTAATAGGAATGGGGCATAATGAATTAAACTAGAAAGAACTCATTTTATACTCTGTATATCACTCAAAATTAGAGTTACAAAGCTTATCAGAGTATTTTAAACTGAGAGAGTAATTTAGAGACAAAAACGAGACTACCCATTGTTATAGCCCATTAAGTCTTTTTAAAAAAATAAGCTCTCTAATTTAACAGTTAAAGACCTAATAATTTTATAACTAGGAACTATTGTACTTTTTAAAAAAACTTTATTTTAATCTTCAGATGAAAATTCTGCAATGTCTTCCTAGTTTAAAAAATTACTGTATATATTTTTGTGAAATTCAAGGGACACTGTCAACCCCAGTGGAGTCAGACTGGCACAGATTCGCAACCCCGTTTATCTTCATAAGGACAGCCTGACTGTGACACCTCACCTTACATTCTTCAAAGAGGCTACATGTAATATTAAGGGATTTTTACAGAAAATCATGCAGTTAAAAAAACAAAAAGCAACCTTCGTAACAAATCAATGTATTCCAATGCATCCGCTCAGTAGCTGTGGCTTAAATATGATTTGAGAGATTTTGCAAAAAAGAAAAGGAGAGAAGGAAATGAAGGCAAGAGGAATGGGAAGGAAAATGAAAAAAATGATACTGCCTAGCTACAAGCTGCAGAGGGAAATTAATATTCAAAAGGTTAAGGTGTCTGTGAAATGTATGTAATGAGTAACACTCATAGTTTGTTACTATAGGTTCATTGCCTCTAATGTTGAGGACGGCACATGGATAATTTACGATTCCCATTGTCCCCTCTGCAGGGATTAATTCTGAATTATTTATGTACCTATATACGCAGAGAACTGAAACATTTTAGTTAAAGTCAGCCACTCACTCATAGTCTTGGAATTATGCAGCCCTTGTTGCTAAAAATGATGTTAGCCTCTTGTGATTTAAGTCATAACATTTTATTTTCAGTCCCACTGAGAGAGAAGGCATACAGGAGGGGGAAAAAAAGATATAATTTTCCAGAATATATTTCAGAATGCATTTTTTAAAGATGTAAATAGATAATGGTAATTTTGTTGAGTCAAATTATTGTTGTAGAGAGCATGTAAATAAACCTTTATTTTATTCATGATTTGTGATTTTGTATTGGTATATTCTACGTCTTGTTTTCATACTGGGATCTTTAAATACAAAGCCTCTGTGTTTCAGTAAAGGGAATTCCACCTACGTACTAATTAATCAAAGAATGAAATTTCATTTTTGGAAAATTGTTCTAATCCATTCAGATTTCACACCAAACCATTTCATTTAGTCAACTGAACCCAGAAAAAGTACTATTTCCACTTACATTCCTGTGATTACTCACTGCTATTAAAGGCTCCTTTGACTACATGAGAGTTAATGAAAAAATGCAGGTATTACACACTTCCCTGAAAAAAAAATAACAGATTATATTCTGAACTGATAATGTGCTTGATAGGTGTTAACCCCCTCAGCATAAGGCTATCTTATGATTTTTAATAAATTGAATTTTAAAACAGTGTGTATATTTAACACGCATTGTTTTGCATCTTTTAGTGTAAATCAAAGGTTTCAACAGCAAAATTTTGATTGAGAAAAGTAAAAATGCCTTCTATACAATTCTTTTAACAAAAAATTCTTAATTAAAAAAGTCTCCAAACAACTGACCCTGGGCCTTTGGAATTCAGATTCCGAAGTCTCTTCTGATCTTAGGTTCAATGTTTACCTAATAATTAGGGTGCATCTCAAGTAGACACCATGCTGCATAGGGTATTGAGTATGAAAATAGATAAGGAATTTGAAGTTTGCAAAAGCCAAAGAATTATACATACATATAGGCCACCCATACGACATCAATTTCCCTTTTAGCACCCACGCCATACAATTCAACAATTGCTAATAAATTAGGAGGAGGGGCATATTGATGTACTGCTTGACTCTAACACAAAGAAGTGTAGTTAGCAAAAAGCTGCAGTGGGTAATGAACAGTATTTTAACTCGGCAGTTTAACCTCCTTGTCTGTCAGCTGTGACCTTTTACCAACCCCAATGAGAGTCTGATTTCTCACTTTTGCTACTCACTGCTGGATGAGTGAATGTAGAATTTGACAGCGAGAGGTTTTACATGAAAAGGAAAGGTACTTAAAAAGCATGTTTTGTGATGATAGGCTACATTTATTCACTGTTCATTACACTGGGTGCAGCAGCAGCCTTGGTGGATTGATTGGGTGTGAGCGGCTTGTCTGCTCTGGAAGTGAAGAGGCATTTATTGACCTGCATGGGAGCCGGAGTGACCTCTAGATGACCCCCTTTTCACCTGAAATTGACCTTGAAAACAACCTAGGGTTCACTCCTATTTTAAATAGAGGGAAATTCTTCAAACAGCATGTGAATTATTAGAATTGATATATTGAGCATTTCCTTTTTTCTTTCCTCCCTATTTTTTTTTTAAACTTTTACAGAGGTAAATGCATGTAGGGGGTAAGGCGAGTGTTGGCTTTTAAATTTCCAGACCCTGCAGCTGCTCTGCTTGAGGTTTGTCTAGATTTATGGGTAGGGCCAACCAGACTTTGGACTGCTTGATGTAAAATTTTACCATTCATCATTATTGATTAGAGTCCACACTCTGTGACAGAACCCAAACCTTACTATGACAATTGCTATTTCAGTTGTTATGGACCATAATGGGCCATAGGGATGATTTAAAGGAGCACAATAGCTATCTGTAATTACACATGAATAATCCATGAATTCTACACCACAACACTTATAATTAGACCCTAACAACCAAAGCTTGAGACACTTATTCTTGTTCTTTCTTTGGCACCTGTGCCAAAAGTTGTCAATTTACAAAAATTTAAGCACAACAAACTTACCCCTCCCATGCTGGAAGTTAAGTTTTCATTCTTAGTTAAAAATAAATCACACTCTTGGTAAGTGATATAATTATGCCTTTTTACAGATGGTATACACAGTAATTGAACTTGCTTCTTATTAGGAAGAGATGCTCATTATTTCCTCAATTAGCATTGAGTAAATATATTATTTGGTAGAATAGAAGGTAGAATCAGAAAAGAGAAAATAAAATATTTCTTACTACTGATTTCACTTAAAAAAAAAAAAAGTTTGACTTGAAGTCTTTTAGTCTTGTATTTGGCCAAAAAGTTAAGGGGCAAAAAATGAAGACCATAAATTATGTTTAAGTATAATAGAAATGTCTTACACAAGTTTTAATAACTGTTGAAACTAATACACTAACCAAGGGAGTCACATCTTATTCCTCAACAATAAATTATTCTCTAATTTCATGTGGAATGAGGAAATGGAAAAAATGTTAGCCCACTGAGCTTATGTGCAAACCCCAAGGTCCAAAGGGCTGGCACAAACACACATATATTAGTGGCTCCTTAAGATATTCCCATGTCTAGAAGATATCTTGAAGTGAAGTCTACTCTGTGGATATGGTAGTTTTAAAGATATTAAGAGTGGCCATTTTTTCCCTTGGTATTTCCAAAAGACTTCAACACTTCTAGATCCAAGAATGGGAAATCTACACAAAGTTTTTGTCAGCTTGCTTCTGCTAACTCTTAGAATTCGCGTAACCAACTGCTAGATTTAGTCCATTTTGAGATTTTGACTTCCTGACAATGTAGGGAAATAGTTTTGGCAGTGTTTTGGGTCTGTCTATCATGTATTCCAGAAAAGTGTCCCTTCTGCCTAGTTTATGACAACATTTCAGTAGTTCAACCTATCTGGGGCATAATAGCGTTGTTTAACTCCAAAGCATTTTTCATACTGTTCAAATATTTACATGCCGGGCTACAGGCTTATTAGCAATCTGGTGAAGTATTTGTAAATCTGGATCAAAATTCTGACAGGATATTTACTGCATCAACTTGACCTATTTTCTATCTAAAGCCCTACTCCATAATTCTTGTTTCATTTTATGTTAATCCTATGCATAAAAGGCAGTAACCACGACATTTGTACACAGTAACACCCTTGCATCCACACAGGAGGATTCCACTAATCTGATGTTCCTCCCCCTCCCTCAGTGTGTGAGGTGCTTACACCTGTGACTCCTTCAAAGCTCCAGGAGGCGCTGGTTTAGCCAATGCATGTTATCTATAACATTTTATTTTCCTCTGCTCTCATTATACTGATGAACCACTGCAAGGGTCCTCAGCAGGTTAGAGAACCTGTAAATTGCAAGTATTCTAATTTAGGATTATATCATGATTTTTTAATCCTTGGGAATATTTTTTCCCCTGCAAATCATTCTAATATTGAAATGTGTTTTGAGAATTCCATTAAGTGGGTTTCACTGCAAGACTGAAATATAACACTTAAGTTTTTAAAAGTAACTAAATTCATATTAAATAAAAGATGACAGGTTTTTTTTCTGAGTCATGTAAATAATTTTTTTAGAACACTATTTTTTTAGTACTATTTTCTTCTAACTGTTCCTGTTTGTCTATTCATCAAATAAACTCAAATCAAGGGTGTGTTTTCTTGAACAGCAAATTCTATATGGAATACAACAAAAATAAAGACTTGAAATTGGTATGACATTAGAAACCCATGTACTTATCTAGTCAGCTTCTATCTCATCTTTGTTCCTACCTCTCTATAAAGGATAAGGCAGTTTTGCCCAAAGGAAGAAATAAAAGGGAATCCTCGTTAAAAGGTACATTAATGGAAAAAACAGAATGGCTTTATTGGGGACATGTGCAGAAAGGGATGTTTGAGTGGTAAATGATAATTTACTTTTGAGGTATATTAAAAAGGTTTAATCTTACTGATCATGAGTTAAATTGGATGTTTTAATCAGTTAGCGAGTGCCAAAAATAATTATGCCAGAGCGCTTAGTCTGCAGAACGTGTACACAAAGCATATAAATCCTTTGCTTCCCCAGGGGTTTCTCAGAATAACACACAACTAAGAGACAAAAGCGATATCAAACTCATATAAATTAACATTGCAAATGATCTGAAAAATATAATAAATAACATTATCCCATCACTTTGAATATGCAGCACAGGGAAGGGTGTCCAACACAAATATATGCATTAATCTTCTGTATCCTCACTAAACTTTTTCAGTAAACTTTTCTTCCTTTTACTTTCTACAGTTCAATTCAAGGTCATTCCTTTCATTGAGAGAGCTGGGCAGGGTGACACAGCATAGAAATCTGTGTTCCCTTTAGCAACGAATGTGAAAAATAGGATTATTTTCCTAATGAGTTTTTATTGAGGAAGTAAAATAAAAGAGTTGGACCCAAGGACCTTGGGAGTTCTTTGAAGTTCTAAAATTTCTATGATTTTAAGATTAATATCAGCTATAATTTTGATACTATCAAATAAGTAAGAGAATATAAAAATATGGATAAAATCATATAAACTCTTGCATAATGAGTTTTGAACTGAAATATTTCTAAACTACAGTTTTAAAAGCTGGGGTAAGTCATAAGCTTTATCCCATTTATATGAAAAATATAAATAATATGTATAATTTTATGTGTTAAATTTGCCACATCTCCTTAGATCCTAATTTAGCTTTCTTTTTACAAATATTACATGCCCTAAGTACACTTTGATAGTTTGGTCCATTTATAACATCATAGTTTGAAAATATTGATATCTTTACCACTTTTTCTATTGATAATTGGACAACATTTTATGTGCAAACAGCATTTCCCAAGATAAATAATAAAATCTTCTGGGGCATAGATTATTTCCAGTCACTATTTAAAAGTATTTTTCAAATTTAAAAAACAAAGTTTAGGTAGCCACACAGGGAAAAAAAAAAAAGTCCCTAAAATGTGTGTTTTCCTTTAAATAGCAGAATTCGCTCTGGAATATTTATTCATGTTTAATGTAAAAGCTTATCATTTTCTGGTGGTTGATGATTACTGAAAGCTAAAAGAGTGGGATGAGGTTAAGTGAATGATCAGTTATAAATCTGATGCTTTTCCCATTCTGTAACTTAATTGGTTTATACTGATTTTGTACTGGAGTATTTAGGGACAACATGGGGGCTTTTCTGTAGATCTGAACAGCTGCTTGATTTGTTAATAAAAGAGGTTATCAGTAGCCAATTGCTCACAGTTGAAAAAATGCATGCTCTCTGTCTCCATTGGAGAGAGAATTTTTTACATGTGGCTTTTGTGTTTGACATTGTTGCCTTTCAGGTGATTTGGGTATATCCACTTGTCCCTTTTGTAACTCAGTTTACAAAACAGAATTACTACATACAAATTTTTACTCTGTGCAATGGGTTCAAGTATTCACTAGAATTATTCCTCTTTAGAGCACAGGAATAAATGTACCGCCCTTATCATATATCATGGATCAGTTATCACTACTATTATTGTGAGCCAAATATCCCTTTGGGGAGCTTATAAGTTAGGGACCTCCACCAACTAGTTTGTGTATAAACCAATAAACACAAGCCCGAAATCTTTGCAAACAATATGAAGCTATTCACACATGTCAGGTTAAAAGACTTTCAATAGAATTATTTTGAATTGACTTCGTTTAATGCCCAAAGAATGCTACTTTAAAGAGAAAAGAATTTCTAACCAATCATATGGGAAAGAAGTACTTAGGGTACCATCTTATAAAGCAAAGAAAATTAAATGTTTTGCTTCAAATAGTAGGCCATCCCTCATGGACAACAAAAAATACATTTGCCAAAGGAATATGCACATTAATTTGTGTTACCTCTTTCAGGACAAGGATCATTGAAAAGCTATTTTTTACTTGTTTGAGAGATATGGTACTTTACTGAATATGCAGTTTTCACTTTTTTCTAGGTTTTCAGTATAATTTCAATGGTAAGTTAAATAACAGATATATTTGTATATAGTTCTAATCACCATTCTGAAAATGAAATTTTAAAGTTAATTTAATGCTAATCAGTTTGCTATTTGTTATTCTTTCCTATTCCATTGATTTCCTTAAATATTATCTGATCCAGAAGAAATAACTCAAATGACTGGACAGTCATAGACCTTGTTTTAAATTTCATTACTTTATTTACCCTGGTAGTTAATAATTCTTCCATTCAGTGAATTCACACTAAATAATCAAATGCGGAAATGTCAATGGTGATATATTGTTCAAGTTCTAAAGAAGAGATGAAGAAATTTCATAAATACATTTGAACTTCAAATTTCAAATTAAACTCTTATTTGGTATATTATTATTAATGAATACATTATTATCATCATTCCATTTCCAGAGAATATTATTTTAGTTTACAAAAATAAGAATTCTGTTTGATTTTTAAAAAAAACCAAAACTCCATGGTCAAGCATTATAATTATTTCCTTGCATATACCAATAATTTCTGTGCCACTCTCTTGATTTTAGTTAAAACCAGATTTATTCTTCTTCTGCTCCCACATCTGTAGAGTTGAAACTAGCTAGAGAAAAATACCCCATCATGCTGACTAGTCTCACTTTATATTTCTGTTCATAGGTTACAAGTGGACCATTAATGATGTCATTAAATACGTCTCCAGTCAATTCACACTTGTATTCTCCTAGACAAGTATTTGACATCTTCTCACTCTTTAGACCTCAGCATCCTCTTCCCTGTCCTAACTCAGCTGATCATATTTTTTTTTCCTTCACTGAAAGAAAAAAGGAAGCAATCAGAGAACTTCCAAAGAATCCACCACTCACATTCTCCAGTACATAAACTTGAATACTCTCCCTTCCTGCCTGATGTTATTCATGCAATTTCCAAGCTCTTTCCTCAGTGAAAGTCTGAATTTCATACAATTTCCGATCTTTCATTCCTCTTCAAGGTCATAGCACCAGAAATTCTGCCCCTCACTTTCTCCTATAATATCAACTACTCACCGTGTGCTACTGATGGCTCAGCCAGTAAAGAATCCACCTACCATGCAGGAGAGTTTGACCCCTGAGTTAGGACAATCCCCTGTTGGAGGGCAAGGCAACCCACTTCAGCATTCTTGCCCGGAGAATTCCATGGACAGAGGAACCTTGCAGGCTGCAGTCCATTGACTCACATAGAGTGGGACGCCACAGAAGTGACGGCGCACACACAGTGCTCGTCCTTTGCTAGACCATTCCCATAAGCATTCGGGAAATAATATGCTGACTATGATAATATTATTCGTCACATCTTAGTACAAACGTGTTTTTCATCTTTTTGCTCTCTTCTGCAAAACTCAACAGACTTTTCTATTCTGTATCTAATTCCTCTCCTCCCATTCTTTATTAATGTTACTTTAATCTGGACCACCACCACTACTGCCAAATTCCTCTCTTTGGTCACAACTCCATAATTCCAGTAGTAGACCCACTGGTCAATTCCAAGTCCCTGTCCTACTTAGTTTATCAGCAATCCAGAGCAGATTACTCTCTCTTCCTTGAGACATTTCCTTCACCTGAGTTACAGGTCACAGTCTCATGATATTCATCCTCCTTGACTATGCCTCCTTCTTTATCTCCTTTACTTTATCTCCTCTTCTCCTAAGCCTCTTAATCTGAATGATTTCCAGAACTCATTCTTTGATCTCCTCTTTTATCTACGACTTCCCTGGTGGCTCAGACAGTAAAAGCATCTGCCTACAAAGCGGGAGACCCAGGTTTGATCCCTGGGTCAGGAAGATCCTCTGGAGAAGGAAATGGCAACCCACTCTAGTATTCTTGCCTGGAAAATTCCATAGATGGAAGAGTCTAGCTATGCCTCATTCCTTGGTGATATCCCACTATTCTATGGCTTTAAATAGCATCTATATGCTTATATTTCCAGTTCAAATATCTCTCCTGAATTGATGACCTGACACAAATTATGTATATTTCTAATAGACAAATCTAACATATGCCCAAATCTGATCTTCTCTCCCAAATCTGTTCTACCTACAGTCTTTTAGACTCCTGTCAATGACAACTGTATCCTTCAGTTATTTAGGCAAAAAACCATGTTTAATCTATCTGCAAATCTCATTGGCTCCACCTTCAACTATCTAGGATCTAGCACCCGTTACTTCTCAGCTCTCTGCTACCATCTTCATCAGAGCTGTCTTCTCTCATCACCATGGCAGGTCTCCCAGCATGATAGTTTACCCCTCCTCCTGATAGTTTATTAATACTACAGCAAAACAGAGCGATACAACGTAGTCATGACCATGTTCTATCACTGTTAAAACTAGTAGTGAAATGACTCTCCATTTCAAGTTAGAGTAAAGCCAAGATCCTTACAACAAAACCTTAAAATCCCTGACATAGACTAGAACCCACTTCCTCTCAATCCCATTTTCCATTCTTCTCCCTCTTACCTGCTCATCCCACTCCATCTCCATTTCATTGCTTGGGGCCATTGCTCTAGCTATTTTCTTTATCCAGACCATTCTTCTTGCAGATATTCATTAAACAAATACTTTCCTTTCAAGTCTTTGCTCAAAGCTTGTAATGTGGCCTAGGAAAAACATTTAAAGATGAAAATTAAACTTCTTCCCCCCAAACTATTGATCCTCCTCAACCTGCTCTATTATCTCTTTATATCTATAGCACTTATCTACTTATTATTTGTTATATGACTTACAAGCTTATTTTTATTTTTAAATTTTGTTTTTAATTTTTCTATTTCATCTTATCACTAGACTATAAATTTCAGAAGGAACCAGGCATTTTCTGTTTTATTAACTGTTGTATTACCATTTTTCAAGACCACACCTGACACTTATCCATGAATATTTGTTGAAGAATTTTAGTTTAAAAAATAGCAGGAATAAAAAAAATATGTATATCTCATGTCTTTTGAAAGTTCTCATTAAATATTTAAAATGCTTTTGGTTTGCAAATCTTAGTTTTAAACCTAAAATTTCAGTTAAATAATCCACTAGTTTCATTTCTTCAAATATTTATTAAACACTGTCCCTGCAATAGCAGAGTCTAATTTCAAGGAATTCATATTCAGAGAGAAGAGAGAGACAAATGTCTACCATAGCATAATAAGTGCTGTGATAGAGTTATGCACAGGATATTATGAGAGTATAGAAAACTTAACCTGAAGAATTCTCTACTGCTGCTGCTGCTGCTAAGTCGCTTCAGTCGTGTCCAACTCTTGTGAGAGCCCATAGACGGCAGCTCACCAGGCTCCGCCGCCCCTGGGATTCTCCAGGCAAGAACACTGGAGTGGGTTGCCATTTCCTTCTCCAATGCATGAAAGTGAAAAGTGAAAGTGAAGTCACTCAGTCATGTCAGACTCTTCACGACCCCATGGACTGCAGCCTACCAGGCTCCTCTGTCCATGGGATTTTCCAGGCAAGAGTACTGGAGCAGGTTGCCATTGCCTTGTCCGGAAGAATTCTCTACCAACTGGCAAAAACAGAGTGTTGAATTGGAGCAGAAATAGGAGGTGGCATTTAATCAGTTAATACATAGTGGTAGTGGTGGTGTAGTCACTAAGTCTTATCTGACTCTTGCTACCCAATGGACTGTAGCCACTCAGGTTCCTTTGTCCACAGGATTTTCCAGGCAAGAATACTGGAGCGGATTCCCATTTTTTTCTCCAGGAGATCTTCCTGACCCAGGGATCGAACCTGGGTCTCCTGCACTGCAGGCAGATTCTTTCCCTACTGAGCTACCACAGATAGCTGATACGTAGTATGTGCATACTACTTGTCAGGTATAGTGAGAGTCAAGGGGTAGAAATTGTTCCAGCAAGCTGATTCTGAAGTACCTATATGATATCTAAGTCACAATAACTTGTTGACTTTTCTATGCACAGGTCTTGAGCCCAACAGAGTTGTTTGGGCTGGAAATCATCACTATATAACTATTGCTTGAAGTAGTAGGCATTTGTGAGCTTTCTTAAAGAAACAGAGCTATAGATAGAAATTAGAAAATATAAGATCATAATTTCTAAAAACATCTGCTTTATTAAATATATAATTCATATCAGATAAACATTAAAACATAATCTTAGAAATGAGGAGAAAATAAACACACAGCATATACCCTCTTCCCCTCTTCCAATTCTGCCAGATAAACTTTTCTAAGGCTTTGAAATTTTTCTTCTGAATGTGTATATATTTTATAGAGCTAATTTTAAAAATTTTATAGAATACATAGTTTGATGACATTTAAGAATTTTAAATGTATTTATTAGGATTACATATTTTGTGACAATCTTTTTCTAATATGTTTTATTTCATAAAGTGATATATCACTCTCTATATACTATAAGTATACATTCAGATCTTTGATAGTTAAAGCTTATCAATAACAGACAACAAAAGTAAAGTGTAAATTTCCAAGCTACCCATATAATATAGTATTTAAAATAAAGTGAATAGGTCAGTTTAAAAAATAGGTCCTATCATGTGGAATTAAGTTGATTCTGGCAGTTAAAAGTTCTCATGGAGAACAATTGGGAGAAAGTGATAAAACATATAAATCATTTCTTTGAAGACATTGGAGAGATGCTGAAACACCAAAGAATTGGAGGGTCTAAAATTCCAGAGAGAGGAGAACCTTGAAAGAATGAGCTGACTTTTGCAGCTGCTTTTACTATGGGGCTCTTGCCCACTCTAGGCTTGAGCAGGACACTGAGAATTGAGGTTTTGAACTAATAGAGTGTTACTTCCAGGAAACAGAAAAACCAAAAGAGCTTCTGATTAAGATTCACAAGGGAGGCTAAAGTATATGGCTGGGCTTTACCTCAAAGGACTGACCAACTTCTGGGGCTTTACAGAGTAGGAGATTAAAAGCTAAAGCATAAAATCTCTGAAAAGTAGGTTGAGGATTTTATCAGCTTCATAAAATGAAAGAGTATGAGAGCTGCCAAGAGAATGGGGCCACAATTTCTAGGACTGAAAAATAAAACATCTGAAATTCATATTAAACGGTATCACCAGAATGTTAGAGACAGCAGAGAACTGTTCAACAGAAAGAAAATGTGCAGGTTAGCAGAATATATCCAAACGAAAATACAGGCAGGGAGGAGGAAAGATACATTAAAGACTAGAAAAGGCATAAGAAGAATGTGTGAAAAGTGAAAAAACTCTAGAATATAAATAACTGGGCTCCTAGAAGGAGAGGAGAGAGAGAGAGAACAAGAAATTGGGGGCAGGGGGTGGGCAGAGAATGGGGGCAGGAATGGGAGACAAAGAATCTTTGAAGAGACATTGGCTACAAATTTTCCAAAACATAGAAGACATCAGCCCATAAATTTGAGAAGTCTTATGAATACCATGCAAAATAATTATTACAAAGAAAGTTATACCAAAGAACACCCTAAGAAGACTGCTCTAAAGCAAAAACAACTGAAAATTAATCAGCAGTGAAAATGAACAAAGCACCCAGACACACACACACACAAATCTGAGTCTAAAGACATATTTCTATATGTTCTGCATAATTGTATTTGTGTATAAAAAGTTCAAAAATGGATATCTGCAATCTTTAGTGCTAAAAGTCATGAGGGAGGGCAGTGACTAGAAAAAGGTGCAAGTGGTATCTGGGGCCTAGTAAAGTTCTAATTCTTAATCTCAGGGCTAGTTCCATAGTGTGCTCATTTTGCACAAGTTCATGATAGACATTTAGGATACTTTACTTTTCTGTATGCATTTTATACTTTACTGAAAGTTATCACTTTAAAAAAAAAAGGATACTGTAGGAGCAGAATACAACCCCAGACCAGTGGGGTGGATGGAAAATGGAAGAATGGACAAAGAAAGTTAGATTTGACCACTAGGATTGTACACCTGAAATATGACTCAAAAGCAACAACAACAAAACTTGAAATGATCATAATTATTAAATAGCCTTGGGAAGTTCTGTAATAAACAAATATAACTACCTGTGAAAAACGTTTTATAAAGAAATTGTTAAACCACCCTACATTTTTATTTCTGGATACCAGCAATGCTTTAGCTAACACATTTTGAGTTGGGTAAGAATTTTAAGATTTAATGTTCTAAGAAATCAAAAGGAAGCAAACAAAATAATCATCTCATTTTAAAAGTAATAAATACATACAATTTTATGATTTTTTACACAGTGCTGCCAAGTATATAATTTTCTAGTTGATTTCCTTCTTTTCAGTCTTTCTTGATTGTTTGACAATTTTTAAATAATGGTATTAGAACTTGAGTGAAAATGTGAAGTGCACAAGTCAGTGGGTGTGTATATATTTAAGCATAGAATTAAGATGGAAATTTTTGTAAAAGGATGTAATTCTAGCTTACTTATGGGGATTACAGATATGGTACAAGATAAGAGATGTGACAGAAAAACTGGTTCAGTAGCAATAATAGTAGGTGACATATTAGCAATATAGCTAAGTGCCAACCAAAGTCTTTCACAGTTACTATGCCAGGACTAAAATAGAAATCAGACACATGTTTCTATCAGATGGGGGCTCATTGGTAAGATGCAGCTGTTGTCATCAGTGCAGAAATTGAAGATAGGTTTATACTTGAAGAGGTTACAGCATCTTCTGATGATCTAAATTCAAGTTTCACTTTAAAAGACACAATGCACCTAATAATGAGATGTCAAGTAATTTTGGATACCTTGCCAAGTGGTGATTCTCAAAGCATATAACAAAAATCTCTACATAATCATTTCTTTTTAATTCAATTAATTCTTAGGAAGTACTGTGAAAAAAAACTGTTGTCTCTCAATATTTATTCCTCCCTTGTTTTTTTAACAATAGAATTCCAATTTTTGATGGGCTGTCATGCATTCAGTTAAAGACTGCATTTCCCAGCTTCCTTTGCAGATGTAGCTATATGACTGAGGCAGTAAGATGAAAATTCAGTATTATATATTTGAATAGTGGGAGTCATCCTTTACCTCTTCATCCCTTATCCTGACTTCTAGAACATACACATGAACTGGAATTCCACTAGCTACCCTGGATTCCATGGGCACATTCTGCTGCTGCTGCTGCTGCTAAGTCGCTTCAGTCATATCCGACTCTGTGCGACCCCATAGATGGCAGCCCACCAGGCTCCCCCGTCCCTGGGATTCTCCAGGCAAGAACACTGGAGTGGGTTGCCATTTCTTTCTCCAATGCATGAAAGTGAAAAGTGAAAGTGAAGTCACTCAGTCATGTCAGACTCTTCGTGACCCCATGGACTGCAGCCCACCAGGCTCCTCCATCCATGGGATTTTCCAGGCAAGAGTACTGGAGTGGGGTGCCATTGCCTTCTCCTGGACACATCCTAGGAGTGATAAAAGGATGATCTAAAAGCAACTTAATATCTGAAATAGTTTTGGAGCTGCCAGACCAGCCCTGTTCCGCCTACTTCAAGGAATTTTAGACACTAGAGGAAAATTAACTTTTTAGCTCATGATAGAATAGGTATGATATGAAGCTAAAACTAAATCTGATGCAAGTATTAATACATATTAAATATAGGAATGGTGTGTGCTTGCTGTTCCAAAAAAAAAAAAAGAGAGAATTAAAGCTCACTTTTGCACAATGGAGGGAACCTTATAATTTAGCTTCAGTGGAAGTATAGGCATTGTTTATGCTGTTCTCTAGTAAGTGAAAAAGGATACTTTGGTCAGAAGTACAATTTAACCGTAATTTAGATGTATTATCTGCCATAATTAAGAACTTAAATAAAGATTAAAACTAAAATAACTGAAGATCTCATTGGGTAAAATGTCTAGACCACCCTATGCATACACTAGACAACTGAAGAGTGAGCTCAGATAATCACTCCCATTTATTAAACGTATTATGTGGGATGCGTGATCTTTGTATTGTAATCTAATGACAACATAGAGACAAGCCTAATCAGTTATGGACAATACAAAATACCAAACCAAACTGGCCACACCTTAATTCAGTTCATGTGATTATATAAATCTGTGATTGACACTTAAAATAAGAAAGTCTTAAAACTATGATTCTCTTCTTGGGATCACCACAAGAACAATTCTATATTCACACCTTTCTGCCCTCTTAAGTAGTACTTACAAAACAAAAATCTAAGATATAACTAGATGTGTGCTCAGTTGCTCAGTCGTGTCCGACTTTTTGCAATGCCATGGACTGTAACTCGACAGACTCCTCTACCTATGGAATCTTCCAGTCAAGAATCCATGAGTGGGATGCCATTTCCTACTCCAGATAACTAGAGAAATCCAAGATAAAACTGACTCCAACACATAAGAAAAAAAATACTCTAGGATTCTGCAATCCATGCATAATTGGCTCATGACCCTGAAAAAACAATCCTTTTGAGGTTTGTTTCTCAGTGAAAGTATGTAGTATTACTTGGGAGGAAACACTCCCAGTTCATATAGCTTTAGGACAGGAAGTCCAGAACGAGTTCGGTTATTTTGTAACCAAACCACTTAAAAGCTTTTTATAGCTTCACTTACTACCCTAAAGCCTTTGGCTGTGTGGATCACAACAAACTGCAGAAAACTGTTAAAGAGATGGGAATACCAGACCACCTCACCTGCCTCCTGAGAACTCTGTATGCAGATCAAGAAGCAATAGTTAGAAATGGACATGGAACAATGAACTGGGAAAAGAGTTCCAATTTTCCAAATTGGGAAAGGAATATGCCAAAGCAGTGTATCGTTACCCTGCTTATTTAATTTATATGCAGAGTACATCATGTGAAATGCCAGGCTGGATAAAACACAGGCTGGAATCAAGATTGCCTGGAGATATATCAATAACATCAGATATGCAGATGACATCACCCTTATGGCAGAAAGTGAAGAGGAGCTGAAGAGCCTCTTGATGAAAGTGAAAGAGGAGAGTGAAAAAGTTGCCTTAAAACTCAACATTCAAAAAACTAAGATCATGGCACCCAATCCCAACACTTCATGACAAATAGATGGGGAAACAATGAGAGACTTTATTTTGAGGGACTCCAAAATCACTGCAGATGGTGATTGTAGCCATGAAATTAAAAGACACTTGCTCCTTGGAAGAAAAGTTATGACCAACCTAGACAGCATATTAAAATGCAGAGACATTACTTTGCCAACAAAGGTCCATCTGGTCAAAGCTATGGTTTTTCCAGTAGTCATGTATGGATGTAAGAGTTGGACTATAAAGAAAGCTGAGTGCTGAAGAACTGATGATTTTGAACTGTGGTGTTGGAGAAGACTCTTGAAATCCCTTGACAGCAAGGAGATCAAACCAGTCCATCCTAAAGGAAATCGTTCCTGAATATTCATTGGAAGGAATGATGCTGAAGCTGAAACTCCAATATTTTGGCCACCTGAAGCGAAGAACTGACTCATTGGAAAATATCCTGATGCTGAGAAAGATTGAAGGCAGGAGGAGAAGGGGACAACAGAGGACGAGATGGTTGAATGCCATCAGTGACCCATAGACAAGTTTGAGTAATCTGGAGATGGTGAAGGACAGGGAAGCCTGATGTGCTACAGACCATGGGGTCACAAAGAGTTGGACATGACTGAGCAACTGAACAACAGCAACAACATAGCAAAAGAAATGAAGAAGTAACACTTTCAACTCTCCATATATACATATAGAAGATGTATAATTCTGTTATATATATGAAGGGCTTCCCTGGTGGCTCAGAGGTTAAAGCGTCTGCCTGCAATGCAGGAGACCTGGGTTTGATCCCTGGGTCGGGAAGTTCCCCTGGAGAAGGAAATGGCAACCCACTCCAGTATTCTTGCCTGGAGAATCCGTTACTGCAGAAAATCCCTATTTAGGCCTCATTCTGTAAGTGAATACTTCCCACAGACATATTTAAACATATACCAAACATGCACAGGAATAATACTTCAAATACCTTCACTTACTAAAGGCACTCACACTTTGCCTTGAAAATTACTCTAGACTTTCCTATTCTCTAATTCTGATTAAAAAAAAAAAATGTTCTTGGGTCTCTAATTTCAACACCCACTGTTGATTCAGTGACTCTGGTCAGCTATATGTCCACAGATTCTTTTCAATTCCTCCCAAAGGAGAGTGGGTCTATTTCCCAAGCCATTGCATTTGGGCTAGTTTTATGATTTGTTTTAATGAATAAAATATGACAGGATTGAAGTTGTAAAACTACTCAACCCTGGACCTCAAGTCTTTGGCTCCCAGCAATGTTGCCCTAAGACTGACATGTAAGGAGCCAATCTAAACGCCTGTTGATAACAGTCCATGAAGTACTGAGACTCTCCAGCCAACAGTCTACACCATCGGCCACCGTGGACATTCTAGCCCATCATATTCTCCAGTGAAACGTAATTTCCTGAGAATTACAAGAGGCAAACCGTCAACAAAGAAAGTTCCCAACTCAGGATGAATGGTAAACGGTTCCTGTTTTAACACGTACAATTTAATGTTGGCTTGTTGTGAGGAAGACAGTTGATATAGTCAGTACCTTATCTTCCTCTCTCTCGGTAGACTCCCAGATTGATGACTTGTCTTTGGGCCACCGAACTTAGTTCTGGCTTTTTTCAAATATCTACTACTAAAACACAACTTGAGGATAACTTTTGCCCTATCTTCATGGTCTGCAGCCATGGTAAAGAGATCTCACCCAGAGATCTAGCTCTCTAGCCCTGTAACTGTCCTATGTATTGCCTACCTCCTTCTCTGGGTTGCTGCTCTGTGTATGTACCAAAATGGAATCCTTAGATATCAGTCGGATTTACTCAGTAAATGTCTTCTTTCTTAAAAATGGTTAATTCTGTATTTGAAAATGGCCAATTCTGTATTTGAAAATGGCCATACAAAGATGAATAAACAAAGACAAAATTCATACCTTAACTATAGAGAATTAACTAAATAAATAATTTAAGAATAAATATGTAATGTAATAGATACTGACTGACATACCAGAAATTATAAAATCTTGAAGTATACATGTCCTGTGGTTTGGGAGCTAACTACCAAGCTTTCCTCAACTCGGGATTGGTGAAGATTTTAAATTTAAGTCCTCAAATACCTTGGAGAAGGAAATGGCAACCCACTCCAGTATTCTTGCCTGGAGAATCCCATGGACAGAAGAGCCTGGTGGGCTAGAGTCCATGGAATCACAGAGTCTGACTGAGTGACTAACACACACACACACAAATACTAAGGTCTGCATTAAGCTTTGATTAGAATAGGTTTGGTTTTATCCTCTCAACAAATTTTAATCTTTATAAGCTTGGCCTATCAATCACTAATTGTTCAATTCCTAGTCTGAACTTCATACAGATTATCAACCAAGATACCATGGTATAAACATTTCTGATCCTGAATACTGGTGAGTACATCCATGTAATTACAATAAATATTCCTATAATGTTCCAGGATTCTGCAAAAGTTTCATTGAAAACAACATTCATGAAGTGACTGATGGAATTGTGACTCCAGAGGTTCCTATAGCGTTTGCTTTTCTATCAAGAAAAATGTAATTGATTGTGGCATTGGAGAGTTTCTCCTTGACTCAGTTTCTCTCTTAACTGTCACTTTCTATTCATAATCAATTACCTGTAGATTTGGTTCAAAGCATTTTGTCACATAACCACATATATCCTTACAGACGATTTAGTCTTTCACCTATCAGCTGCTTCTTCTAATTGTCTGCCAGTCCAAATTCAACTATTTAACCACTCCTTAACCACTGTTAAGTTTTTGTGAAATTCCAGTGTATAGCTAAAAAGTTAATAATATTTTTAATATCCTTCTCTTCCTCTGTTAGTCAATCCTTAAATGCTTTCTCCTTTAGAGAATATACTCTACTATACGTTTATTAGAGAATCATGTAAACAATTCACGTTTTTTACAATCCTTTGGTCAAAATGAAGTAATATGCAAAGTCTAGAAATACAATGATGTTTTTTCAAAATAACTCACATTTTGTGTGTTCAGTAATGGAAAAACAAAATTAGACCCTTCTGCAAACTTCTGTTTTGCACATCTGGGGCAATTTAACAATCAATGCTGCCCCACTTGTTAAGTTAATTCCTATTTCTTGGCAAGGAGAGGATATAATGCCTACTCTAGAGTAATGGTATGCTAATTCTACATAAAGTCAGACTTGTGATTTTTTTAATAGGGTTCTGGAACCCAATATCCACCATAGGAGTCAGGGGTGTTTCCCACACCAACAGGCAATCCTGACACCAGCTGAGAGTCCTAAATTTAACTCAATTCTGACATTGCCTGGGATAGAGTTAGATTCCACAGGTTGCGGGTTTTCCCCTTACCCTGGGACCCCCACGCCCACCCCAACACACACTCACTTCAGATGCCAGTCTCAAGTCCAGGTTGTTACCTACACTTTTGACCAGCTGGCTATATATTAGAGGGTCCCACAAACCCCACTCAACTCTTCAGCTCAATTAATTTGCTAGAGTCACACACAACTCAGGAAACCCGTTCACTTACCAGATTATTGGTTTATTTCAGAATATAACTCAGGGAACAGCCAGATGGAAGAGATGTACAGGGCAAGGTGTGGGGAAATGGCCCAGAGCTTCCAGGCCCTTACTGGCTGTGCCACTCTCCCACACCTCCACCAGCTCAGAAATTCCCAGAACCCTCTCCTCTTGGGTTTTTAGAGGCTTCGTTTCACAGGCATGATTGATTAGATCATGAGTCACTGGCCATTGACTGAACATCTAGCCCCTTCTCCCCTCCCCAGAAATTAAGGAATGGGGCTGAAAATTCTATCACTCTGTAGTTTGTTCACCTGGCAACCCACCCCCACACTTAGGTGCTTTCCAAAAGTCACCTCATTAACGTAAACCAAGTTAGGGTGGTTAGAGGCTTGTTATGAATAATAATCCTTTGCCTTTATGACTCTGAAACATTTTCAGGAACTGAAGACCAGAGACTAAATATTCTACAAAAGATCTTCCCCTTATCACTCAGGAAATCCCAAGAGTTTGGGGAGCTGGGAGCCAGGAACTATAGACGAAGATCAAATTCATGTGAAAAATATGTGATTGAACATCTGAATGACCAAATATGTATTTATTATAAAGAAGGTGCACGCACGAGTGCTAAGTCACTTTCACTGTGTCCGACTCTTTGTGACCCTGTGGACTGTTGCCCACCAGGCTCCTTTGTCCTGAGATTCTCCAGGCAAGAATATTGGAGCGGGCTGCCATGCCCACCTCCAGGGGATCTTCCTGACCCAGGGATCGAATCCGCACCTGCCGTGGCTCCAGCACTGCGGGTGGATTCTTTCTACTGCTGAGCCAACAGGGAAGCCACTTATAAGCCGCAATGTTGTGATACTATAATCTGTAACCCAGATTTAATCATTGGTCTCTGGATAGTTTTCTGAGCCTAGTATTTCACCTTTCTTTTAAGTTCTCATTGGAGTTCTGTGTCCTCTGAGAACTAAGTTCTGTCTTGCTCCTTCCAGGAACGTGGATTAGGGGTCACAAACTCAAATCCCACAGACACCCGCAAGACACATACTGAGACTGCAAGATGCAGGGGGCAGTAGAGAATGTTGAGGCTTCCATGTCCCGTGTGAAAAGGACAGCTGCTCAGCTGTGACAGATTGTTGCCATATAGGAAAGCTAAATCCATTATTTTCTTGTCTTCCAGTTATTTCAAAAAAAAAGCTCATAAAATCCATATTTTTTCCTAAGAAATTTCCCAAAGCTTTAAATGTTGTCAAATAATGTAATAACAAGAACTTTAGTCACACACTCATGTGCACGCGAGCACACGTGCACACACACACACAACTACTATGGGCAAAATCTGACCCAGGGCTCCGTTTCACAAATTTGTGATGAAAGCTTTGTCTCAAAAACCTTGGCTATCTGGTAAATGGGAATCTTTATGTGAATAAAAATATTAATAGTAGCAAATTTTTTCTTTTTAGAAATATAGAGGTATTTTCAAGTTAGAAAAGAATCTTAAAAAATCATTCTTAAAAAAATGATTCAGCACCTTCTGGGGAGCGTGGTTGAGAATTGGGAAGTGGCCACACTCTCTTCTCTTTTGTTTGCTCATTCATGTCTGACTCCTTGCGACCCTATGGACTGTAGTCCACCAGGGTCCTCTGTCCATGGGATTTTTCAGGCAAGAAAACTGGAGGGTGTTGCTGTTTCCTGCCCCAAGGGATCCTCCCAACCCAGGGATCAAACCTGCGACTCTTGGGTCTCCAGCAACCCTGGAACCACACTGATCATCTCTAAGTCCTGCTTCTGTAGCTTATTAGTCATGTGACCATGGGCAAGTTAATTAAACCTTCAGTGCCTCATTTTGTTTTTAAAGTTGAGGTGATTCCCTGGTGATCCAGTGGTTAAGAAATGGCCTGCCGATGCAGGGGACACAAGTTCAATCCCTGGTCTTGTAAGATCCCGCATGCCTCAGAGCAACTAAGCCCATGAACTACAACTGCTAGCCTGCCATGTAGAGCCCTTGCTCCGCAAGTAAATCCACCTCAGTGAGAAGCCCACACACAGCAACTAAAGAGTAGCCCCTGATTGCCATAACTAAAGAAAGGCTGAGTGCAGCAACAAAGACCCAGAACAGCCAAAAATAAACATAAATAAAGTTGAGGTGATTATAAAAATAGCAACCCCAACCTCATAGTGCTCTGAGAGTTAAATGAGATAATTTTTGTGAATCTCTTAAATCAGTGTCTAACTGTGTATTTGTGTGTGTGTGTGTGTTAGATACATAAATTTCACATATACATGTTGTCACTGAAACATTTTTCTACTGAAAAGTTTGAATGAATAAATTCAAAAGTCCTAAGAGACCAGGTAAGCAGTAAGTCTATCATCCCAGATTACTGGTGGAGAAGTGACAGCGCGAGGAGAGCATCACATCACAAGGGACTTCTGCAAGGACACTTAGAATTATTCTCCTTTCTTCCCCTCGCTAAAATGGCAACTAGGGTTGTTCACAAAGTATCAGGTTATGAGTCAATAATTCCTTACTACCCAAGAGAAGTTTCTATAGCATGAAAGTGAACAGGATTATTCTATTTAAATGACCTTTAAGAGAAATCAGAACTTATCTAAATTATGAAGAGAAATACATTCACAAAATAGCTTTTAACATCTCAGAAGCAGTCAATCTCTGGGTCTATAAAGTAGTTGCATCAGTGAGTAAGGAGAAGTAGAAATTATCTCCTTTCTGATGTCTATGTGAATTGTCAATATAGTCACAGGTGAAAAATAAGAGATGAGCATCCATAAAAGATAGGAAGGTCTCCTATCGCTGGTGCCATCATCGGGAGAAGTTGTTACATGGAAATGACTAACTCTTGTTGTCAGTTTTCATTTCCTAGATTCATTCTTGATAAAATCAAGATGTGAAGTTTCCTGGTAGATTGGGAATTGAGATATTATCTGACTTTTACTGGACAAGTGTTCTAGGTTATTGAAAAGAATGTACTGAAAAATGTGTTTTATTCTATGCAGGCAGGAGTTAGGTGACTAAGATTCAATGATTCTAAATGGGGGAGTGATTTTTTCTCCCCATGTAATATTTTGGTTGTCATAAGTGTGTGGGAAGCTGCCTTTGGCATGCAGCTTCTATTGGGAAGAAGCCAGGGATGATCCTGTACATTCTACAATGCATAGACAGTCTCCAAAACAAAGCATCATGTGAACCCCAAAGGTCAATAATGACAAAGATGAGAAACCCTGAAATGAAATGGAGTGCTGTTTAATACATTATCTTGTGCTGAATTAGGAAAACGATAATTGTATTTTAACAGAGTTCCACTAGATAATACTGATAATTTTGATTATGCGGTATGATAAAGCAAAGAACATGATTTAATTTCAGGTGAAACTGGTTTAAATACTAACTCCTCCACTTTTTATCTACGTAAATCTGGATCCTTCTGTGTCTCAGTTTTCTCATATGTAAAATGAAGATATTAATAGTACCTAATTCAATGAGTAATTGTGAGAAATAATAAGTTCTTGTAGACAAACTACCTAAAACGGTGGCTGAAGCAAATGAAGTTCAATTCAGTTCAGTACAGTTGCTCAGTTGTATATGACTCTTTGAGACCCCATGGACAGCAGCATGCCACGCTTCCCTGTCCATCACCAACTCCCAGAGCTTGCTGAAACTCATGTCTATCAAGTTGGTGATGCCATCCAACCATCTCATCCTCTGTCGAAAGGCAACAGTATATTAAATGTTAGCTAAAAATCAGTGAATGATGATAAATAAAACAGATGGAAAATGCCTATCTTGCTGTAGCAAATTCCTCCTCTTTTAACCTAGTTGATGAAATAGAAAATAGGACATTGACTTTAGTCTTAGCAAGGAGTATAATCATTTTACAAGACCGCACCTATTCTTCAGTTCTTTCCATTGTGTTCCAGTCAGGCTCATCTCTACTATTTACACAGTGCTAAGCAACACAAAGATGTAAAGTGTGATCCCCATGTCTTTTCCTCTGTTCAGGCATTCCTAATTGTTGAAAATTGAAGTTTATTTTATATGGGATATTTCAAGCTTTTGTTTCTTTCAACTATGGCACTAGTTCAAGAAAGGGTTAAATGACATAATAGGTATATACAATTTTCTGATATATTTGCAAAGATTTTTTTTTTTTAATGGAAAGACCTGGTACTCTATAAGGTGCAGAAAGATATACATATTTTCCAAATTGTTTGCTAAATTGACTGGCTATATTTTTCTAGACAGAATTTCTTTTTTCTTTTTCCCAGTGTCCTTCCCAATGAAGCTATTTCAGTATATCTTCACTTTTCTGGAGGTAGTGAAGTACTCAGCCATCATGATATTTATGGCAGAGTCGTGTTCTCTTTAATCGGGGCTTACAGTCATTGGGAATAAAAAAATCTGTTTACTCTGCTGGAGAAATTAGGCACTGAAGAGATTGTTTTAGTTCTCTTTGTTTATGATGATTTGTTAGCTCTCAACTGCAGAAATAATCTTGTTGTTTACATTAATCTATGGTGGCAGTATTAACTTCACATCATGCATAAATATAATTATTGATCATTACCAGCTTTAATTCAGTGTTAGAATTACAGATTTACATAATTGTGCGATTAAGTATAAACTTGAACTTCATATCTGGGGTCACAAATAACTGGAGGCAGTAGAAACAGAAAATTCTGATTATATGTCATTCATATTTTAATACACGCTGTTGCAATTTTGATCAGTGTTAATGTAAATATTTTTATGTATAATACTTTACAGCAATGAGATGCTAATGGGTGGAAATTACAGCAGTATTGATCTAGCTAATAAAATGTAATACATTAGTAAGAAAAGATATTTATTCTATGCTTCAACTATTAGTATACATTATCTGCCTAAGGAATGTGACCTCCATCACCAGGGAAGAAAGATTTTTGAATCAAACACTATAAGCTTCTTCTCAGTCATAATCATGGTTTTCCTCTTCTCTGTCTTTTTTGTTGATGTGGATTCAAAAAGGGCAATTCCACTTCTGTGACATTAAAATATTCTCTCTCGAGATAACTAATACACGAAAAACATTCTATGGTAATCAATCAACAAAGTTGAAAGTTGACTTGTCTAGAAATATTCTTTAAGGTGCTATGTATGTCTGCATTATTTAAGTCTGAATAAATGGATTACATATAAACAATGCTGTAAAGGCCTAAATTCTAACCTTAGTAATTCAGTGGGCTAAAATTTTTCACAAACACCAATACTTGGGTGCAAACTTTCAAATAAAGCAGTTTGGATTATGATATCAAAAACTCAGTAGACCTCTAGCTTTTTAACAATATATTAAGACTATTTTTAGAGCTATCTTTCCAGGATTTCATAAAAGTAAAACTGGAAAGGATTATAAATATTTACTTACTTTTGTTTTCTTTTACTAATTCCTGTATATTATTGAATTGTATGAGATTGCCATACTTGTGGATCAAAACTGATCAAATATCAGCAACTTCATATGATCCATCCTGAATATATACCCATCTGTCAATCTGCTTATCTCTTTATCTACCTATCTATATCAATCTACTTTTCTAAATACTTCTTTCAAAGTAAAGATAATATAACTTTTGGACAAAATTTCAAAATACAAAGATAAAAATCAAACACAGAATTAATTTTCCTAGTAGTCTGTTATCCTAAGTTAGTTTTGGGCCCAAATTAAAATGTCAAATTATTATTTATCTATTTGTGTAAATGGTGTTATACAAATGGCTATTATTCTGCAACTTTCACTTATTTAACCTTTTCAGTTCAGTTCAGTTGCTCATTCGTGTCTGACTCATTGAGACCCCATGGACTGTAGACGCCAGGCCTCCCTGTCCATCACCAACTCTCAGAGTTTACCCACTCACATCCATCAAATTGGTGATGCCATCCAACCATCTCATCCTCTGTCATCCCCTTTTCCTCCTGCCCTCAATCCCTCCCAGCATCAGGGTCTTTGCAAATGAGTCAGCTCTTCGCATCAAGTGGCCAAGTATTGAAGTTTCAGCTTCAGCATCAGTCCTTCCAATGAATATTCAGGACTGATTTCCTTTAGAATAGACTGGTTGGATCTCCTTTGCTGTCCAAGGAACTTGCAAGTCTTCTCCAACACCACAGTTCAAATGCATCAATTCTTCAGAGCTCACCTTTCTTTATAGTTCAACTCTCACATCCATACATAAATACTAGAAAAACCATAGCTTTGACTAGATGGACCTTTATTGGCAAAGTAATGTCTGTGTTTCTTAATATGCTGTCTCAGTTCAGTTCAGTAGCTCAGTCATGTCCGACTCTTTGTGGCCCCAAGAACTGACGCACGCCAGGCCTCCCTGTCCATCACCAACTCTTGGAGTTTACTCAAACTCATGTCCATTGACTCAGTGATGCCATCCAACCATCTCATCCTCTGTCACCCCCTTCTCCTCTTGTCCTCAATGTTTCTGAGCATCAGGGTCTTTTCAAACGAGTCAGCTCTTTGCATCTGGTGGCCAAAGTATTGGAGTTTCATCTTCAACATCAGTCCTTCCAATGAACACCCAGGACTGATCTTTAGGTTGGACTGATTGGATCTCCTTTCAGGCCAAGGGACTCTCAAGAGTATTCTCCAACACCACAGTTCAAAAGCATCAATTTTTCAGCACTCAGCTATCTTAACAGTCCAACTCTCACATCCATACATGACTACTGGAAAAATCATAGCCTTGACTAGATGGACCATGGTTGATAAAGTAATGTCTCTGCTTTTGAATATGTTATCTAGGTTGATCATAACTTTCCTTCCAAGGAGTAAGCATCTTTTAATTTCATGGCTGCAGTCACCATCAGAGCCCCCAAAAATAAAGTCAGCCACTGTTTCTACTGTTTCCCCATCTATTTCCCATGAAGTGATGGGACTGGATACCATGATTTTAGTTTTCTGAACGTTGAGCTTTAAGCCATCTTTTTCACTCTTCTCTTTCACTTTCATCAAGAGGCTCTTTAGTTCATCTTCAATTTCTGCCATAAGGGTGGTGTCATCTGCCTGTCTGTGGATATTGATATTTCTCCCGACAATCTTGATTTCAGCTTGTGCTTCCTCCAGCCCAGCGTTTCTCACGATATACTCTGCATATAAGTTAAATAAGCAGGGTGACAATATACAGCCTTGACGTACTCCTTTCCCTTTTTGGTACCAGTCCGTTATTCCATGCCCAGTTCTAACTGTTGTTTCTTGACCTGCATACAGATTTCTCAAGAGGCAGGTTAGGTGGTCTGGTATTCCCATCTCTTGAAGAATTTTCCACAGTTAGTTGTGATCCACACAGTCTAAGGCTTTGGCATAGTCAATAAAGAAGTACATGTTTTTCTGGAACTCTCTCACTTTTTCGATGATCCAGCAGATCATCTGGCTTGATCTCTGGTTTCTCTACCTTTTCCAAACCTAGCTTGAACATCTGGAAGTTCATAGTTCAGATACTGTTATTTGAGCATTACTCTGCTAGTGTGTGAGATGAGTGCAATTGTGCGGTAGTTTGAGCATTCTTTAGCATTGCCTTTCTTTGAGATTGAAATGAAAACTGACCTTTTCCAGTCCTGTGGCCACTGCTGAGTTTTCCAAATTTGCTGGCATATTAAGTGCGGCACTTTCACAGCATCATCTTTCAGGATTTGAAATAGCTCAACTGGAATTCCATCACCTCCACTAGCTTTATTCATTGTGATGTTTCCTAAGGCCCACTTGACTTCTCATTCCAGGACATCTGGCTCTATGTGAGTGATCACACCATCGTGATTATCTGGGTCATGAAGATCTTTTTCATGTAGTTCTTCTGCGTATTCTTGTCACCTCTTCCTAATATCTTCTACTTCTGTTAGGTCCATACCATATCTGTCCTTTATTGTACCCATCTTTGCATGAAATGTTCCCTTGGTATCTCTAAGTTTCTTGAAGAGATCTCTCATCTTTCCCATTCTATTGTTTTCTTCTATTTCTTTGCATTGATCACTGAGGAAGGCTTTCTTATCTCTCCTTACTATTCTTTGCAACTCTACATTCAAATAGGTATCTTTTTCCTTTCTCCTTTTTTTCTCTTCTCTTCTTTACACAGCTATTTGTAAGCCCTCCTCAGACAATCATTTTGCCTTTTTGCACTCCTTTCTCTTGGGTATGGTCTTGACCACTGCCTCCTGTACAATGTCACAAACCTCTGTCCATAGTTTTTTAGACACTCTATCAGATCTAGTCCCTTGAATCTATTTCTCACTTCCACTGTATAATCATAGGGAATTTGATTTAGGTCATACCTGAATTGTCTATTTATTGTCACCCTGCTTATTTAACTTATATGCAGCATGAGATACCCTTGGCTAGAAGAAGCACAAGCTGGAATCAAGATTGCCGGGAGAAATATCAATAACCTCAGATATGCAGATGACACCACCCTTATGGCAGAAAGTGAAGAGGAACTAAAAAGCCTCTTGATGAAAGTGAATGAGGAGAGTGAAAAAGTTGGCTTAAAGCTCAACATTCAGAAAACTAAGATCATGGCAGCTGGTCCCATCACTTCATGGGAAATAGATGGGGAAACAGTGGAAACAGTGTCAGACTTTATTTTGGGGGACTGAAAAATCACTGCAGATGGTGACTGAAACCATGAAATTATAAGATACTTACTCCTTGGAAGGAAAGTTATGACCAAACTAGATAGCATATTCAAAAGCAGAGACATTACTTTGCCAACAAAGATTCATCTAGTCAAGGCTATGGTTTTTCCAGTGGTCATGTATGGATTTGAGAGTTGGACTATGAAGAAAGTTGAGCGCTGAAGAATTGATGCTTTTGAACTGTGGTGTTGGAGAAGATTCTTGAGAGTCCTTTGGACTGCAAGGAGATCCAACCAGCCCATTCTAAAAGAGATCGGTCCTGGGTGTTCTTTGGAAGGAATGATGCTAAAGCTGAAACTCCAGTACTTTGGCCACCTCATGTGAAGAGTTGACTCATTGGAAAAGACTCTGATGCTGGGAGGGATTGGGGGCAGGAGGAAAAAGGGAAGACAAAGGATGAGATGGCTGGATGGCATCACCAACTCAATGGACGTGAGTGTGAATGAACTCCGGGAGTTGGTGATGGACAGGGAGGCCTGGTGTGCTGCGATTCATGGGGTCGCAAAGAGTCGGACATGACTGAGCGACTGAACCGAACTGAAGTGAATGGTCTAATGGTTTTCCCTACTTTCTTCAATTTTTGAATTTTGCAATAAGGAGTTCATGATCTGAGCCACAGTCAGCTCCTGGTCTTGTTTTCGCTGCCTTTATAGAGCTTCTCCATCTTTGGTTGCAAAGAATATAATAAATCTGATTTCAGTATTGACAATCTGGTGATGTCCATGTGTAGGCTCTTCTCTTGTGTTGTTGGAAGAGGGTGTTTTCTATGACCAGTGTGTTCTCTTGCAAAACTCTATTAGCCTTTGCCCTGATTCACTCTGTACTCCACCGCCAAATCTGCCTGTTACTACAGGTATTTCTTGACTTCCCACTTTGCATTCCAGTCCCCTATAATGAAAATGACATCTTTGGGGGGGGGAGGGGGTGTTAGTTCTAGAAGGTCTTGTAGGTCTTCATAGAACCATTCAACTTCAGCTTCTTCAGCATTACTGGTCAGGGCATAGACTTGGATTACTGTGATATTGAATGGTTTGCCTTGGAAATGCACAGAGATCATTTTGTCATATTTGAGATTGCATCCAATTACTGCATTTCAGACTCTTCTGTTAACTATGAGGGCTACTTCATTTCTTCTAAGGGATTCTTGCCCACAGTAGTAAACATAATGGTCATCTGAGTTAAATTCACCCATTCCAGTCCATTTTAGTTCGCTGACTCCTAGAATGTCGACATTCACTCTTGCCATCTCCTGTTTGACCTCTTCCAGTTTGCCTTGATTCATGGACCTAACATTTCATGTTCCTATTCAATATTGCTCTTTATAGTGTCAAACTTTACTTCCATTACCAGTCACATCCACAACTGGGTGTTGTTTTTGCTATGATTCTATCTTTTCATTCTTTCTGGAGTTATTTCTCCACTGATCTCCAGTAGCATATTGGGTAGCTACTGAACTGGGAAGTTCATCTTTCAGGGTCCTATCTTTTTGCCTTTTCATACTGTTCATGGGATTCTCAAGGCAAGATACTGAAGTGGTTTGCCATTCCCTTCTCCAGTGGGCCACATTTTGTCAGAACTCTCCACCATGACCCGTCTGTCTTGGATGGCCCTACACAGCATGGCTCATAGTTTCATTGAGTTAGACAATGATGTGGTCCATGTGATCCGACTGGTTAGTTTTCTGTGAATGTGGTTTTCATTCTGTCTGCCCCTTAATGGAGAAGGATAAGAGGCGTATGGAAGCTTCCTGATGGGAGAGACTGACTGAAGGGGAAACTGGGTCTTGTTTGATGGTTGGGGCCATGCTCAGTAAATCTTTAATCCAATTTTCTGTTGATGGGCGGGGCAGTGTTCCCTCCCTGTTATTTCACCTGAGACCAAACTATGGTGGAGGTAATGAAGATAATGGGACCTCCTTCAAAAGGTCCTATGCATGCACTGCCACACTCAGGTCCCCAACTCTGCAGCAGGCCACTGCTGACCTACGCCTCCACTGGAGACTTCTGGACACTCATGGGCAGTCTGGGTCAGTCTCTTGTGGGGTCATTGCTCCTTTTAACCTTTTAAACAATTTTTAAATTGTGGTAAAATCACATAACATTGATTTACCATCTTAAGCATTCTTAAATGTAGAGCTCAGTAGTAAATATATTCACATTATTGTGCATTCAATTTCTAGAACTCTTTTCAGCTTTCAAAACTGAAACTGTCTACTCATTAAATACTTCTCTGTTCCTCCCTCCTCCTGGTCTCTGGCAGCCATCATTCTACTTTCTGTCTCTATTTTATGTGGAATCATATAGTATTTGGCTTATTTTGCCTGGTTTATTTCACTTAGTATATATCCTCAAGCATAGATCAGAACTTCCTTCCTTTTGGCTAGATAATATTCTGTTGTATGTACATACCACATTTTGTTATTCATTCATCCTTCATTGGACTTAAGTTGCTTCCACCTTTTGGTTATTGTGAATAGTACTGCAATGAACAAGAGTGTGCAAATATGTCAAGACCCTGTTATCAACTCTACTGTGTAGATACTTAACATTGGTCTTGTCAGATCTTATGGTAAATCTATTTCTAATTTTCTGAGTGGAAGAGAAGCAAACTATTTTCAACTGAACCATTTTACATTCACACCAACAGTGCACAAGCATTCCAATTTCTGCAAATCCTTGTCAAAACTTCTTTACTGTTTTGTGACAAGGATCGCCTTTCCAACAGTTTCCAGTAACATGTTCCTCATATCTATCTGAGATGTCATCAAAATGACCTTTAATGTCATATTTCTAGCAAAAATCTGTGATGGGTAATGTGGGATCTTTTTTTCCAGTTTTGAAATTATCATTTTATTATTGTTCAGGACTAAATGTTTTAATTTATTTTTAATTGGAAGATAGTTACTTTACAATATTGTGTTGATTTCTGCCATATATCAACATGAATCAGTCATAGGTACACATATGTCCCCTCCCTCTTGAACCTCCCTCCCACCTCTCATGCCATCGCATCCCTCTAGGCTGTCACAGAGCCCCGATTTTGAGCTCTCTGAATCATATTTCCCACTGGCTACTATTTTACATACAGTAATATTTATGTCTCAGTGCTACTTTCTGTTTGTGCCATCCTCTTTCCCCCACTGTGTCCACAAGTCTCTTCTCTATATGTGTGTCTCCTTTGCTGCCCTGCAAAAAGGATCATCAATATCATCTTTCTAGAAACCATATACATGTTAATATAGAATATTTGTTTTTCTCTTCCTGAACTACTTCAGTCTGTGTAATAGGCTCTAGGTTCGTCTGTCTCATTAGAACTGACTGAGATATGTTCCTTTTTATAGCTAAGTAATATCCCATCATGTATATGTACCACAACTTTCTTTATCCATTCATCTGTTGGTGGACATCTAAGTGAAGTGAAAATTGCTCAGTTGTGTTCAACTCTTTGTGACCCTATGGACTATACAGTCTACGGAATTCTCCAGGCCAGAACACTGGAGTGGGTAGCCTTTCCCTTCCACAGGGATCTTCCCAAGCCAGGGATTGAACCCAGGTCTCCGGCATTGCAGGTGGATTCTTTACCAGCTGAGCCACAAGGGAAGCCCCCACCTAGGTTACTTCCATACCCTAGCTATTGTAAATAGCTCTGTGATGAACACTGGGATGTGTGTGCCTTTCAATCATGGTTTCCTCAGGGTGTATGCTCAGTAGTGGGATTGTTGGGTCATATAGTATTTTTATAGCCTGTGTCTCAGAAGTCCTCCAGCTTCTTCTCATTATAGTTTCAAAGCTACTTTATAGAGTTTCAAAGTTACCTCCACATTTTAAATTATTTGATGCAGAAGTACCTCCACACATATACATCTCAGAACCAAAATCTGTATCCATTAGCTTAAGTTGCTATAAAAATACCAGAAACTGAGTGACCTAAACAACTGAAAGTTACATTTTTACAGTTCTGGATGCTGGAAAGCCCAAGACCAAGGCTTCATTAAGGTTCCGTTGTGGCTGAGAGGTTTCTTGCTGGCTGACAGCTGGCTAACTTCTTGCTGTGTTCTCAACTAGCAGAGTGAGCAACTTCTTTGGTTGCTCTTCTTTAAAAACACAAACTCTAAAGGATCAAGTCCCCACTCTTAATCATTATATCCCTCAACAATTATTATCTCTTTGCTTCAAGTACAATCACATTGGGGGAGTACAATCACACATATGGATTTCGAGAGTCAAAATTCAGCCCATAGCATATTCTCTTTTATGTTGCTATTAAAAATGGGATTTTTTTTTAAATTTTATTTTTATAGAAAGGACGTGAACTTTTTGTATTGCTTTTTAAAAATCGCTTTATTTATTCGTTTTTGACTGTGCTGGGTCCTTGTTGCTGCTTGGGTTTTCTCTAGGTGTGTTGAGGAGGGGCTACTCTCCAGTTCTGGGGCATGGGCTTCTCAGTGTGGGGGCTTCTTCCTTGTTGTCGAGCACAGGCCCTGCGGTGCACAGGCTTCAGTAGTTGAGGCTCCTGGTCTCTAGAGCACAGACTCAATAGCTGTGGCACACAGGCTTAGATTCTTTGCAGTATGTGGGATCTTCCCAGATCAGAGTTCAAACACCACCATTGCTTTTGTAAGGAACAATCTTAATATTTTATCTTAAAGTTTCTAATAGTTTTGTGGTAAAAAACAATTTGACCTTTCTTGGCATAAAATCATATTATCTGAAAATAATATTTTCTTCTTACTCAACACTCACATTCTAATTTCCTCTCATCTAATTGCATCATCTAGTACTCTGAAGAGCCCTATTAAAACAGTAAGGTTAGTTGGTACCCTTCTTTTGTACATGAGAGAAAAATGAGATCCTTACAAACTGTTTCTCACTCAAAGATATACGTAAAACTATTTTCAGAGAAGGGAAATATCGTGTTATAGCTCATCAAGCCCTTTGTTGTTTGTTGTTGTTGATAATGATGATGTCCTTGTTTTGTTACTGTTGTTATATTATTCTTGGGGAGGGAAAAATACTTGCATAAAAATCATGTACCGTAGATTTTTATGTTATTTATGGGCAGGAGTTTCTGGACTTGTAGAACCAGATTTTCACAAGCAAATTTGCTACTTTGCAGATTAAGAGAATGTTAAACACTGAAACAGTTCTACCTCCTCATGAGGACACCGATACAGAAAATGCTTAGGTGAGCATGCCTCGAAATTCATTTCCTCACAAATGTTTTGCTTTTTCCTCTCTGATAGTTCCCTCACAATTCTTCCAATTGGTAATATATAAGGAGAGAAAAACTCATGTGACTGCTAATCTCCCATTAGCATCAGTATGAGTACTATTCAGCATCAGTACTTTTTATTAAGAACAGTTTTGAAACCTGTCTACAAGTCATTCAGCAAGTGAACTTAGTCACTTTGACAAGGTAATAGATAAGTATAAGAAGAGAAGAGGCTCCATAGTTGCTGCAGCAATACTGGTAGCCATAATGACAACAAGAAACCAAGCTTGTTACATTTCTGAATAAAGCGAAGTCTCCATATACCGCAAAGACTTGGAAAACCACTCAACTTTTCTACAAATCTTTCTCTGTAAGACTAAGAAACTTGTGAAAACAGTCTGCCATTTGATCCCCTGTCATATAAGGTAGTTGTAACATAACATTTGTTGCTGCTGCTCCTGTTGTTCAGTCACTAAGTGGTGTCTGACTCTTTTGCAACCCCTTTACCTAATTTTAAACCTTTTGTTTATGTTAACCTGTGGATTTCAAGGGGATTTTGGTTGGTTTTGCTTTGCCTTCAATAATCTCTCAGTTGACCATTTAATACATATAATTGGTGGGGGGGGAGTGGAGAAGATAATAGAGGACCAATCAAATAAAGGATCAAATATGAGACAAGTTTTTGTTCTGGTAGCTGTAGTTTGGTTTTCTATTTTATTATTTGATTACTTCCCTGGTGGCTCAGACAGTAAAGCATCTGCCAAGTCAAACACGACTGAGCGACTGAACTGAACTGACTGACAATGCAGGAGACCCAGGTTTGATCCCTGGGTCGGGAAGATCCCCTGGAGAAGAAAATGGCAACCCACTCCAGTATTCTTACATGGAAAATCCCATGGATGGAGGATCCTGATAGGCTACAGTTCATGGGATCACAAAGAGCCGGACACGACTGAATGACTTCACTTTCACTTTTCAAATTAGTTAGAGCTTCCTTTGGGAAGTCAAATAGAGATTGAAGCCTCTGATCCTTCTCACCTCTCCTAGAACTAATGTTCTCATCCTCCTTCACCACCAAGCCAAGCTGTACCAGCACCATCCCTCTTGGCCATCTTGTCTGCCAGTATACTACACAGCCATAATTACAGCATTCTTAATTTTCCAGATTATGTGGGTCTATACTTTTTCTGGGGGCTTGACTGGTGGCTCAGACGGTAAAGCGTCTGCCTACAATGCTGGAGACCTGGATTCAATCCCTGGGTCAGGAAGATCCCCTGGAGAAGGAAATGGCACCCCACTCCAGTACTCTTACCTGGAAAATCCCATGGACAGAGGAGCCTGGTGGGCTACAGTCCATGGGGTCACAAAGAGTTGGAGACGACTGAGCGTACTTTTTCTACTAATCTTTGAAGCCAACTGCCTATATGCCCTGAGTTCCAGCCTTGCCTAATTACTTTCAATCTACCAGACTTTCGTATGTCCAAATCTTTGTCCACCAAACTTTCTTTCTTTAGTATATTTTCTCCACACCTAACCCTTTCTCTCTTCGGTCAGCCTCCATCCTCCAATCCCATCAGTTGTCCTATCGTCTTCTATCTAACTCTCAAACAAACATTTACTCAGTTAACAATATTAAATCCAAATGGCACTTCATCAATGTCCTGCAGATATGTAAGTACTGGCTACCTTTTTCTTGCATGTCTCATTTATACACACTCTATCCCTCTGTTATCACACTACCTTTTTTTATTAACTCACTGGAATATCTGCTAGATAAAGGCAGGATTTTTTACCTGTTTTGTTCACTGTTGTGGCCCTAAAATTATGCCTGATGGTTGGCAAGTGGCTAACAACTATTTGTTTCATATTGTTTTAATTTGTTGATATGTTTATATCCTTCTGCTAAACTACAAGTCACTTAGTACAGAAACTTTATTCTACTAATTTACGGTTTTCCTTTAGAAGTCAGAACATAAATAAGCAATTAATTAATGCTTGTTAAAGTTGCTTAAGATAATCTAACATTATTCTATAATATTTTGGAAATCCTACCTAATTTGCATTGAGATTATAAACCAAAGAGACAAGTGAACTTCCCAGCCTCATTAGCCTTTGAAATTATTGTTCCCCTTTGCCCTACATGGAGCACTACTGATGCTTCAGCAAAGAACAGACAATGCTTCCTCTGTAGGCAACTAACGATCCTCCAGGAGGATACCAAGTTCACCATCATGGTTCTAGGTAAAGGATATAATGAAAGCTTAGTATAGGAGACAGAATGCAATGGGAACTAAAGAACTCTCTTTTCTATTCTTTCCTTAGTCTGCGGGCTTTCTTAAAATTTGCATATGGGATGAAACTTTTACTTCTTCATCCAAAGAACATGAAATCATGCAGCATCAGATATGCACAAGTCATTTAAAATGTTTTTTAGTTGTAACCTGATTTTGCTTGCAATGTGAATTACTGTCCTTTGCATTTTAAGCTTCCTCATTTGTGGAAAGGGATAACGGTGCAGACTTTTTCACAAGATTACTCTGTCACTTAACTAATTAATACCGTAATTATAAAGTACTTAGAAAATATAACACACTGTACAAATGCCAAGTGTTGTTATTAGAATGATTTGAATGCTCAGCTCATCTAGATTTACTATGTTAGCAAGGCAAATAATTCTAAACAGTAAGAAAGCCTCCATGATACATACTAATTAATCTAATTTAAACATTTATTATGTGCTATAAATATGCCTTGTTAAAATATACATTTTAGTTAAGGCCACCATTAAAGCCATCCTTCAGAAATCGAGTTGCTTGAGGTCTGCATAAAATGATTTCTGCATTGGTCTTTCACAGTGATGGTTTACATCACATTTATCTCACAGATAATTTCCTTGTTGATTGATTTGTTTATTTGACTGCATGCTGATCACAGGGATTCAGCTAATATTAATTTTTAAGTGAGAATAAAAAAAGGAAAATTGACACGCTCTCTTTGTCCCTGTAGAAAAGATCTGCAAAGAAACAATATATTTTTAACTGCCATGCTATTCAAATCTCTAATATTCATTAGGGGTACATTTCTAGAAAGGAAATACCCAAGTGTAGGAGATGGAAACATGATGTGTTTTAGGGAAAACTTGATTTTGGCAGTAAAAGTCACACTATCTCTATAGGTTACATCTGCAGGTCCCAGAGTGATAGAACATTAGCAAAGCTGAGTGCAGTCTATATGTGGGTTCTTATTGCCACAGTACATCATGAGAGAAAACACAATGACTAATTCTCATGTAGAATAAAGAGCTTCTATGAGGGTTATTTTTTTCCTAAATGAATTCACTTCAAAAAATTAACTTGTTCCTAGTAACAGCCCTTTAACCCACTACAGTCAAAAGCTGAATTCCTTGGTTAGGTTTTTAGTCTCATTAAAAAAAAAAAAAAAAAAAACAAGCCAGCCGGTCAGTTGAATCAATATGTAAACCTTTTTCTCCATAGAACTGAAAGTAAATTGCTATTGCTGAGTATAATTCCCCTGTGGAAGACTACCTTCTGATCCCTGCAAGCGTCCTCTTTCTGTCAGAAACCTAAAGACACATATTAACAGTTGTAAAATAGCAATAAAATTAAAAAGAAATAACCTGAGGCTTTTCTGGATTCCTTCATATTCACATCAATGAAAGTGTTGTTTGACCTCTAATTATGCTTCATTTCCTAGTGCAGATTGAACAACTGCCCACACTTTTCCATTGAAAACTATAAATATGCCAATAAATGAAGTTATCACCCCACCTACTGACTCTGTTCTAACATACTGTCCTTTCATAAAACAATGTACTTTCACAAATGACCACTCGTTGGAAATGGCCAGCCCTCTACAGCTAAGAACTGGAAGAAAGAGAATATACATCAGGAAAGTAAACTTCGGAAAAAAAGAAACTTTGACTGTATTTACTTCTTTGTCTCTTAGTTGCCAGACCCATCAGGGTAATTTCAAGTTTCTGAACCACCACAATGAAAGAAAAGCAAACTCTGTCACAGTTTCAGTTTACAAATAAGACGTATTTTTGAGATTAAAAAGCAATGTATTGGAAAATGTGGTACAAACGGAAATTACTTTTTAGTGGAATTAATTGTAGTTCCTAAGTAATAGAATAAACATATTGATATAATTCTCTTTGGAATATTTCATAACCATTGTGAAAATAAAATATTCTGAAGCAAATTTACATTTGTCTTTCTCTTTCCAGCTGCTCCCTATACATTTATCTTCTATCTTTTTAACTTAATTACATGAGTAAGAACATTAATTTCAAATGCAGTTAAACGCTGAAATCACTGAATTTCATTTCAATATTTTACTTACTGTTAAATACAAACGTATATGATCCTTCCAAATAGCTTCATGTCATTCAAATGACCCCTTAGACAAATTTTCAGTGTGATAAAAAACACATTTAGACTACCTGTATTTTTCAGCAACTTGACATCTCCATTGATGGTCATATAATTTTTATAATAAGGGGCATCTGAGGCAGCTAAGAAAGCATTTATCATCAAATTTAACTACTAAGTTTATGCATATTTTAAAAGAAAGCACAAATTGCCTTTCCACAATAAAATATATAATTAAATATTATTAGTTTTTCTTTATATATATTTTGTATCTATGGTGATGGCCTTTGATGCTATATAGTAATATCTTAATTTACAAATTTCCTATGAGTTGAGCAATTATATAAGAAATCAGAAATGCAAAAGAAAAAAAAGAAACTGAAAAAAATTATGATGTCACATAAATGTTGCTCTTTGTAATTTTACCCATATGACAAAAACCTCTGAGCACACATTGGTGGAGATTAAAAAAAAAAAAAAGCAGGTCCTAAGGAAGTCATGAGGTCTGATAATTTGTCTCCAGTGTGGAGTTCTTTACTTGAAGCTTTAACTCTTCTATTGATGACCTTTATTTTCTCCTGTGTTTTTTAAAATTACATTCCCCAATTAAATAAGGAGAAATCTGATTATTTTTCAAGGATTGTGTTGATTGGGCCCTTAATGTAAAGTGCTCCCTGTAGAATGGCTAAATTGATACCCATCAGGTACATGACTCTCCAACATCACAGAGGGACTAGGATCAGGACTTAACCCACACAGCTTTTTCCTGTCCTATAGTGATATTCTGAGCATTGTTGAGCAAAGGGACAGAAATATGTGTGATCGTTGCTCAAGTTATTTGGTAGTGGTCCCTTCTCTGGTGTTTGGAAGAGACCCTAAAGGCAAGTCTGATTGTAGCTTTTCCACATCAGTTGCTGGAGTGGAGAGCTGGTCTTTTAATTTCTAATTTTCTCCAAACAAAAAAGAGGTTATTGTTTGTGAGTCTTTTTTATTAATAAAACTATTACTCTACTGGTATTGCTTTTTACCTTCTCACTTAGCCCTCTCATAACTAAGCACAATTAATAACATACATAGCATAATTTTAGTAGAAATAAGACTTTATCCTATACACTGAAGAGGGGGACAAATAATTAGAGAAAGTCAAAGCGATGGGCAGATAAATAATAAACTCAAGGTATTTGACTAATAAAAGAAAAGTCTATGGTACACAATGATTTCCTGCACATTGACAGGGCAGCAAAAGGCAGCTAATACTAGAGTTTGATCCTTAACTTCACTAGGTCATTTCTTGACCTGCTCCAAATTACTCTTAATCACTTTTATCTTTTAAAATCTCTGAAAGGGGTGTGGCAGGTGCTGTTACAGAAAGAAAAGTAGTGTGTTAAGAGTGGGCTGAAAAGTGAAGAAGGCTAAAGATGAAAAAGGTCTCAACCCTCTGGAAATTCATTTAGTGAAATCAAGGCAATAGTACATTACTATTAAGGCAATAATATAGTACTATCATGTGTAGAATTACTACACTTTAATACAGAATATTGTAAAGCTATAAGGAAATTAGTTTAATGGTTTGCCTTATCTTTTACACAGTCAACTACAAATATCAAATACTGAACAAAACTTAGAGTTTTCAAGAGTACATCAGAAACCTGTGAAAATCATGGCAAAAAAAAAAAAAAAAAGCCAAAATGTCCTTGGGCAAACACCTTTTAGGCTACTAGCACAGTCTAATGCTACTTAAGATGTAATCAGCTCTTCCATTTCAAGGATATGCTTTTCCTCCAGGCATTATTTTGTAAGGGGGAGATAGTGCTGACTTTTGTGTGGCTATAACTTTGACTCTTTCTCAATGAAAAGTTTTATGACTTAAAAATAAACTTTTTCTTCCTCCTTGCACATATTTCTGCAAAATTTATTCTCCACAATTCAGTAGGAATGATTAGGTATCTTGCTACACAAATCAAGAGCTATAAATTTGAGAGGATTAGTTCCATTGTCATAAAGTGAAATACATGGTTTTTAGAAATTTGATCCAACTTCATCCTGTTCTGCCATCTAGTCTATATAAGGCATCTTGAGACTTCATGTGAATGATTTATACTATTTAAATCAGATTCCTCTAAAGTAATGGAAAATAGAGGAGTAATAACAATAATGCAGTTGACCCTTGAATTAAAGGGGTTTAGAACCCCATGAGTCCACTTACATGCACTTTTTTTTACTAAGTACCTACTATAGCACTTTACTATCTGAAGTTGGTTGGCTCTGCAGATATAGAACCATGGATAAGCAGGGCCAAGTGTAAAGTTATTATAAAGATTTTCACTCAGAGAGTGGGTATCCCTAACCCCTGTGTTGTTCAAGGGTCAAATGTAATCGTAAGTATCATTTTGTAGTTTTCCATAATATGCTAATTCAATGTAGTTCAGTTCAGTTCAGTCGCTCAGTCATGTCCGACTCTTTGCAACCCCATGAATTGCGGCACGCCAGGCTTCCCTGTCCATCACCAACTCCTGGAGTTCACCCAAACTCATGTCCATCGAGTTGGTGATGCCAACCAGCCATCTCATCTTCTGTCATCCCCTTCTCCTCCTGCCCCCAATCTCTCCCAGCATCACAGTCTTTTCCAATGAGTCAACTCCTCACATGAGGTGTTCAAAGTATTGGAGTTTCAGCTTTAGCATCATTCCTTCCAAAGAACATCCAGGACCGATCTCCTTTAGAATGGACTGGTTGGATCTCCTTGCAGTCCAAGGGACTCTCAAGAGTCTTCTCCAACACCACAGTTCAAAAGCATCAATTCTTCAGCACTTGGCTTTCTTCACAGTCAAACTCTCACATCCATACATGACCACTGGAAAAACCATAGCCTTGACCAGATGGACCTTTGTTGGCAAAGTAATGTCTCTGCTTTTGAATATGCTATCTAGTTTGGTCATAACTTTCCTTCCAAGGAGTGAGCATCTTTTAATTTCATGGCTGCAATCACTATCTGCAGTGATTTTGGAGCCCAAAAAAATAAAGTCTGACACTGTTTCCACTGTTTCCCCATCTATTCCCATGAAGTGATGGGACCAGATGCCATGATCTTAGTTTTCTGAATGTTGAGCTTTAAGCCAACTTTTTTACTCTCCTCTTTCACTTTCATCAAGAGGCTTTTTAGTTCCTCTGCTATTATCAAATATGTGGTTTTCATCCAGACTTTATCTGAGTATAGATGTCAAAAATATTTTACTTGCTCTTAGACGAATAGATTTCTTTTAATTTATTTATTTTTTAATATAAATTTGTTTATTTTAATCGGAGGTTAATTACTTTACAATATTTTATTGGTTTTGCCATACATCAACACAAGTCTGCCACAGGTATACACGTGTTCCCCATCCTGAACCCCCTCCCTCCTCCCTCCTCATACCATCCCTCTGGGTCATCTCACTGCACCAGCCACAAGCATCCAGTATCATGCATCGAACCTGGACTGGTGATTCATTACATATATGATATTATACATGTTTCAATGCCATTCTCTCAAATCATCCCATCCTCTCCCTCTCCCACAGAGTCCAAAAGACTTTTCTATAGACTTCTTATAAAATACTAGATGAAGCAGAAAGACACAATAGACAAACTTCCTTATACATTCTTGATTTTAGAATCATCCCAAAATCTCACATAAATACTGGAAAGAATGTGTAAATTTTGGTGATACAATACAGAATTAAGTCTAAAGGAAATTGCTTTTTTCATTTCATAAAGTATAGCTAGAGAATTTATGTATGAATACCAAATAAATGGCAGCCCACTCCAGTACTCTTGCCTGGAAAATCCCATGGATGGAGGAGCCTGGTAGGATGTAGTCCATGGGGTCACAAAGAGTCAGACACGACTGAGAGACGTCACTTTCACTTTTCACTTTCATGCATTGGAAAGGAAATGGCAACCCACTCCAGTGTTCTTGCCCGGAGAATCCCAGGGACGGGAGAGCCTGGTGGGCTGCCATCTATGGGGTCGCACAGAGTTGGACACGACTGAAGGGATTTAGCAGCAGCAGCAAATAAAAGTGAAAGTGAAGTCGCGTCCGACTCTTTGCAAACCCATGGACTGTAGCCTACCAGACTCCTCAGTCCATGGGATTTTCCAGGCAAGAATACTGGAGTGGGTTGCCATTTCCTTCTCCAGGGGATTTTCCTGACCCAGGGATGGAACACCTGGTCTCTGGCATTGTAGGCAGATGCTTTACCATCTGAGCTACCAGCAAATTTTAAAAAAAACTGTTAAACTAAAGAAACAGAGTATACAGATTCTTCAGGTCTAATAAAATAGGCTAATATTGGGATGAATATCCATGAATCATGAAATGTCTAGTTGAAAATGTTATTTACTAATATTCTAGTTCCTTTTGTAAATCACAAGCTTGAACATTTTAAGAAACCATCCTCTATATCCCCAATGATTAAAGCATTATGCTTCAGAAATGCATATTTAATTTCATTTAAAAATCCATTTTCAAGAATGGTGGCAATACACAGGAAGGAAGAGGATGAGTAGTATTCTATTGTGTGTGTGTGTGTGTGTATGTGTGTGTGTGTGTACGGTGGTGGTTTAGTTGGTAAGTCATGTCTAACTCTTGTGACCCCTTGGACTTAGCTCACCAGGGTCCTCTGTCCATGGAATTCTCCAGGTAAGAATACCGGAGTGGGTAGCCATTCCCTTCTTCTGGGGATCTTTCTGACCCAGAGATCGAATCCAAGTCTCCTGCATTGCAGGCAGATTCTTTACCATCTGAATCACCAGGGAAGGCCATATACACCATATCTTCTCTATCCATTTGTCTGTTGATGGGCATTTGAATTGTTTCCATATCTTGGCTATGTAAATAGTCCTGCTATCAGCACTGGTGTGCAAGTATCTTTTTGAATTAACGTTTTCATTTTTTTCTCAACATTTACAGAGGATTAGACTGTCTGGATCATATAGCAGTTCTTGTTTCAATTTTTTGAGGAACCTCCATACTATTTTCCATAGTTGCTGCACTAATTTACATTCCCAGCAACAACTTAGGAGGGTTCCCTTTTTCTCCACATCCTCTCCAACATTTATTATTTGTAAATTTTTTAATGACAGCCATTCTGAGTGGTGTGAAGTGATGCATCATTGTGGTTTTGATCTGAATTTAATAATTAGCTATGTTGAGCATCATTTCATGTGTCTGTTGCCCACTGTATGTCTTCTTTGAAAAAACGCCTATTCAAGTCTTCTGCTCATTTTTTTAATTGGGCTTTTAAAATTGATTTATATGAACTGTTGATACATTTTAACCCTTTATTGTATCATTTGTAAATGTTTTCTCCCACTCAATAGGTTGTATTTTTGTTTTGTCGATGGTTTCCTTTAGTTGTACAAAAGCTTTTAAGTTTAATTAGATCATATTTGTTTATTTTTGTTTTATGTTTTTTCCCTTGGGGACAGATTTTTTTTTTAATTGCTATGATTTTGTCAAAGTATGTTCTGCCTATGTTCTCTTTGAGGAGTTTTATGGTTTCAGATCTCAAAAACAGAATAGAGATCCCAGAAACAAAACCTATGGTCAATTAATCCGTGACATAGGAGGTAAGGATATACAATGAAAAAAAGAGAATCTCAAAAGTAGTGCTAGGAAAACTAGGCAGCTACATGTAAAACAGTGAGATTAGAACATTACCTCACATCACATACAAAAATAAATTCAAAATGGATTAAAGATTTAAACGTAAGACCCAAAACCAATATTTTTAATCAGATTAAATAGATCATAATAAATATTTTTGGCTTTAATTCTAACAAACACTCTGAGTCATAGGTATAGAGGCTACTGGCTGTTCTTTCCCCAAAGTACCTGAGGTCTGAAAGGAAAACAGGATCAAGGGGAAAGTTGACTCCTTCTGCCCAGATTTAGGTCTTGGATGCTCCATGCTGAACCCTGGAGAAACAAGAGAAAACAAATTTTCCCTCTTATAACCATGTTTGCCTAATATTTTGGTGAAAACAAATAATAGACTTCATCCTCTGGAGAGCCATCGAAGAGAAGAGACATCTCTAAAGTTCTCCCTTCACCATAAGTTTGCTCTCTCCCAGGTTAAGGGGCTCTTTGTGCTAGTTTCAAAATAAGAGGGCTCAGAGACCCTGAACATTTCATTCAAGGTCAATTCCTGCCGGAAACACTTGAGTGTTCCCTTGATGCTGCCTGAAGTTTGTCTCTTTATGTGAAAGTCACAACAGAATCCTTCTTGGAACCAACTAGCTGGGGAAAAAAATGTTTAAAAATAAATAAACACTTAAGTACATTATGCTGTATGCAGAGATATATATTAACAAAACTATGCTAACAGACAGCCCGCACAGTGGGATATTCCAACTCTTTGTGGTGGATTGGTCTCCAATAACATCTACTCTCTACTCTTTCTTTTTTCTTACTTTTGTTGCCTTGTCACATTTTTTTTAAATTTTTTAAATATGAATTTATTTATTTTAATTGGAGACTAATTACTTAGCCTCATCACATTTTGAAGGTAGCATTTAATTTTTTTTTTAATTAGGTAGCAAAAACCTTCAAACTTTTGTTCTCAATGTAATTTTAACAATGAGTGTTTAGCACAGCTGTTTACACTCCATAAAATAAAGTTTCCGTTCTGATAAGAACAATGGAATTTAAGCCTATGTTTTGCCAGAGATTTGCATGTGTAACTCAGAACTCAAAAGAGTTAAAGACGTGAAATCAAATACAACAGCTCATAGATTAAAAGTCACAAAAACTTAAACCGTAGAAAAGTAGCATTACAACTTTCATCTTAAAATATTTAGAAATGAAACATTTGGACATCCACATTAGGAGATACGTAATTGATAAAGTATCCAAGTTGTAATTGTTGGCCACTTAAAATAATTTGATCTCACAAATCAAAACGAAAAAAGTAGTGAATTCTAAATGGATGCTTTGTTAGTCTTTGTTCAATTCTTATAAAGCATAAATATAATACTATTCACTACTTCAGCAATAGTTTCCATATAGAATTATAGCTAAATTTAGTAACCAGAATATTTTGTTTTGAGTGAAGCATGAAACAGGATTATGTGGAACTGGAAATATCTAGATACACATTGTTATTACTTATAGAAATGGAATATTTTATATAAATAGGTAAAATAATATGCATATTTCATTATTTATAATTATCTTTGAAAAATTTGTAATTCTTCAGGCAAAATAAAATCCAATCATAAAATACAAATAGTCTATTTCTGTAGGATTATCTAAATGCACTGAAGCAGTAGATTTGAAATTTAGAACTGTAACTTACTGCATGGATTAACTATATAAGTCACATACAAAGCAAATAAATTTATTCTATCTTTGCACTCCTCACATTGCACATTATTTTACAAAAACATCGCTCTTAAAACTATTTGTGAAATTGGTTTTCTATAAATATCAATTTCATACTTGATGTGATATGGCTACTTACTCAGTATCTAAAAGATCTTTAAATTGGGGCTCAGATGTTTTAAGTGGGTTGCTTCTTTTCCACAAATAGTTTATCTATAATTCAGATTTTTGAAAGCAATAGATTTTTGAAACCAAGAACTATATGACACACAAATTACCCAATGTTTTTTACATAATAATTTAAAGTGTAAAGATCTAATACAATTTGTCTATTCATTCCCCATAAAAATGGCTTTACAAAGTATACATACTCTTTAAACCATTTTTATAAGATAAGGTTACAGTGACTAAGAAAACAATTGACATTTTAAATAGATTTCCATTGCAGGTACAAAGAGTGAATACTTAATGAGAACAATGACTGAAATCTAACAAAAATTCTGGAGACTCACAATCTTGAACCCAGTTTGTCTAACTTATTACCTTGGCTCCTTAGAACCTATGTACTTCCAAGGCACACTGTTATGTGGTGCATTTTTTTAAAAAGCTCAATTTATCCATGTATCCATGACAAACCTAACTTGCATTACCTAACACAATAATATTTATTCTCTTCCCATAATAATAGTAATGTTAATTTATAATTCTTTGGGCAAAATAAAATCTTCGTCACATACCATTTGTGACATTCCATTCCCTACTTTGTCAGGGACAAAGTTCCTTCTTATATATCTCTAATATCACTAGGAAGGCCCTAGTGAAGTCGTTCAGTCACGTCCAACTCTTCGCGACCACATGGACTGTATGTAGCCTACCAGGCTTCCCCATCCATGCGATTCTCCAGGCAAGAATACTGGAGTGGGTTACCATTTCCTTCTCCAGGGGATCTTCCCGACCCAGGGATCGAACCCAGGTCTCCCGCATTGGAGGCAGATGCTTTAACCTCTGAGCCACCAGAAGAGAAGTACTTGAAAAGGTATAAAATAGCCATAAACATCTTGGTGTTGGTTTATTCATTTGTTCATCCAACACTAACTGAGTGCCTATAATGTGTGGGCACAGTGAGCAATTCTGTGAAAGCTGCTAGTAATGAAGAAATGATGAGGCAAGCCCAGAAATATTCCCTCCTATAGCTTACTCCCTCCTGAAGGAGACAGACAGTAATGATCGAGAGAATGGACCAGCCAGACTATCAGGAACACCTGCAGTTGAACAAGTATCTGCAACTGGTTGCAAGGAGAGAACACATACCTTAGGAAATGTGTGGTGTATCTTAGCAAGGGCATTAGAAAGAAGGATCATAGGGCTGGGGCTCTGGTTGGGTAATACTGGCGACTATCATAAAAAAGGAACAGTTCTATGAGTGGATATCTCAATAAACCTTATCTATAGAGAATGCAGATTAAAAGGCAAGGATAAAGCTGTAACTGGCTTTCAAAAGCTCTAGGTCACTTATATAAGAGAGGGGGAATGTGGCTATTCTGTGAGTTGTGTGAAGACCTTGCTGATGGGAATGTTCTGTGGGATCATACTCAGCAGGAGAACATGATTCAGCTGTAAAAGGGAGATCAGTTTTTAATGACATTGAAATTGAGGTCTAGGTTTAAATCTGTTATCAGTCCCCAGGGCAGCTATTCCCCACCCCCCATAGAATATTGAGAAAATAAATAAGATAAAATAACAAGTATCACTAGGATAAATTTACATAATGTGGCCAAAAAAGACAACTTTGTGAAGATGACATTAAGCCAAGACCTCACACATAGTGATATGAGATTTAAAAAGAACCTACCAGGCAAAGCCAAGTGCAAAGACCTGAGGAGAAGGACTTTTCTGGTGGTCCAGTGGTTAATAATCCGCCTTGCAATGCAGGGAAAAACCGCTTCCTTCCTTGGTCAGAAGTATGATTCCAATGGTCCCTATGATAAATCCTATGACTTTGGAGTTAGAAGAGATACAGTCACCTACTGCAGCTACTGAAGCCCAAGCGTTCTGGGGCCTCTGCACCACAAACTACTGAGCCCCTGCTGCTGCTGCTGCTAAGTCACTTCAGTCGTGTCCAACTCTGTGTGACCCCATAGATGGCAGCTCACCAGGCTGCGCCGTCCCTGGGATTCTCCAGGCAAGAACACTCGAGTGGGTTGCCATTTCCTTCTCCCATGCATGAAAGTGAAAAGTGAAAGGGAAGTCGCTCAGTTTTATCTGACTCTTCGCGACCCCATGGACTTCAGCCTGTCAGGCTCCTCCGTCGATGGGATTTTCCAGGCAAGAGTACTGGAGTGGGGTGCCATCGCCTTCTCCTGCACCACACCAAACATCCTGTGTGCCACAAGGAAAGATCCCGCGTGAAGCAACAGAGATCCCGCGTGAAGCAACAGAGATCCCGCGTGAAGCAATCGAGAACCTGAGTGATTCAAGGAAGACCCGAAGCAACCAAAGAAATAAATAGAAAAGAAAAACATCTTCTAAAGAGTAAAACTTAAAAAAGAAAACAAAAAAGAAGCAAGGAGAGCAGGGGTTGGACATGTTTTCAGAACTAGAAGGAAGATTAGCACGTCTGAAAACAGCAGTGGAGGTATTGAAAGCATATAAATGTGGGTGTGTGGAATGATTAGTTGGTAACTTCATGCTAGGTCCAAACACAAGTATCTGAGTGTTATAGGGTGAATTATGTCCCCTCCAAATTTATATGTTAAAGTGCCAACCCCAAGTACCTCAGAATGTGATCATGTCTGGAGATAGGGCCTTAAAAAGGCACTTGAAATGAGATCATTATGAGTAGATGGGCTCAACTTCATTATGACCAGTGTCCTTATAAAAAAAAGAAATTGAGATATAAACAGGTATGAAGGGAGGACAATGTGGAAACAAGAGAAACCAAGGAGAGAGGCCTTCAAATAAACCCACCCTGCTAACACCTTGATCCTGGACTTCTAGCCTCCAGAATTGTGAAAAAATAAATTTCTGTTGTTCAAAGTTCTGCTGTTTAATAAGTTTGGGTGGTATCTTGTGACTGCCCATCAAACGGATGCACTGAGTTACCAAGACATCACTTTCAATGCGCAAAGCTATGAAATCAATGCTAAATGTTCACTGAATCTATGTTTAATTTTGCTTGAAAAAAGAGGTCTTATATAGTTAGTGACACCAAAGATATTTACCTCTCTGGGCTTCAAATCTATACAGAAGACTTAGGACAAGAAGGTAACTGTATCTCTTCTAACTCCAAAGTCAGAGGATTTATCATAGGGACCATTGGAATCATACTTCCCAAAACACAGCTCCGTATTTAGATCATATCTTTCTTCTAAGCAGTTCAAAACACTTCAAAGACATTTTCATATCAATTCTCACAGCATCCTGTGAAGGCAGGTAGGAGGGAAATATTATCATTCCTATTTGACATTTCTATACACCTACTCACTTGATTATAAGATCATTTTAACTGAATGTATAATTTTTTCAGTGAAAAGAATATATGCCCAGAAAAAAAAAGATGTTCCCAAGAAAAACAATTTTTCACTGTCACTCTTTTGTGATGAATGACCTAAACATTTGTAATATACAAAGTAATCCTTAAGATTTTAATTTAGGTGCTATTTCTCCTTCCTCTTTATACGCCCTTAGAAAAAAAGATAGGAATATCAACAAAACAGCAGCACATTTTTTAAGTAGCGCCAGTTCAGTTCAGTTCAGTTGGTCAGTCGTATCTGACTCTTTACAGCGTCGAGGACTGAAGCACACTAGGCCTCTCTGTCCATCACCAACTCCCAAAATTTACTCAAGCTCATGTCCATTGAGTCAGTGATGCCATCCAGTCACCTCATCCTCTGATGTCTCCTTCTTCTCCCACCTTCAATCTTTCCCAGCTTCAGGATCTTTTCAAATGAGTCAGTTCTTCACATCAGGTGGCCAAAGTACTGGAATTTCAGCTTGAACATAGGTCCTTCCAATGAATATTCAGGACTGATTTCCTTTAGGATGGATTGGCTTGATCTCCTTGCAGTCCAAGGGACTCTCAAGAATCTTTTCCAACACCACAGTTCAAAAGCATCAATTCTTTGGTGTTCAGGTTTCTTTATAGTCCAACTCTCACATTCATACAAGACTACTGGAAAAATCATAGCTTTGACTAGATGGACCTTTGTTGGCAAAGTAGTGTCTCTGCTTTTGAATATGCTGTCTAGGTTGGTCACGGCTTTTCTTCCAAGGAGTAAGCATCTTTTAATTTCATGGCTACAGTCACCATCTTCAGTGATTTTGGAGTCCCCCAAAATAAAATCTCTCACTGTTTCCATTGTTTCCCCATCTATTTGCCATGAAGTGATGGGACTGGATTGGAAGGAAAGTGATGACCAACCTATTTAGCATATTAAAAAGCAGAGACATTACTTAGCCAACAAAGGTCTGTCTAGTCAAGGCTATGGTTTTTCCCGTAGTCATGTATGGATGTGAGAGTTGGACTGTGAAGAAAGCTGAGCGCCGAAGAATTGATGCTTTTGAACTGTGGTGTTGGAGAAGACTCTTGAGAGTCCCTTGAACTGCAAGGAGATCCATCCAGTCCATCCTAAAGGAGATCAGTCCTGGGTGTTCATTGGAAGGACTGATGCTGAAGCTGAAACTCCAATACTTTGGCCGCCTCATGCGAAGAGTTGACTCATTTGAAAATACCCTGATCCTGGGAGGGATTGGGGGCAGGAGGAGAAGGGGGAAGGACAACAGAGGATGAGATGGCTGGATGGCATCACTGACTCAATGGACATGAGTTTGGGTGAACTCCAGGAGTTGGTGATGGACAGGGAGGTCTGGCGTGCTGCGATTCATGGGGTCACAAAGAGTCGGACACGACTGAGAGACTGAACTGAACTGACTGAACTGAACTGATGGGCAGATGCCATGATCTTAGGTTTCTGAATGTTGAGTTTTAAGCCAACTTTTTCACTTTCCTCTTTCTCATTCATCAGGAGGCTCTTTAGTTTTTTCTCACTTTCTGCTATAAGGGTGGTGTCACCTGCACCAAACTAAAGATAATTGGTCTATTTTATCTAAATATTTGGTATATAGTGTTTGTTTCACTTTTAAGGAGAGTATTGAACAATTTAAAGTCCAAAAAACTAAAAAGCATCACTTTTTTTTCCTTTAAATAAAATATTTGTGTACGTGATGTCTTGCAATGAGAAACACATTTTTTCAGGAAAGTCATTTTTAAACAGAAATGCAATATCAAATTTTCTTATATTCAAAAATATTCTACACCTCAATTTACATCTCTCCTCCTTTGAGAGAACAAAAACAAGCATCAGCAACTCATGGTTCTTCCTTATTTCACCAACTTTGTTTTATAACACTCTCCCTCCTGCTTTCTATGCTTCATATTCACTGAATTTCATGCATTCATTTACTTATTCATTCAATAAATATTGACTCAACATTGCAAGACATGGAGGTAAAATATTGAATAAGGCCAATTTTAAAAGTGTAAAAAGGAGGAAAGCTTGCCATTTGCAACAATACAGATGAACCTTGAGGGTATTATGCTGTGAAATAAGTCAGATGAAAAAGAGAAATGCTGTGTGATTTCACTCAAATGTGAAATAAAATTTAAAAACCAGACAAAAACAAACATGTAGATACAGAGAACAGTAGTGCTTAGCAGAAGGGAAGGGGTGGAGGAGGATGCAATAGGTAAAGGGAATCAGCTGTACAATGATGTATGGCAATTAAATTTTGGAGGTGAGCATGCTATAAGATATACAGAAGTAGAAATATAATGCTGTATGCATGAAACTTAAAATGTTAAAAAGCTAATGTTACTTCACTTTTAAAAGAAATCAAGTAAGAAAGAAAATAAGGTTTCTCCCTGAAAAGAGTATACAAATATTAGACAAATAAGTAAACAAATAAGATAGCTCCATATTGTCATGGTTGCTGTAGTGAAAATAAGCAGTGACATGGGTGGAGTTAAGTGAGAGACTATTTTTAGAAATGGTGGTTAAAAGCATCTATGAGAAGGTGAAATTTTTACTAAGATGTCAAGAAACTGGACCAGCTATTTCAAGTTGAATTAACAAGTTCAAGCAGAAATAACTGCAGATCACAAGGATGTAAGACGGCCGTGGGTCATCACAGCGGGTTACAAAACTAGCAGGGCCTGAGCAAAATGCAAAAGTCCTTGTTTTAAAATTACTAAGAATTCCAATATGCTGCCAATAAAGCACTAAGCCAAGCATCCAGCCTGTCTCAGTAGAGCTCCTGTGTCCCTGTGAAGCCAGGTCTGAAAAGGGTGACCATTGTAGATTAGAGGTCCCTGAGATGAGAGCATGTAAACGAGGGAGCCCTGGATGGTGGAATGGGCACAGTGTGGTAGGGCTGCTTGTTCTGGTAACTAATGACCTCAAAGACTGAGACAACCACAGGAATGTGTGATAAGCAAGGATGCCCAGTCCAAGGAGAAATGTTCCTCACTGGGAGCAGGGAGTTAGGTCAGCCTCAAAGTGCTGCTTTCTCCTGAATCTGCAGCCGTGTCCATCCATGGACCTGGGAACCGGGTGAGAGTACCATTTTCTTTCTAGTGTCTGGGCTTTTGCAAATCTGGAATAAACCCCACGCTTCAACCTGATTTCATCATTACTGTCAGTTCCAGGGAGGTAAATACCAAGTCTGACTCATTTGCCCCCTACCACAGATTTGTAATTATCTATTCAATTAACCAATAATTTGAGCAGTAAGTAATTCCATCGTGTGGTAAATACTGAGAATTTTTTGGAAGAAAATATAGTCAACATTGGAAAATTTTATATTTCGAAGTTAATTTGGGAAATCGATTATCGAAAGAGGAAATTCCATCTTACCACTTCTAAAATCTGTTTATTAGGGTAAATAAATGTACTTCCATCTTAAGGGCAGATTGGATCAAAACCAGACTGATTCTGACTAAATGCCAAAACTGCTAGATGATTCTTCGTTCTCATTTTCTTAGTTCTTTTCTTCTAAGAATAGGATAGTTAGTAATTAACATAAGATTATAAAACTATTCCAGAAGTATAGTAAGAGCTATTAAAATATGATGACAGACCATCAATCTAATCTATCATTTTTTCATGTAATTTGGTTAACTGTGGAAATGCAAGTCCTTAGAACATCTACTAAAAAATACATAGTGAGTAGAAATATTTCCTAATTATTCTTCCTGTGATTTGCACAAATAATTTAGATTATTCAGAATTTGTGATGGTCTTCAACTTTATCGTTAACACAGATTGTCACTTACTTACCTAGAATAAATTAGCTTTCTACATTGCCTTCAAAATGAGAAATAGAAAAGTAAGTATGGTTTAATTGATATATGGAATTCTGACTGCTCATAGATATTGCAAAAAGAGCTTAGGTTCAGGTAATAGTTTGGGATTATGGTTTCCAAACATATCTGGGAATATCACTTGAGATTCTCTTTTTAAAAAACACAGATTTCAAAACTCTTCCCTGGGGATTCAGTTTCAATATGTATGGAATGGGAACCAAGAATACATATATATATATATAGAGAGAGAGAGAGAGAAAATTTAAAGTAATGTTTATATTTGGGCAATTTTGGAAAAAAAAAAGTTGTATTAGGCCTTTCAAGACAGACAAGGCTGATCACATGTTGACAGAGGAGTGGTATGAATATATACATTAATCTACATGTGATTTTTCAAAGAGATTTTAAAACAGATAATGATAACCCTGTATGTGAGACAGCAAAAGAGACACAGATGTATAGAAAGGACTTTTGGACTCTGAGGGAGAGGGAAAGGGTGGGATGATTTGGGAGAATGGCATTGTAACATGTATACTATCATGCAAGAAACGAATCACGAGTCTATGTTCGATACAGGATACAGGAGGCTTGGGGATGGTGCACGGGGATGATCCAGAGAGATGATACGGGGTGGGAGGTGGGAGGGGGGTTCAGGATTGGGAACTCATGTACACTTGTGGTGGATTCATGTCAATGTATGGCAAAACCAATACAGTATTGTAAAGCAAAATAAAGTAAAAATAAAATTTTTAAAACAAAAACTAAAAAAAAAAAACTTGTTTCTTCAATAGGATGGCTTTACTAATATGTAAAATGAGTTTGTGTTTAGCAATGTCTTATTCTTTATACATGAATTCTTTCTGTGCTGTGCTAAGTTGCTTTAGTCATGTCTGATTCTGTGTGACCCCATGGACCATAGCCAGCCAGGCTCCTCTGTCCATGGGGATTCTCCAGGCAAGAATACTGGAGAGGGTTGTGTAGGGTTGTATAGGCATAGATGGTATTCATAGTACTTTCATGAACGTATTCTAACTATACTATTATCTTCATACATTTTGTATCATTCTATACCACCCAGTGAAAAAGAAACAGGTTCATTATGTGCTTTATATGTATATGTGAAATTTTCCAACAGAATCACAGTAAAAAACACATTTCTGAAATTTCTAGCATTTGGGCACCCATGTTGACAAGATTTGAAAGGGCTATACAGTAAGAATGATTAGTTTTCAATTTATCAGTTCAGTTCAGTCGCTCAGTCATGTCCGACTCTTCATGCGCGACCCCATGAATTGCAGCACGCCAGGCCTCCCTGTCCATCACCAACTCCCGGAGTTCACTCAGACTCACGCCAATCGAGTCCGTGATGCCATCCAGCCATCTCATCCTCTGTCGTCCCCTTCTCCTCCTGCCCCCAATCCCTCCCAGCATCAGAGTCTTTTCCAATGAGTCAACTCTTCGCATGAGGTGGCCAAAGTACTGGAGTTTCAGCTTTAGCATCATTCCTTCCAAAGAAATCCCAGGGCTGATCTCCTTCAGAATGGACTGGTTAGATCTCCTTGCAGTCCAAGGGACTCTCAAGAGTCTTCTCCAACACCACAGTTCAAAAGCATCAATTCTTTGGGGCTCAGCCTTCTTCACAGTCCAACTCTCACATCCATACATGACTACTGGAAAAACCATAGCCTTGACTAGACGGACCTTAGTCAGCAAAGTAATGTCTCTGCTTCTGAATATGCTATCTAGGTTGATCATAACTTTTCTTCCAAGGAGTAAGCATCTTTTAATTTCATGGCTGCAATCACCATCTGCAGTGATTTTGAAGCCCAAAAAAAAAAGTCTGACACTGTTTCCACTGTTTCCCCATCTATTTCCCATGAAGTGATCAGACCGGATGCCATGATCTTCGTTTTCCAGATGTTGAGGTTTAAGCCAACTTTTTCACTCTCCTCTTTTACTTTCATCAAGAGGCTTTTTAGTTCCTCTTCACTTTCTGCCATAAGGGTGGTGTCATCTGCATATCTGAGGTGATTGATATTTCTCCTGGCAATCTTGATTCCAGCTTGTATTTCTTCCAGTCCAGTGTTTCTCATGATGTACTCTGCATAAAAGTTAAATAAGCTGGGTGACAATATACAGCCTTGACGTACTCCTTTTCCTATTTGGAACCAGTCTGTTGTTCCATGTCCAGTTCTAACTGTTGCTTCCTGACCTGCATACAGATTTCTCAAGAGGCAGGTCAGGTGGTCTGGTATTCCCATCTCTTTCAGAATTTCCCACAGTTTATTGTGATCCACACAGTCCAAGGCTTTGGCATAGTCAATACAGCAGAAATAGATGTTTTTCTGAAACTTTCTTGCTTTTTCCATGATCCAGCAGATGTTGGCAATTTGATCTCTGGTTCCTCTGCCTTTTCTAAAACCAGCTTGAACATCAGGAAGTTCACAGTTCACGTATTGCTGAAGCCTGGTTTGGAGAATTTTGAGCATTACTTTACTAGTGTGTGAGATGAGTGCACTTGTTTGCTAGTTTGAGCATTGTTTGGCATTGCCTTTCTTTGGAATTGGAATGAAAACTGAACTTTTCCAGTCCTGTGGCCACTGCTGAGTTTTCCAAATTTGCTGGCATGTTGAGTGTAGCACTTTCACAGCATCATCTTTCAGGATTTGAAATATTTATAGACATCCATTATCTATGGAAAAAGAGCCAGAATAAACCCCTCAAACTGTAGGCCTTCTTCATGTAAGATCCTCCCAGCTGCCAGTTTAGACACTAATCACAAGAACTTCATTAGACAGAGTCTGATATTTTACAGAAAATGTGTACAGAAATTAAGTGGTTTGTCACACAAAATGATTAGTGTATCTAGTATGTATGACTCAGAAATACTGAGTTTCCAACAACTACACGCGGCTTTCTCTTTTCGTAAAATCTGCCTCACACTGATAGTGTTGGCCTGGACCTCTGCAGTAAATCCAACCATTGCATTTGATCTTCTAAAGAGTGAAAATCTGGTCTTGTTTCCCCACCAGACTTTCCACTTTAGAAAGTATACTGTGGGATTCTCCCACAATTTCTTTTCCCTCCACTATAGAAGTTTCTTTTCTCATCACTCTACTTTTTAGAAATATTAAGGGCCTAATATTATTGCAGTCATAGCCCTTTTTGGAATGCAGATTTCCAGGTTCAGCAACTGTAGATTTAGATTTGAGAGAGGAGATTCAAATGCAATAGTGCTGCAAGAAGATAGCTCTTATGCTGATTTAGAATCAGTAAAATGCGTGACAGGAAAGACTATGTGTTGGCAATAGGGCTTGATACGTGTTTCAAGAGCAAAATGGAAACTGTCTTCCCATGGTTTGCAACTACCGATCACTAAAAAGATCTTACAAGCAAAAGGCTGCAGAAGAAGGCCTGCCTTCTCCTTCCTCTTCTCCCAGGGTGGAGACATAGGTTTCAAAATTAGATGTGTCAAACCTTTCTCAAGTCGTTGCTGAAGTATTGCCTGAAGCTGTCTCTTATTGAAAAAAATATATTAATTATATTTCTGTTTTTTTATCATGTAAATTTAGAGTTCATGAAAGGAACCAGATGGACAGCGTTTGGAAGTGAATCCTTTTGATTAGAGACAAGGAATAAATTTTCTACATGCTCCGTCTCTGAGAAGCCTCTTCCTAAAACTTTGAGCATCATTAAAATGGTTGGAGATTGTGAATACTAGGTTTCCACTGGTGTGTGTATATGTAGAGGAGTAACTATTAGTGCCAACAACAATCTAAGTGTTTTAATAAACATCATATTTATTGGGCTTTGGACCTTTAAGATGGAAGCACTGTAATTCATTAAACAGCATTCCATACATTATGTGAATGCAAAAGTTTATAAAAATTAAGTACATACAACTCTAACATTTCAAAAGTTATTCTTCTTATATTGAAATCTCTTACTAATTTTATCAGATTCAACTTATTTGTCATTTTGGCTACTAAACAACTGGTCTGAGTACTAGAAATATATTTTTTCAAAATTTTTAAGAAACATCATTTACTGGATACTCATTGTATATCCGCCCTACTGTAAGATATTAATACAATGGTAATAAAAAGACACTATTCATATTCAGAGGCATTGGCATTCTAGTAGAAAATCTCAAAAGCCAAGACCACAGAAAGAGAAAAATACTAGGATATCAAATGAAGGAAATAATTTACTCAGATTTGGGGGTCAAAGAATATGAAAAGGATAGATGCAGAAATTTGGCATCTTGCAAGAAATTGGCTCAGCCTATCTGGCTCAAATAATGGCATATTTGGGAGCTGGGGTGGTTTTAGGTGAGTTGGTGGAATGTGTTTCATACTAAAATTTAGAGATTCACAATTTAGCTTTGTTTATGAGTCTCTGATGCCAAGATATTACTGAATCTTGGGAAAAATGAATAAATAAGTACATAAATAAAAGCATTATTGAAAAAAGACTATAAGGAAGCCCACCAAGGGCTGAGAGGAAGCTCTAAACATTATCAGGATCTCCCTTAACAATATATTCGTATTTAAAAGTAGCTCACATCTTACAATCCACCTTGGAGCAAGGTTTCTATTTTGACCTTATTCCTTTTCTGGTCCCATTGGCTTTGGGACACAGCCTAACCCAAGAGACAAGAGCAAAAGTAAAGCTAAAGACTAGGCTTAGATTAATGTCTTGGCTTATTTATCTCATGATTTAAAAAAAAAAAAGCTCCTGGCATAACAAATCCTTTCAGTTTATCCAATTTAATAGAGGGTCTACTGATTTTACTGGCTAATTATTAAGATTAATGAACTCTAGTATTTAATTCTCGGGTATTGACAAAATGCTAAATTGTATATTTGGTGATACTCTGTTGTATGCTTCCTTCAGAAACTGGAAAGTGAAAGTTTTTACTTAGTTGCTGCTATCCTGGGTTTGTTGTAAGTCTCAAAACTTTAGTTTTCAAATGTGTGTGTATCAGTCACTCAGTCATGTCCAACTATTTGTGACCCAATGGACTATAGCCCACCAGGCTCCTTTGTCCCTGGAATTCTCCAGGCAAGAATACTGGATTGGGTTGCCACTTCCTTCTCAGGGGGATCTTCCCAACCCAGGGATCAAACCTAGGTCTCCTACATTGCAGGAAAAATCTTTACTGTCTGAGCCACCAGGGAATACTAGCTTTTAAAAACCCAGGCCCAAAATAATAAAATGAATTATACGCTATGTATTCTATAGTACTCAATCTGAGTTTTGTTCTTAAGAATCACTTTTTCTAGATTGATATAACTTCCATCAATAATGATTTGAAAAGTAAGAGCATTAAAATAATAATTGATTTCATATGTTTAAAAATTACTCTGCCTTCTAACATGGTGTGGTTTTAATTCGAAAAGGATTTCATGAAATGTTTCTTCAGCTGAATTGCTTTTCATGGTGTAAAGTACAGAAAATTATACTTACTTTGGACTAATTTTGTTAGCATCATCTTGGAACTCTACATCTCCTAAAATGTTGCTTATTTTCTGTAAAATCCTTCTTAGCTACCCCCAAACCCTTGAACAATCCTTGAAAGTAGGAAACTTCACTACCTTGTTCATCAGTGTGTTCCCAACACTTACAAAGACTGACTCATAACAAGTGCTTGTTATGTATTTATTATTTGAATGAATGATGGTTGAATGATTCCATGAAGTATACATAACCAGAGTCTAGAGTCACTTTGTGATTTCTATGTGAATACTTAAAATGAATGGAAAATTTGTAAAAAATTTGTAAAATGAGTTTATAAAAACTCATTTTTCATTGTACTTTGATATGTTAACAATATATCCTATATTTTCATTTGATCCTCATAGTTACTCTGTGAAGAATGGTCTATAATTTGCCCTTTTGTATGAAAGTTGAAACTTAAATCTGTAAGAATCAAAGTGAAAGTGAAAGTCACTCATTTGTGTCTGACTCTTTGAGACCCCCTGAACCTTACAGTCCACGGAATTCTCCAGGCCAGATTACTGGAAGTAGGTAGACTTTCCCTTCTCTAGGCGATCTTCCCAACCCAGGGATCGAACCCAGGTCTCCTACATAAAAGCACTCAGTATTTATAAATTACTTAAAACAGTGCCTAGCAAATGGAAAACACTCCATAGATAGCAATATTTATTATTTCAAGCCAAGGGTCCATCCTTCACTGGGCTGAAAAGAAAGTGCTTTCTTCAAAGTTTTCTTTAAAATTTACCTCCAAATATCTTTATATATTTTATGATACATTTTAAATCATAGAAACATGTGCATACTCTAAATGCTATATTTAAGTGGTGTGATTCTAATATTTTATTTTCTATTTACAGTTTTATATTGGAATATATATAATTTAATATTATATAAACTATATAATATATAGAATTTATAGGAATTTTTAAGTTTCATTTTAATTTAAAATACTTTATCCAGAAAGGAGAGGTAAATGAAGAGAATTCACTTGAAGTCAATGATGAAACAGAATTTTATTGGAAGTAACAGACAGACAAACGAAAGTGGGCAAGATGTGTGTCCTTTCAGATAGCTGACTGTGTCAATAGGCATCTGTAAGAACAATGTTCTTAATTCATCTTCAAGCAGGAAACAGATCTTATCCCAATTTTAATTGATCTGGCGATGTGTAATAACTAAAGGTGCTTCCCTGGTGGCTCAGCAGTTAAGAATCTGCCTGCAATGCAGGAAATGCATGCAGGAAATGCATGCAGGAAATGTGGGCCCAGTCTCGCAGTTGGGAAGATCCCCTAGAGAAGGAAATGGCAACCCACTCCAATATCCTTGCCTAGGAAATCCTATGGACAGAGGAGACTGGTGGGCTACAGTCCACAGAGTCACAAATAGTCAGACATGAATGAGCAACTAAACAGCAACAGTAGCTAAAGACTGTAAAATTGTCAGGAATGAGAATACTATGCCAAATACTTGTAACAAATATGTGTATTTTTTCAAAATTAACCTGAAATCCATTTCTATTACTCCTGAGTGGTAATGACTAACTTCAAACTAGACTAGGGAAGGAATAGTTTATAAAGTCACTATTGTTGGTACAACTGAAGGGTCATAAAGTTGAAAAGAAAGTCCCATATTTAGCATACTATGAATATCAAATGGAATTACAAATGATTTAAATATTTAAATTTAAAATTAAAATCAAAGAAGTACTGAAAAAAACCTAAGTGATTAATTTTATAATCTTGAGGAGGAGAGGATTTTATGACCATAGCATGAAAAGGAGAAACCAATAAAGATACTTTTATAGATTTGATTACAAAAAAGCAAAAGTTTTATATGACAAAGAAGCATAAAATATTTTAAACCACAAAAAAGTTATTTTGAAATATTTGCAAAGTATAAGAAAGACAAGTTAGTAATGTTAATAAGTAGATAAATTTTATCAATTAAGATTAAACACCAATAAGTCGATTGAAAAATGAGCAAGGTAAATGAATAGGCAAGTCACAAAAAAGAAATACAAATGAATGTGTAATAGATGAAGAGATGTTAACCTCACCATGTAGATACTACAAATTAATACTGTTTTATATATATTTTCTAATATTGACTTGTATTAGTAAGATTGCTGTGAATGGTAAGGGTAAATGAGTATTCTCATTATTTAAGATGAAAGTATAAATTGATACAGTGTTTCTGAAAATTACATGTAAATAGATTTTAAAGAGATAGAAATCGATTCATACATATACTTTAAATTTCTAGTTATAATTTAGTCAATGTAAAAAAATCAAATCAAATGTATAAAGGTACATGCACATATATATGTCTATAAAGAAAAATTGGAAAATTCATAATTATGGTACAAGCATATAATAAATTATTATAGCCTTTCAAAAATGGTGATATAGCTCCTTGCTGAATTTAAAAATGCCTATTATTTAAGCTCAATTAAAAAAAGATTGTAAGTCAGAGTATAGATTAGGATCCTTTTTATTATATGAATTAGAAAAAATTGGGAAAGTATTATGCCAACATATGTTTTTTTAACAACCTTTACTGGGCTTATTTTTCCAAATTGTAAAGTTCACCTGTTTCAAGTATACAATTCAAGAGTTTTAGTAACTTTGCTGAGTAGCGCAACCATGATCATAAATTGATTTTAGTTCATACCCCCAATCAGATACCTTATGCCCATTTACTGTTGATTCTCCTTCCCATTCCCAGCCTTTAGCAATTGATAATGTAATTTCTACCTTTATAAAAGTTCCTTTCCTGGACTTTTCCTATAAATAGACTCATGTATGTTGTCTTTTAGAATTGATGCTTTTGAACTGTGGTGTTGGAGATGACTCTTGAGAGTCCCTTGGACTGCAAGGAGATCCAACCAGTCCTTTCTAAAGGAGATAAGTCCTGGGTGTTCTTTGGAAGCACTGATGCTAAAGCTGAAACTCCAATACTTTCGCCACCTCATGTTGACTCATTGAAAAGACTCTAATACTGGAAGGGATTGAGGGCAGGAGGAGAAGGGGATGACAGAATATGAGACAGCTGGATGGCATCACCAACTCAATGGACGTGAGTCTGAGTGAACTCTGGGAGTTGGTGATAGACAGGGAGGCCTGGCATGCTGCAATTCATGGGGTCGCAAAGAGTTGGACTCTACTGAGTGACTGAACTGAACTGAACTGATGCTGTCTTTTATTGTGGTTGACATTCAATCATGACATCAAGTTGTCACTGTTTCTCTTTTCTATTGCTAAATAGTATTCCATTATATTGATATACCATATTTTATCTGTCCATTCACTAGTTAATGGATATTCAGGTTATTTCCAGTTTGGGGCCATTATATACATGCCCACAAGTTAATAGCAATTATCTCAATATGCTGAGATTCTGAGTGCTATTTACTTCTTCCATGTATATTTCTATATGCGCTTATACTTTAACAATTGAGGTAGGAGGTAATTAGATAGTAGCACTGTTTTTAATGGGGCTTGATATAAAATGATGACACAACAGATCTGTTTAAAAGTTTAGACCTCAGTTAAATAATTTGTATGACAATTATTTTCTGCTCACTTATTCCCTTTATGCTGATTTATATAAATGGTAAAAAAACAGAAATTTGGAAAAATCTCAAAATCTTCTTAAAAATATGTATAATGGCCAGTTTTGTCTGTTGAAGCTTTGCTAAAAGTTTGAGTATTTTGATGAGACAGTTGAATGCATGTACATATATATATAAAGTATTATTTAAATTTATCAAATATATCATACATAACATGTATAAACATATAAGAATAGAAATGTGAATAAAGAATTTACTTAATATA